>NC_092757.1:9437802-9761906 GCF_047496795.1 Chiloscyllium punctatum
AGTGGAGATAGAGAGGTTGTAATGGGGTAGAGACAGGGGAGCTTAGTGTGAAAACCATCAGCAGAAACAGTATAACCTGTGTGAGTGAAGTTTATGCTGTGACAAAAGGGTAAAATAATAGTAAACTACTTAAAAGGAGAGAGATCACAAAACTCAGTGGTACAAAGGGATTTGTGCGTCCTGTTATATGCACCACACAAAGTTATTATGCAGATGTGGTAAGTGGTTAAGAAAATATATGGAATTATTCAATTCCATGCAAAGGCTATCATGATATTTTTCTTCATCTGTACAGGGGATTTCTGAGGCCATATCTGATGTATTGCGTGTAGTGATGATTCCTTAAACTGAAAAATAAATATACTAAATTGATTCTGAGGCTTTGTAAAGATGTGCGTGTTCCTGGAAAGAAGGCCTTATTCTGTCATACAGTACAGAAACAGACCTTTCGGTTCACCTTGTCCATGACGACCTGATGTCCTCAATTAATCCCGTCCCATTTGCCAGCACTTGGCCCATAACCCTTCCTCTTCAAGTACCCATTCAAATGGCTTTTAAATGTTGCAATTTTCCCAGCCACCAACACTTCCTTCGGCAGTTCATTCCATACACTCTGAGAAAAGATTACCACTTTTATTTCTTTTAAATATTTCTCCCTCACCTTCAAACCAGGTGCTCTAGTTTTGGACTCCCTCAACCTCAGAATATGTCCTTGGGTATTCACCATTTCCATACCCCTCATAATTTTATAAACCTCTACCCGGCCAGCTCACTTCAGGTTTGAGAATGAGATATTTTCATACTGAACCATATAAGATCTTGAGGAGAGCGTAACAGGTACTTGGCTGATGGACATTTGCTCTGGTGTGGGAAACTAGAGCTAAAGATACAAATTTAAGAGAACAATGTATTCATTTTAACACAGATAGCCCAAAGACATGAATTTATTGGACAACATTATGAGGACACATCCAAACGCATCTTCAAATTATAGCTTATAAATTGCTCCTACATGGATCAGGGAACAGGGACGGAGTCATATAATCCACAGCATATTCAAGGAGGCTTCATTTTGTCCAATTAGGTGATCAGATAAAATTATTGCATATTTCATTTAAAAGTTGGAGAAGATGCAACCTGCTAGAGATGTCATGGCTTATTGTTTCTTTTGATTCCTTGTTCCTTCTCACAGCAAAGTATGAGAAGGGAAAAGTCATCAGGCATTTTTAGCATTCGTGAAGGATTCTTGTTGAGGATTCATTGGAATCTCCATATTGCCATAAACAAAGGGAATTCATCCAAATCCAAATGTTCCAGGAAGAAACCGATTGACAGCAGCTTGTGTGAACAGAGTTACCTCAGATGCAGAATACAATTTAATATTTCCTTTTGTCTTGAATTTAACTTTTGCTACGAAAATCTCTTTCAAGCTGATATTCTGCAGAGATTTTTTCTGTTTGTCAACATGCATGTGCATGTGTGTGTCTGTGTGCACTTGTGTGTGTGACACTGAGTGTCTCAGTGTATGTGTCTGCGTATATGTATGTTTCTGTGTATACAAACTGCGTCTCAGTATTCATTGAAAGATAAATATTAATGTGCATATTTGTCCACACTGCTTGTCATGTGTCTTTCCATTCGGTTAAGTAAGTTTACTTTGGTAAATTACTTTTCCAAATTTAAGCTATCTACCTGACTTGTCCCGAACAAAGAACCTGACCTAGTCTGAGAACTACATAATTGATTATATCACCAACCTAGTCATTTTAAAATGTGGCATAACCAATGGAAGAGAGGGACTAGAAAATAAAACAGTGATCTCTCTAGCCCCAGTCTGAACAGGGATTAGGAGAAATTCTAAAAGGGCTGTTTGAGTGGAAACGGTCTTCCCCAGACGTTTGTGGTGCTTGTGTGTGTTTGCATTTATTGAAAGCCATGGTACTTCGATATTGGATGCTAAAGGACAATGAACTACTGAAAGGAAACTACAACCTGATCAGCCACAATCTTATTGCCTGGTGAAGAAGGCTCCAAGTGTCTAATGATCAGCCCTTCTCCTCAGTCCCTAGTTCCTATGTTCGATTGAACCTCTCAAACCTGCTGGACAGGAACAGTCGGAGGCCATATACCCCTGTAACGTGGTGCACAGAAACGCGGAAACCATTCAGCAGATGAAGACTGTCACACACTTTTTGACATGATGTTGGAAAATATTCTTGTGAAAAGAAAGTGTAGGTGATGGTATGAAACATCTCAATCCACGTTCTTTACAGAACTGTCTTCATTTCTTGGTCATGTTGCCGATTCAGATTCACTATAAATACAGCGCCCACACCTCACCCAGAGATGGCCCACAAAATCCTCTGTTGTCCCTGACTGCAATATCCAATAACAGAATTTTCAGGAAAGTAACTTCCCAATAACAAAATGAGAGAACGTCAGATACACGAATCGGTCATTCAGCCCTTCTGGCCTGTCTTTCCCTTCAATATGATCATAGCTCATCTGCAAAATCCTCAACTGTTTTTTTATGCTCAATCACTGCAGCCCTCAACATTCTGATGCCTCATATATCCATTGTGCCCCCTTCCAAGCATCTTAGTGATCTACCTCCCCTACCTCTCTGGAATACAGAAGTCCCGACAGTCACTACCCTCTTTCAGAACGAAACGCTGCTCACAAAGATATTGTGACCTATTCACAAGAATAAATATATGTACACACGTTAAGGGTGGCTGGCCCCGATATCAAGGCAGGATTTCAAGGAACCCGAACAAAATTGAATGCAATAGGAATGAGTCGTGGTTGGATGCATTCAGAGGACAAGGGAAGGTATTCGTGGTTGGTGAGGATCAATCATCTCTGTCACAGGACATGTCAGGGCGCATCCTCAAGGTAGCTTTCTTCAGCTGCTTCAACGTCTTTCCCACATCATACGGTAAGAAGTGGGAGATGTTCACTGAAGATTGATAAAAATAATTTGTCACCTGGCCACTGCTGAAGCAATCCGTGTCCATGTGCAGCAAGACCTGAATAGCAACTAAACTGTGTTGCTAAATTGAAGATGACATTCTTGTAACAGTCCAACTAGAAATTTCTCTTTCCCACAGTTAAATAAGAGGAGCTCATTTAGCATTTCAAGCTGGTTGCAACGGAATGTAATCAACACACTGAAAATATTTGGCAAGAACAGGCACAGCCAATTCAGTCCCTCCTGCCTATTACACAAGGAGGGAAGGAGTATCGACAGCACGTCGAGGTGTTAAACAGGAACCAGGAGTTTCCAAATCAGGTCTTTGAGTCTCTTCCTTGTCACCAGGAAGAGGGCATTCTGCCTGTCAAGTCAATTTTCCAGAAATAGTAAGATGTCATTGATGCCCCGACATGACAAATAGTGAAGCAGAGACTACAGACATAAACCGCTCTATGTTGTTCCCCCTGGATTCATTTAACGTGGTACACTTGCTTTACAGAATGTGAGAAGGGAAAGTGGATGGTTCGTGCCACGTCTCAATGAAATAGCTTCTGTCTCCGAGAAGGCAGACTGGTGTTTTGATGAAGGTTAGAAACTGGTCGGAATGCCTAACTCTTTCAGGAATAAAGTATTGTGGCTGCTGACAGATTTGTGAACAATGCAGGTTCATACACCAACTGCATATTGAGACAGTGAGAGTTCATTCCAAGCCTGCAGATGCCTCTCAACCAACATGGGGGCTCCGCACAGATATGTGAACGATTGGGAATCAAATATCACGGAAAAATGTAATGTTTCACCTGACCACTGTCTTTTTCTTGGGAATATGAGTGCCAGTACTTAATCTTCAAGTTAAAATGAAAAAGCCTGTTATTCACCCTCAGAGCCACAGATTAAACACTCATTTTCCTCACACTTTCCTCACTGTACCATCATCCCAGGAATAAGTCTGGTGAAACTATTTTGCACTATCTCAGTCACAACGAAACAATTCCTTATAATTGATAGATAATCTGTACTCAGTGCCCGAACTACTATCCAATCAACACGCTACAACTGCAGGAAATGAATTTACTTCAACACTTGAATCATTTTGTCATGAAGGACAACATACCATTTACTGTTCTGATTACTTGCTGACTAGTGTGAATTGTATAACTGCAGTTCCCAATCTCTCATCTTCTAATAAATTCAAAATGAAAATGACTGTATTTGTTGCTCACATTCAATTCATTGCTTTGCCTTGTGAGCAGCTGTGCTCCAAGCACTGATACATGGGCTACCCGATGAGCAATGACATTTAGTCCAGAGCAGAATCTTACTCTCTGTATTCTCCCTATTATACAATTCTCAATCCATGTATTATGTTCACCCCTTACACAAGGACTTGAACGTTCTTCACTTACCTGTCAAAATTCTCCTGAAAATTCAAATACACTGTTCCCATTGGTTCTCATTTATTGATGTCACAATCAACATCCTCCACAAAATCCAAGTGATTTATCAAAAATGAGTTCCCTTTCTAAAATCTTGGCTGACTCCACAAATCATATCATTATTCTCCAAAAATCTAGTCATTACGAATTCCTAAAAAAAAATGTAATATTTTCCCTCACATCCGAGATCGATTTATTCATCAGTTGGTATTCTGATTTCCCTCTCTCTCCTGTTTGAATTATTTTTGATCGCAGTAGCTACTTCCAAGTCTGCAGTATCCTTTCCATAACACAAAAAGCTTTGACAAACTTTGGCCCCACTCAAAGAGTTAAGGAACTAACTGTACATACTCAGGCCATTCTGTACCTGCTCCCGAAAGAGCTACCCGGCAAGCACAACTCTCCAGCCCTAACTCCGCAACCCTCTCACTTCAGAACTCATTTAATCCAGCAACGTACCAGCATTCAAGAAAATTAGCTTTCTTTTTTTCCTAGTACTTCCTCTTTAATACTTCTAACTTCTTGCCGTTCAACATTTTCGCCAGTCACTATGTTCCCTAACATTTCTGGAAGATTTTATCTTCGTTCTTTTGTGGAGACAGAACAAACATATTCACCTCACCAGACGGAAATGACCTCTGTCACCTTGTGAGTACAAGATACGATTGCACTCTGGCAAAATGGATGCTTCACCCACTCCTGCCTGGAAAGGTCCAGAATCAAAACAATTGGTGGGTATTTTGAGTACAGTCCTCTCCCTGGTGTGAGACTACAGGGTATGCTGAAGGAGGTTTAACAGCTCTGTGACCTCCTCATTGTTGAAATTAACTGGCCTCACGCTTTGGACATGGAAACCATTCAACATTGCGAACTATTTGTGGAAATCTCAGAAAGGATAGTGTAGTGTCCTGCTCTGCCCTATGCAGTCTCTGCAGACCCAGACTCTCTCCAAAATGTAGTGTCCAAACCTTTTCCAGAGTGGGGTCACCAGCCCCTCAGATTTCCCTCAGTCATTGTTGTAGCTGATAACTCAAACCCAAGAAAACAATCCAGAGAACCTCCTCTCACTTTCCAGTGACGTGTCCAAGTCAAATATCTGTACACATGTCACACCCACTCAGCGTTAAGAAATGGCTTTCGCTCCTCAGTTTCTACTCCTGGCTGAAAAAAAAAACATTGCAGCTCTGCACAGTCCCCGTGAGCTGAAATACTAATGGTTCTGTTCTCCATGGACGTAGTTGAAAATGTATCTGAAAAACTTTCTGTACCTCAGTCACAATAACAGGAACACTACCATTACCAGTGTAGATGCTCGGAATGCAATGGTCCAGTGCTATTATCACCAGACTATTAATCCAGGACCCCAGCTAATGACTCAAAACTGGACTTGAATCCCGCCTCATCAGATTGTGGAATTTGAATTCATTGGAGTATTTGGGTTAAGAATCTAATGAAAGATTGTTAATTGTTAAATAAAATCAAACACGGAGACCACTTGTGTCCTCCGTGGAAATAAATCTGTAATCTTCACGTGATGAGGCCTACATGTGACACCAGACCCAAAGAATTGTGATTTACTCTCAACTGCCCTTCTGAAATGGCCAAGTCAGCCATTCAGTTTTCTCACTACAAGATCTCAAAGAAATGAAGCTAGACAGATCTAAGAACTGGCAGCCTACAGCATGGACTGCTATGGTTTAAGAAGGCAGCTCACCAACACCTTTTCATGGGCAACCCAGAAAGGGAAATATATACTGGCTCAGCCAGTTACACCAATGTCACATTAATGAATTAAGAAGATGACCACACTCAAGGAAGAGAGACAGAGTGGACAAAAATATGGTATGTACAAAGACCTTGTTCGTTAAAACCTTGGATTAATGAGCCAGGGACAGAATGAAAATAACATTAGTTCGGAGACAGAAAGCAATGTCAGCAGTGGTTGTGGAGATTTGAGGGGAATACAACGATATTTCCCCAGTCACCATCACGCTTTCTGGCAGACAGAATGAAATTCAAAACAAAGCAACGAAACTTATTACATTTGGGCAACAGAATGCTGGCTGCTGAATTGGCTCTGTGGGTCAAGGATTGAGGACTACATTTTCACAGTGTTAGGGCCTGGTTCAATTCCAACCTCAGGCGAATCCCTGTGTGGAGTTTACATATTCTCCCCACGTCTGCATGTGTTTCATCCCACAGTTCAAAGATATGCAGATTAGGTGAATTGGCCAAGCTAATCTTCTCATTGTATTCACAGATGTTTAGGTTAGGCACAAAAGTGAGGGGTCAATATCGGGGGGGTGTGGGGGGGGTGTGGATAGTAGAATGGGCCTGGTCAGATTGTTCTTTTAGGACCTGTTTCCACACTGCATGCATTCAATGAATGTGGACACGGCAATTTCAAATGGAAAGAATAGTATGCTACATAAGTATTTAAATCACAGCATGTACCGTTCGATAGGGTTGTGCACATATAGAACATAAAACACTCTTCGACCCTCGATGTTGCGCCAACCCATGAATCTAAACTGAAGCCCATCTAAAATACACTACTCCATTTTACATGCATATGTCTATCCAAAGATCACTTAAATGGCCTTAATGCTGGTGAGTCTCCTACTGTTGTAGACTTTTTTTTCCACATCCTGATACTCTCTGAGTAAAGATACGACCTCCGACATCTGTCTAATATCCATTAAAACTCAAGTTAAAGCTACATATCCTCGTGCTAACCATTATCATCCAAACAAACAGGGTCTCCCAATGCAACCAATCTGAACTCTGATTATATTAAATGTCTGAATTAAGTCATCTCTCTACATTCTCTCAAACGAAGGCAGCCTCAAGTCCCTCAGCCTTTCCTCATAAGATCTTACCTCCACAACAGGCAACAACCTAGTAAAGCTCCTCTGAACCCTTTCCAATGATTCCACATTCTTCCACGAATGAGATGACCAGAACTGTATTCAAGAGTCCGTGTGCGGCTGCACCAGGGTTTTGTAAAGCTTCTGCATGACCTCAGCGTTCCGAAACAAAATCCCTCTAGTAATAAAAGCAAACACACCATATGCCCTCTCATGAACACTATCAAACTGGGTCGCAACTTTCAGGGATCTATGTGCATGGACACTGAGGAATCTCTACTCATTTACACTACCATGAGTCTTAACAAGAGCCTAATACTCTGAATTCCTGTTGCTCCATCCAAAGTGAATCATCTGACATTGTTCCGCATTGCATTCTGTTTGCCACCTCACAGCCCAGCCTCCAAATTATCTGTGTCCTGCTGCAAACAACAATAGCCTTTGGCACTATCCACAACTCTAGCAACCTTAGTGCCATCATCCAGATCCTTTATAAAAATGACAAACAGCAGTGGGCGAAAACCAGCTCCTTGTGGTACACCACTAGGAAATGAACTCCAGGATGAACATTTTCCAACAGCGACCACACACTGTCTTCTTTCAGCTAGCCAATTCCTTATCCAAACCGTTAAATTACCCTCAATCCCATGCCTCCGTATTTTCTTTGTAATAGTCTACCGTGGGGAACCTTACCAAACGCTTTACTGAATGTCATATACATTACATCAATCGTTTTACCTGCATCCAACTGTTTGTTCACCTCCTCAAAAAATTCAATGAGGTTTGTGAGGCACGACCTCCCCTTCACCAAACTTTTTCGACAATATCTCATCCCATTATTCCTTTCTAGATGAGTTTGAACCCTATCTCTTTAACAATTTCAGCATTTTTCTCCCATCCAAAGTAACGCTCATTAGTCTATAATTAGACTCTAATCCCCTTCTTGAATAAGATAACAACATTTGCTATCCTCCAGCTTTCTGCACTCTTCCTGTAGACAATGAAAACCTAAAGATCAAAGCCAAAGGCTCTGCAATCTCCTCACTGGCTTCCCAGAGAATCCTCGGATAAATCCCATCCGGCACAGAGGACTTTTTCTTTATACTTTCCAGAATTGCTGAAACCTCTTCGGTGTGAACCTTTATCCTGTGTAATCTACTGACCTGTATCTCAGGAGTCTCCTCGATAACATTAGCTATTATCTCGTGTGAATGCTAATGAGAAAACTCACTTCGCGCTTTCCCTATCTCCTCTGACTCCAAGTACAACTTACCACTCCTACGCACGATAGGCCCAGATCTTACTTAGACATTGTTTTATTCCCGATATAGTTATCGAAAGTCTTCAGGCTTTCCTTGACACAATCTACCAACGTCTTCTCATGTCCACTCTTGGCTCTTCGATGCCATGGAAATATAGCTCATTACGTGCTGATACAGAGATGTTTGCCCCAGTAACCAACGAATTTGTTATAATAATGATGTACAATTCTAAAGTGTTAAAATAAAACATTCGGTCCATCGAGTTTACGCTGATCCTCTGAAGAATATTGGACACAGATACACCTCCTACACGATTCCTCGATCACCCATAGTTTAAGCAAGTAGACACAGATGAACAATTTTTCATGGTCAATTGGGAGGAATCAGAAACACCTGAACAAAACACTTGCAGATACAGGAAGAATAAGAAAGCTCATTACAGACCGTGACCCAAGGGTGGAATTGAGCGCCGGTACCCAGGTGCTTCCAGACAGCTGTGCTAAACACTGAGCAACCGTGCCACCCATCCAAATATGTCACTGTGCTAGCGTATACGAGGGAACTTGGAAATCTCAAATACAATTGGAAAATGTTGGTGAAACACAGCTCATGAGTCAGTATCTTGAGACTGAAAGAGAGTTAACATATTGAGACGAACATGAGTCTGTTCTGAAAAAGTCACATTGGTCTCAGAACGTTAATTCTCTTTCCGCTCAGATGCTGTTGGACTTGTTACAGTTTTCCACCACTTCCAACTTCCCTTTTCGTTTGGAGTTTGGACATTTTTCTGATATGAAAGGGAACAGTGAAGCTGCCATTTCAGTTAACTCTCATGAGTTTGGTTATGTTCCTTGAATGAAAAATTCGAAGTTTTTTATTTGACAGAGCCCTATATGTTAATAACATTTTCCGTGTCATAAATCACCATGAAAATGTTGAATTCAGTGGCCATGAATCACATGATCAATCCTCTGGAAGTATCCAATTGAATTAAGGATCCCAATCATTACCACAACGTCATATTATGCCCCAGGTTTCACGACGGTCATACTCATTCAGCAAAGTCTTAAATTTCTGAAACTTTAGATTAAACTGTGGAAACATAAGATACATTGGTACAGGGCACAGTCATCCACGGCTTTTGGAAGGAACGAGCATGGGCAGATTTTACGTGTCAAACACCATCACTCTGGAAAAGGTGAAATAGTGCATCCTCCGTGAATCTCTTGTGTCCAAGTGATGCACATACACACAGAGCTGCTTGTAGGCACATTCCAATATGTCATACCAACTGGTTAGTTCCTCGTCAGGTTGGCATGTAACATGGAAGATAACTTGTAGAGATCGTTTTCCCATTGTTCCCATTACCAGAACAGGGTGTTCTCTAATTCCCATTAATCGCAGTTTTGCTCAGGGTCCTGGATTCCACGCTCAGTCAATTCCTGCTTCGATTGAATGGGAGGTCTCTCTGATCTCACCTCAAATTATATTGGAAGATCAGTGAAAAGAACAAGGAGCAAAAGACAAGAATACTCTTTGTTTGAACAATACCTTCACAATATACAAAAGAAAATTGATACATGGACTTCCAATTCTGTCCAAAAGATGTTTGTCCTGTTGGTAATGAGGCTGTTTGTTTAAATGTTGTGATAGAGGGACAAGAAGAAACTCCACTCTGTACCAATAGTTAACAAAGCCATCCTGTTCACGGGGCATCAAACATTGGCAAACATGTTGTTTTCAGTTGCTGTTGGGCAGTGATCATTTCAAACGCACCATTCATTGATGACATGTAATAGCACAGAAGTCAGCAATTTCCAGCATTTCGTGTGAGAGCAAAAAGCGAAAGGGAGAGTTAGGGAAAGTGGGAGTGATAGTGAACTGGTGTGATACACAGTGCGAGAAGTGTGAAGGGAGGTGTTCAGTGGAAGGGTATGTCACAGCAGACGGGGCAATGCAAGGGTAATACGTGGGTAAGGAAAGAGTAGGAAGGGGAGGAGGTAGTCTGTCAGAAGGACCATCTGTGGCAGGCAATACGATGCAGTTGGAAAACTGAGATTGATGGATAATCAAACACCACTGTTAAGGAAAATTGGGATCTGGTTTCTTTTGAATATTAGGAAAATGTTTCTCATACTTCTTTTATTAACAGGATTGTTGTTCATATTGTACATCCCCACTCAACATTTCTGTATCTCCATCAAGGGCAGACATTTTCTTTTCTCTCCAATTCATTATCTCAACATTATGTCACTTTATGTAACTAAACAATATTCAGAACGGTCGGTGTTTTTTTCAAAGATTTTGCTTTCAATTCAATGTAGAAATGAGAATGTGATTTGATCTTCTACTGCATGCTTATAATGCAGAATTTAATTGAAACTTTATCCTCATCATCTTAGTTCTTTCAAACAAACTTCAGGAATGAGCCTGCGTCCATCCTGCAGGTTTAAAAAAAGGTCCCTGTGCTCTGATGGGATTGCAGCGAATGTTATGAAGAATGAGCTGCAGGCCCACATAAAATCGAAATGTGGCAGTGCACAGTGCCAAAAGCGAGTCCATGAATAATGATGCATTATCATTATTCATATGTAAATTATGAATAATGTATGCAGAGAGTCGGAGTATAAAAGCAGAATTCAGTTCCATGTCCAAAATAGTGTTTGTGGCTCTCTAATAAAAGCCTTCTCCTGCATCATGCTGCAAATTCACCAAATGAGGAAAAACTAAAGACTAGAATTATCAATTCTTCCTCTGCAACAACGACTGTCGAACGGGTAGAAAATCAAGTTTTGTTTCTGATATTCATACACGTTGATGATAACAATGTGGGAGATGGAGGTGGGGATGAGAGCATAATAAACAATGTTGTGGATGTCGCAATGATTATTTTGGTGGTTCAAAGTGAGGAAGAAAGCGTTAGGTTACAGAGGTGTTCAGATGGCCAGATCAATGACCAAAAAACTTAATACTGCAATATGTCAGATGCTGCACTTTGAAAGAATAACAGTACAAGAGAGTACTCAAAACATGAAGATAGCCTAGATTTGTTTTTGCTTTACTTTGGAGCAGAGAAGGTTATGGGGTGAACCTGACAGAGATGGAAAACAGCATGAGGGGTAGAGACAAAGTGAACAGGCAGCAGCTGTTCCCCTTAATCAAAAGGTTAAGTACAAGGGGATACACTTTGAAGTGAAAGACAAGTGATTGAGTGAGGATATGTCAAATCTGTTTTGAACCCAGAGGATGATATGCTTCTGAAATGCATTGCCTGTGGGGGTGGTTGAGGAAGGAAACCGTACAAACTCGGCAAAGCACTTGTATCAGCGCTTGATGATGCCAGATTTGATAGGCATCTTCTTTATTACACGATTCCATGAAGTATCACCCAATGGTAATTGTTGGTTTGTTCCATCGAACCGTGCTCAGTAAGTGCGGAGATTACAAATCAGCATCATCCCATGGACCATCAGTACTCACTAAACCGAGGACAACCCGGACCTCCCTGAAAATATCCAAGATAATTCATATGCTCAGTGTGAGTTTCGTTCAATAAGCCCACCAACATTATTCTGGCTATTTGAAAAAATTATTTTAAGGACAGCAAAAACATAGAAACTAACTTTCCTTCATTAATATATTGACTTCTCGTTGTAAGGTTGTTATTTATCGGCAGAATAATAAATTCCTTGCCACACATTCACTTTGACAAAGAGTCAGATGTTCTGCGTTTTTCTGCCAACTGTTCATCATAGTATGGTGGCTTATTTAATACTGCGTTCACCACCAGTAATACTCACTCCCAGCTATGCTGGCACATGAGATGCACAGCTGGCACTCCCTCCCAACAGCCATTTGGATAGGCCAACACCAACTGGAGTGGAACTTCTCAACGGCAATTAATGCTGGACTAGCTCCATTAAAATCCCAAATGAAGTTTTGAAAAATCCGATTTCCTCACAATAATTGAACAATGTAACCATGTTTATTGATCTGATGAGGTTTTTGCGGACTTTGAAGTAGTGCGATGCATTTGCAGAAATTATTTCGTGAATACATTGAAATAAAAGGTCAACTGACAGCCCAGGTCACGAATAACGCATGTTATTGCAGCATTTAATTAGCAGCTGAATGAGCACAAAATACCAGAGCAGAGTGGGCTATGCACATTGAGTTAATTTTCATTCATGTAGTTTGGTGTTTTCTTGTTGGTGTAGACAGGTTGCGCTGAATGGCCTGTTTGTTTGCCATAAGACGCTATCATTTTAATTCTTGAAAACAGAAAATAGTCTCACCATTTCCATGGCTTGTGAACTTCAATTGGTGAAGAATATTATTTCCTCGGTCACATTGCATCCTGACTTGCATCGAACCCATTGTCCCTTCACTGTCACTTGTTCAGAATCCTGTAACGTTCCCTGAAATAAAAATGTTCGTGTTCCTGCACCACGAGGACCCACTGTGTGTATCTTCTCTGGACTGTTTTGCATATCATTATTGCCCTAACTTTTTCGATGTGGTCTCTCCAGTACACTGTAAAACTGTAGAAAATCTTTCCGACATCTGAATGAATTATGTTTCAAAAATGTTTCAACATTTGTCTAGCGTCTCTAAAAGTTTGATGTACGCATTTTTTTGTGTGTGTGATCCAGGTGCCTGTTTCCTCTGTGCCTCAAACCAATCTCTCCATTGAAATTACTTCTGCGTTTCCATTAAATTGCCAACATATTTGAACACAGACACATATTCCATTCTGTGCTCCATATACCAATATTTATGGTTCATTTGACACACTTATATCTGTTTATAAACTCGTGTCTTCTTCATCTACAAATAAAAACAAAAAAAGTAAAAATATTACATTGTCATTTCCACTGGAATTTGGTGACAGTTTGTGTCATTGACCAATATTCTGTCTGTATTATAGAAGAATACAAACATTTGAAATTGTCTGTGTCCTCTCAAGCAGGTTCACATGTTTGTATTCTTCCATAATGCAAACACAATATTTCGGCAAAGACATAGATTGTCGCCACAATTCAATGGAATGGCCAATGACATATTTTTAGTCCATGTCTAAGCTATAAAATAGCGACAATGCTAAAGTGTTTTGCAGTCCCTTCACTCAGTTCCCATCACATCTGAAGTATGGACAGATGGTGAAGGATCTGTCTGGGTGGAATTTAGAAACAACAATGGTTACAAAGGCAGAAAACTGCGAGTGAGAATAAAAAATGGTCTTGTCAGCATGGTAGCTAGTGACATGTGATGTTACACAAGCCTCAGTGTTGGGATTACGGCTCTTTACTTTGTAAATGAATGATCTAGAAGATTGTTCTAAGGGCATTCTGGTTAACTTTTCAGATGATATAAAGATAGGTGGAGAGACAGGTAGCATTGCGGAAGTGGAGAGGCTGCAGAAGGGTTTAGACACTTTAAGAGAGTGGGCAAAGAAGTGGCAAATGGTATACAATGGGGGCTAGTGTGCGGTCATGCACTTTGGTAAGAAGAATACAGGCATGGACTTTTTTCTAAATGCAGGAAAATTACTCAGTCTGAAGTGCATAGAGACTTGGGAGTTCTAGACCAAGATGGTCTCAAGGTAAACTTGCAGTTGAACCAATCTTTAGGAAAGTTTTGTACCATGAGACAGTATGTTTTAATATCTTATATTCACCAAAAGAAATGTGAGTCGACTTCTAAACAACAATATTTGTTTATTGAACACAATTAATATTAGAACCATAAATTTTACTCTTAAGTAACGAAACACACTACAAGCTATCTTGTGCTTTAAATTAACTCTGTATGATCGTATACCACGCCTATAGAACGTTGCCGGCCTCTACGTGCTGATTTCTTCTTCTTACGATGGACTTGGAGGTATCTTCTCTTTTGGTGGTTATTTTCGAGTTCCTGCGCTAAGTAGCGTTTTGCCGTGATTCTCATTCTTCCGATTCTTCACCCTCTTTTGGGAGTGTTGTATTACCCTGAGCAAACAGACCCAAACAGGGGTTGACACATTGATGGCCCAAGGGCGACATTCCATTGTCCCATTCAAGTTAAACTCCAGGTTTGTATTGCAGAGTCTGTAGCTCTCAGGTTTGTTGACAAACCGTCTGTGGGGAGCCTGTCTGCATTCTGCAGCATGTGGATTAGCACAGAGACTTTAGTCAAGGCTGGGATCCATTTCCCAGCATGCTTTAATCGTTGTTCATTTTTTGTAACTCCATGATAATTTTTATTATCCATCATAAGCTCATTATATCAGGTGATTCGACTAGTCACAAAGGCAAATACCATGATAACGTTTATTTTGAGAGGACTTGAATAGAAAAGCATGGATGTACTTCTGAGGTTCTATAAGGTTCTAATCAGACCACATTTGGATTATTGTTTGATGTTTTGGGCCCCATATCTCAAGAAGGATATACCACCCCTGGAACATGTTCAGAGGCAGTTCACAAGTATAATGGAAAATTCTCCATTTACTGTGAAGTTTGATAGAGAATGTTTTTCTTTAAATCAATGCCGTACTGACCTTTGTAAACAATGCTGTGATGAAGGTTTGCAGTTAGTTTAACGCTGTTTGAATTCTGTAAACATTGAACTCGACCTTGCGATAGTCAACTCTGGGAAAGCTGAAAAACTGTTATGTCTAGGACCAGGGGATGAGAGGATAACAACTTGAATTACCCCAGTCTTTGCCCTTGAGAGTGGGATAACGAACACTATAAGGCAGGCGTCTGTATAATGTTTCATTACACCTTGCATTGAGGCATCTGACTGAATGTAATGAGGCAGAATCCTGCAGGAGTTTTTTTTTTACAAAGACCCTTTCTGTGCTCTAGTGAATAATTGAGTCAAGTCGATTTAATTTCCACAACAGTAAACTTGGGGGCTTGTCCGGGATCCCACGACTGGGTGAAATTCTGAAGATTCCCAGGAGGTGTAGGCACTAGCGCCTTGAAGGTCGTTCACTTTGCGTGCGAAGACTGGGAATCGGTGGATCACCCCAGGGCTGGGGGTTCGAATCGAATAGGCTCGGGGTAAGAGCCGTGGCGTAAGTAATCAGACATCGAGACTCATTCTAAGAGAATAAATACAGCAGAAAAAGGTTTCTGTGAACTCTCGCGTTGTATTCGAGTAAAACCCCAAGCGAAGTGGATTACGGTCTCTACAGTGTTCAGGAGACGGCAAGGTTAATGGTGGTTTTGACTTGTGGGAGAGAGAGAGGGAGAGAGAGAGAACTGAACACGTATCCAGTTACACTAAAATGGGCTCCAGCAAGAGCAAACAAAGGGAGAGTCCACACAGGACTTCGAATGGTCAACCAAAAATACAATACATGCTAAATAATTACTGCCCAGAATGTTTAAAGTAGTTAGAATTGTGGATCAAGGAATGTGGTTTTCAAGAGGGAGGAAGTTTTAGGAAAAGACAACTGGAAATGGTGAGCTCGAGATAGGAAGAGAGAGAGAAGGAGAAAAGGATGGGAAAAATAGAACTTATGAAATGGAGTGCTTATAACATGTGGAAGGTTGAGGCTGATATCAGTGAAAGGAAATCTCAAGTAAAAGATAGACCAAATACACATACAAACACCAGCACACATGCGGACGCGTCTGGCAAATAACCTAACGAAACTGTACATTGTCTTATGTCTGTTTCAGTTCCTGACCTTGATGACGGCTCTCAGAGACCTGCAGACATCTACGAGATCAGCCTGGTGGAAGTTCCACGTCAGCCGTTTCCTGGGACGAAATCTAGTTGTCGATATCACCAAAATCAAGTATACCTTGCCAGCTGCAAATATCAATACCAGAGTAGCCAACCCGCAAGCAGAGCAGAACAGAGACGTAAATACTTTTGTTGCAGCGCTGGCTACCGCATGTAGGAAGGCATTCCCAGTGTGAATTGACTTGGCCAAAGTAACAATGTGTAAACAATGGGAATGTGAGACCCTATCCCGGTATCTTACGCACCTCACTGAAATCCATAGTGCCCATAGTGGACGGAGACCACCTGACAAGATAACGGCAGCGGAAATCACGCTGCATGAGGCACACCTGAGTCAGAGTTTCATCAATGGAATGGAGGAAGCAATAGCGAAAAACGTAAAAGACACATGTATTAACTGGGACACAGGAAAGCTGAATTTGATAGAACAACATGATTTACATGCTGAAAAATTGCTTACCCAAGAGTAGGATAAGCGGAAAATAAAGTTGAAACAGCAAGCACATAAAGCTCAGCTTAGTATGATGCAAATGGTCGACCAACCGTTGGAGGCAGGTGCTACAGGAACAGAGAGAGGCAGATCTGGAGGTCATAGAAGACAAAGAGTTCGCGGAAGAAGCGCTGGCAAAGGTAGATCTGGCGGGTAATTTCTTTGCAGAGCAATGGACCACTGGGCGAGCCAGTGCCCACACAGACAGCCCCAATCGGCCCTGGAAGCTGGACAGCAGGGTGATTGACAGGGGAAGGCTGAGGTGGAGGTGGGCAGCCCACTAACGGGGAAACCTGCCAATTCTCCTTCTTGTTATTGGAATTTTATCCTTTAAATCTGATAGCTCGCGACTCGTAGTGAAACTGGGGTTGAACTTGATCAGTACTCCGACAGGCTTTCAGGTAATTCAATGGAAAAATTTAACAGTGCAGGCTGTAAAATATGACCTACAACTCCTGATGTATGTCTATGAGTGCGATTAAGCCAGAGAGCCATAAATTCAGTGAGCAGTTCATTCACCCTGGAAGAAAACAACCATGTTAATCTTATTAACATCGATTTTCTTGCTGGATATATGATGCACTGCACAACACTCATACACCGTGATGGCCCTGACGAACCATATGAGAAAGATTTGTTCAGGAGATGGGTTAGAGCTGTTACTTTGCGATTTTTATTGAAGTGATCACAAATGTGCAGTCAGTGTGAACTTATCTAAGGTATCTGTAACAGCAAGTTGACCCTACCTTTTTGATGTGGAATGTTCCGCTCATCACTGGCGAAGGCATCTGCTGACACGTGCCAGGATTTGGCAGCATGGATGCTAAAGGCACAAATAGTGAAAGGTTTCGTCTTCAGGGACGATTTGGTGTTTGGTTTCATCCAGATATGTGGACATATAATAAGAAACTAAATTGGCTAACTCAGGCAGATAGGACAGTCCAGGGAAACACCACAAGCCCTGAAAATCCTCGGGAGATCACCTGGCCTTTCCCTCCGATGGAAATTTCAGAACCAAGATTAAAGATGGCCCCTACAGAGTTGTGAGCAAAGTGTAAACATGATGTGGGGCGAATACGGGGCGCTGTGAGCTCATAAGAATAAGCCAGAAGACTGAGTATCGTCCTTGCAGAGCACAATACCTGTTAAAACCTGAAGCCATAGAATGAATTACTCCCGTCTTTGAATCCCTCCTAAAGGCTGGAGTGATCATTCCCTGTGAAAACTCACCAGTGAAAACCCCCATTATTCCTGTCAAAAAAGCAAACATTCCCGGTGAACCGGAGGAATGGAGGTTTGTTCTAGACCTGCAAGCTGTCAATAACGCTGTTGTTCCGCGCGCCCCACATGTTGCCAAATCCGATACAATATTGGCTCAAATTCCACCGGACAGTAAATGGTCCGTTGATGTGGATATAGAAAATGCCTTGAGCTCTGCAGGCTGATCTCTCGGGGCAAGAAGGAAGACAGCCTGTGGCCCAGAACACTGCTTCTGTAAGGACCTTGGGGAGTAGTTGCAGCGTTGCGATTGTTCTGTAAAGTTCTTTGTCTTTGTGTGTCTTGTTTTGTTTCGTTGTTTATAGGTCATTGTTTACGATTCCGGGTTGAGGCGATCGGTTTGCGAGTATTTTTGGGACTGACTGAAGCGCCAGCCCCCAGGACAGTTCAATCCTGTTCCATTGTGCAGGCCGTACCCCGTCTTTGGCCCCCTCAGGCTCCAACGTGAAGCTCATGGTAAAGAGGCAGCACACCCCCAGCCACAAAAACCTTCTGAACATTTACAGATTAATTTTATTCAACAAACACACAGCGAAGGGAAAATGTATTGTCTGATAATAGTTGATATGTTTTCCAAATGGGTGGAAGCCTCGTACGAATATGGGCAAGCTCCAGCTCTCACTTGAAGCAAACACGTGGTTGGACTATTCGTAAGGGAAGGGGCATTGCGTGGACCCCACCTTACCATGGCTTTACCGAATGTGACGTGTGAACATGGCTATGTACGGGGAATACCAGAGCAAGTGATGAAAGCACCACAAAGCTGTTTCGGGTAGATAGTGTCTGAGGAAAGGCTTGGTGTTTCCTCAACATTTTCTGATGTATAATTACTCTGGCTCGTTTTTTAATGTTGCTGTAGTTGTCCCCTTGTTGTCGTAAAATGACAAAAAGGGGAAAATGTAATGGGAAATTATCCACTTACTGTGAAATGAATAAAACATTTACTATGAAATTTGAAAGAGAATGGTTTATTTAAATCAATGCTGCACTGAACATTGTAAACGATCGTTTGATGAAGGTTTGCAGTTAGCTTATCTCTGTTTGGATTCTGAAAATATTCAACTCGACCTTGCAATAGTCGAACATCTGTGAAAGCTGAAGAACTGTTATGTCTAGGACCAGGGGATGAAAGAATAAGAACTTGAATTTCCCCAGTCTTTGCCCTTGAGAGTGTGATAAGGAACGATATAAGGCAGGCGTCTGTATAATGTTTCAGTACTCCTTGCATTGAGGCATCGGACTTACTGTAATGAGTCAAAATCCTGCAGGATTTTTAATAAAGACACTTTCCTTGCTCTTGCTAATAATTGAGTCAAGTCAATTTAATTTCCATGATGCAGGAATGGCCTCAGAAATGAAAAGCCAACGTATGAAGTCTCTGGGATCAAACTCGCTGAAGTTGCAAAGGATGAGGGGGCTCCAATTAAATCATACAAAATATTAAATGCCTGGTCAGAGTGTATGTCAGAAAGATGCTTCCATTATTAGGAGGGAAAAGACCCAATGACATCGTCTTAAAGTTAAGGGAAGATATTGCATACCGGAGATAAGGAGAAACGCCTTCAGCCAGAGAGTGATGAATCTATGGCAAGGATGGAAGTTTCCTTCCCTAAAGGACATTAGTGAACCACATGAGTTTTATCTTACAATCGATTCATGATCACTATCAGTCTCTTAATTTCACATTTGGTTTCAAGTTCCATAATCTACCATGGCAGAATTCAAATCCAGGTCATCAGAACATTATCTGAGTCTCTCGCTTAACAGTTGAACGATAACACCACCAAGTCTGTGTCTTGTCTAGTCCTGCAGAGTGTGACTAACCTGTGTAATATGATTTTCCCGAGACTTTTCCCTCATGTTCTTATTGATTTACGTGTCAAATCATGGATGACTTTTTTTCCATTTCACAATTCAGCTTCCTCTCACCAATACACTTTATTGAGAGGTTATTTAATATCTCCTTGCGTCTTTGCCTTTTTTAAAATCTGTCTTGCCCTTCATTTTTTATTTCCTGGCCAGTCCACCCAAGCCAACTCCTTCCTTTGCCCAATACAATTATCATTGCCGAATATAATTATCATTGTCCAATATAATTATCATTGCTAAAAACTAAAATGTCATATGTGACTGTCCTCATTCATTCAATCTGACGATGAAACTACAGCATGTTGCAGTTACTGCTTACAAGAGGATCCTAAACTGCAAGATCTTTTTATCAATCCGTCCTTGTCACATAAAATCAAATCTGAAGTAACCCGTTCTCTGGTTGAATCCATGACATGTTGCTCTCAGAAACACTCCTTCATACCGTCTATGAATTGTTCTTCGAGGCTACCTTTGCCAAGTTGATTAATTGAGTCAATATGCATGTTCATCCCACTGTTGTGCCCTTGTCACCAGCCGTCATTATTTCCGACCTCAGAAATACTTAGGGGGGACAGTAGCAAAACATTACTCTTCCCAAGAGGTTTCTTCTCTTGTTTTTTATTTACGCCTGGACTGATTAACATGCCAATATCCTCGTGCCAATATCATTTCCTAATGCAGCCTTGATATCATCCATAACCAGTACATCAATTTCATCTCCTGCTCCTTCTTGTCTAACCTTCTGGAATAGTGAGTGCCCTCGGACATGTCACAGCCCAGTCATGATTTCCCTATAACCATGTTTCTGTAATCCGCACCAGGTCATACCCACTTGTCTCTGTATCTATTTTCAGCTCATCGATATTTTTCCAAATACTGTGTTCTTTCAGGTACAAAGTTTTTAAATGCGTTTTCTTGGTTTGTCTTTCCATTCTAATAGTTTTTTGTACACTAGCCTCCTGATCTCACACACGTCCCTAGCTCGCATCCCCCACACTGTCCAACGTTATTTGTTAATCCTTGATAATTTTGCCCCTCATCCCTATCATTTATTCCAATCTCCAACTCACATTTTGAATTGACATGATCCATCCTTCATCGTGGTCATGAGACTGGACATGCCTGATATCTTATTGATATCTTATTCACCTCTAGCTTCTGCTCAGTTTCTGACCTGCTGCTTTGGTTGCCAACCTCCTGGTTTATTAGTTTAAATCTATCCAATTTCCACTTGTAAACCTCACTACAAGGATTTTGGTGCTCCTCCAGTTTAGATGCAACCTGTCCATTTTTGAAAGCTCTCACCTGTCCTGGAACAGATCCCAATGGTACAAAAATTGTAACCCTCACCACGTACTAGCTCTTTAACCACATGTTAAACTGTAACACCTTCCTAATCATTATCTCTTTTCCACGTGGGACTGGTAGTAATTCTGTCATTACAGCGGATTGTTTTCTCTCTCTCTCTCTCTCACACATACACACACACACACACACACACACACACACACACACACACACAAACACACAAAACACGTCACATTACCTTGTACAAGAATACCAGTAACCTTATAAATAATCGGAATGACAACTGGAATGAACGATTTAGTTAAAGGTAGGTTACGAACAATTAGGGTTATTCTTCATTAAGCAGAAAGGACCAAGTTGTGAACTTATTGCGTTGTTCAAAATTATGGAAAAAATTACAGGTTAAAATACGAATATTCTGTTTCTGTTCATTGGCATTACAGCGTCAAACAGTCGTAGGTTCAAGATTGTTAGCACAAGAGCTAGAAGTGAGATAAGGAAAAACTTCTTCATTGAGAGAGTTGTTAGCATTTAGAATGCTCTGCCTGGGAGATTTGTGAATGAAAATTCAAAAAGGAACTGGATATATATTTGTAAGTAATAAAAGTGAAGGGCTTCAGAGACCGGGTGGCAAATGGGAGGAATTTGGGAGACATTTCCGGGGCTGATGCATACACAGTGCCCCAGTAGCCTCCTTCTGTCCATTAAAGGTTTGTACTCTATCATATACAGATGCAAATCAACATTAGTATCTGATTATTTCCTGTTGTAAATGCTAGCAAATAACTGATCATATTTGCTGCAACATAACCATTTAAAATGCAAGAATTGCAAAGTCAGCTTGATGATGAAGATTAATTAGTAGTCAGCACATGAATATTTTAAATCTTGTATTCCAATTATTAAAACAAATTATTCTTTACACTGGCACAAAACACTTTGTAAATGTTTGACTTTTCACTCATACGGAAATACGTTCATCGTTTTTATTCACTCACCAAATTTTGCATTAAATGCGATTCATTCTTGAAAAATTGCAAGATTTCAAATTATTGTTGTCTACAATGTAATATCATAAATCATTCATTTACGTTAACATTTACAGTACATGTTGAATTACTGTCATTTCTCAATTGTTGGTCAATAGCTTAAGCTTGTACACTTAAGTGAGAAATTAAACTGATTGCTACTTAAATATATAAGAACGCTGTTTCTATATGATTGTTCAATCGTATTCTCAATCTGCCTCTATAATCGGTCAGACACCAACCACTTTAAAATGTTAATGCGACAATGTATTTGTTTGAATACCGACAATGAATATGTAATTGTGATCACGTCTATGTCAGATAGCATATTCTTTGTTCAATATAAAACAAAATGTACATTCTTTATTTTTGAATCATAAAATGTTGACAGGCGTTAGTTCCATAAATATAACATCAAGCTAATTGCTTGAAGAGAGGATGCAATTATTGTTTGGTTGAAAGATCATACTTCAAATCTCACTTTTGCACAATTCATGAAACATGGCAAATATCTGATTGTTTTTCAGATCACTGAACTCATCACCATGAAATCATTGCCTTCGTTGAAAATAGATTAAGAAGGATCTGAATTCATGCAGACTGTTACTGAAATCATTGCTGGCTGTGGCGCTTAGTGAGATACTGGCCTGGACCTAAATGTATCCGAAACATTAGCAAGTGGTTCTGGGCAAATATTCAAGCAATATTTCCCAGCAAATCATCTGGAATCCAAGTTGGGCCATGTGAAAACTAGCCAACATGCGATCACTGTCCAAATTAGACATCAATAACTGGCTGGCAACCATGTTTGACAAATTTATTTTCAGTCAAACCCTGCCCCAGTGAGCAGATGTGTGGACATGGAGTGTCAGAAGATTAACACACAAATTACTTCGGGGGATGACATGTGGCCTACCTCCCAGACTCCAAACATCTGCAACCTGGACAGGCACTGAGTGGAGATGTTAACAAGGTGAAAGAGAAGACAGAAGATGCTGGAGGTTAGAGACGTGAGGGTAGAGCTGGAAATGCACAGCAGCTCAGGTAGTATCCAAGGAGTAGGAAAAGCAAACTTTCGGGCAAAAACCCTTCATCAGCAATAAGACAGGGAGCCATGAATGTGGAGAGATAAATGGGAGGGGGTGGGACTCGGTAAAGGTAACTGAGAGTGCGATAGTTGGATGGAGGTGTGGATAATTGTAATGCAAGGCAGGGGAGATGGAGTGAATAGGTGGGAAGGAAGATGGACTGGTGGGCACGGTACCTCACAGTGCCAGGGACCAGTTACGATTCCAGCCTCAGCCGACTCTCCGTGTGGAGTTTGCACGTTCTCCTATGTTTCACATGGGTTTCCTCCTCGTGTTCTGGTTTTCTCCCACGTTCCACAGATATGTAAGCCAGGTGAATTGGTCATTCAAAATTTCCCATAGTTGTAGGTGCATTAGTGAGAGGGAAATGTGTCACTCTTCGGTGGTTTGGTATGGACTTGTTGGGCCAAAGGGCCAGCTTCCACTCTGAAGGGAATATAAATGAAGTACCCTTTCCCACGTTGAATAAAAAGATGGGACAGGTCGTGAGGGCGGTGCTAAGCTAGAAGTTTGGAACTGTGAAAAGGTCGGAGGAGGGGAAATGAGGAAACTGGTGAAATCCACATTGACCCTCGGTATTGGAGGGTCCCGAGGTTGAAGATGTGGTGGCAAGGGAGTGGCGATGGATGAAGCCCTGGACCTGCATGTCCTCAGCAGAGTGGGAGGGGAGTTGAATCAATCGGCCACAGGGCAGTGGGGCTGGTTGTTGCGAGTGTCCCTGAGATGTTCCCTGCAGTGCTCTGCGAGTAGATGTCCTATCTCACCAAGGTATTGAATACCACATTGGGAGCAATGAATACAGTAGCTGACGTGTGGAACTGCAGGTGAAACCTTGATGGATGGGGAAGGATCTTTGAGGCTTTTTTTGGTGGGTGGGGAGGTGTGGGCACAGATCTTGCAATTCCTGTGTTGGCAGGGGAAGGTGTCTGGAGAAGAGGGTGAATTGTTGGAGACCTGACGACCACTACCTACCTTGTATCCTGTATTCAGCATTCAAATCAATCATCCAAATTAAATCGCTTCACACTTTTCCAGTTTGAAATCCACCTTTCACTTATCAGCCCAGTTCTTCTTCATCCTGTCAATATCCCAGTGCAAACTACTACAGCCCCCACACTGTCCACAATTCCACCAGCGTTTACTTTCCGTCGACAAATGTAATAACCCACAGTTGCACTCCCTCATCCAAATCATTTACAGAAAACACAAACAAGAGTTCACAAAACCGAACCCGACAGAACACCACTTTCCACCAAGCTCCAGAGTGAATAGATTAAATTGCTTACAGTGAGGAAACAGGCCCTTCAGCCCAACAAGACCACACCAACCCGCAACCCACCGAGACCCATTCCCCTCCATCCAGCACAACAGGCAATTTATCATGGCCAATTCATCTCACCTGCACATCTTTGGACTGTTGGAGGAAACCGGAGCAAAAAGACACGTGAAGAACCTGGAAACTTCACACAGTCAGTCGCCTGAGGCGGAAACTTTACCTGGGTCTCTGGTATTATGAGCTGAAAATGTGTTGCTGGAAGAGCGCAGCAGGTCAAGCAGACTGAAGAAGGGCATATGCCCGAAATGTCGATTCTCCTGTTCCTTGCATGCTGCCTGACCTGCTGCGCTTTTCCAGCAACACATTTTCAGTTCTGATCTCCAGCATCTGCAGTCCTCATTTTCTCCTTTGGTATTATGAGGCAGCAGTGCTAACCACTGTGCTACCGTGCCGCCCACTTCCCACACTTCCCATTTACCACCACTTTGTGTCTCTATGGGCCAGCCAATTCTATATCCAGACAGATAGGTTTCCATGTATCCTATACCTCCTTACTTTCTGAATGTACCTACCATGGGGAACGTGATCAAATGCCTTGTTAAAATCTATGCACATCGCATCCACTGCTCTACCTTCTTCAATGTGTTTGATCCCATTCTCAAAGAATCCCATAAGGTTTGTGAGGGATGACTTGCCCCTAACAAAGCCATGCTGACTATTTCTATACAAACTATGATTTTCCAAGTAATCATAAAGTCTATCTCTCAGAATCTTCACCACTACTTTGCGCAATACTGATGCAAGACTGACTGGACTGTAATTCTCTCGATTATCCTTATTCCCTTGCCTGAACAAGGGAGTAACATTTGTCACCCTCAATCATTTGGCATTATTCCAGTGGAGTGTGAAGACGCAAAAATCATTGCCAAAGGGACAGAAATCTCTTTCTTCTCTTCCTGTAGCAACCTCAGATGTTTCCCCTCTGGAACAGGGGATTTATCTCTCCTCATGATTGTACTTCAATTAGTCCATAATTCACCCGAAATTGTCTACCCACTGTCGGACCAACTGATTGACTTCTTTCCATTTCAGGGCTATATATCGTGCTGCTTCACTGAGCATGTATGTTTCGCAATATCCTGCGAACCATAGAACATAGAATATAGAACATAGAACAGTACAGCACAGAACAGGCTCTTCAGCCTACGATGTTGTACCGACCATTGATCCTCGTGTAAGCACCCTCCAATTTCTGTGACCATATGCATGTCCAGTAGTCTCTTAAATGTCCCCAATTACCTTGCTTCCACAACTGCTCCTGGCCACACATTCCATGCTCTCACAACTCTCTGTGTAAGGGACCCACCTCTGACATCCCCTCGATACTTTCCTCCAACCAGCTTAACACTATTTTCCTCGTGTTAGTCATTTCTGCCCTTGGAAATAGTTTCTGGCTATCGGCTCGATATATGCCTCTCATTATCTTGTGTACCTCAATTAGATCCCCTGTCTTGCCTGTCTCAGAGGGACATATTTATTCATCACTTGCAACAACAGTTCCTTACACAGTCTCCACATGTCTATAGTGCCTTTGCCATGGAAAAATTGCTCCCAATCCATGCTTCCTAACTCACATCTAATCGCATCACAGTTTCATTTTTCCCAATTAAATAAACTCCAATTTTGCCTAATCCTCTCCTTCTCTATAGCGATGTAGAATGTGAGGCAGTTGTGGTCACCATCACCAAAATGCTTTCCCACCACAAGATCTGATGCCTGCCCCATGGAATGAAAAAGATGGGAAGGCACGAATGCGCTCCTGACGAAGGGGTGAAGCCCAAATCTTTGACTCGCCTGCTCCTCAGAGGTTGCCTGACGGGCTGTTCGTAATCTGTGCCACACGTTTCAACTCTGATCTCTGGCATCTGTCGTCCTCATTTTCCCGAATAATGACGGCTATTCCACCTCCACACTTTGCAGGGAATTAGCAGAAACTCATTTTATGTGGAACAGGCTGCTCAGTTCTGGAAAATTGCATTTGAATAATGCATTTATTCAAAACTAGGTTGTATTTCAACAAATACGAATTCCGTCCCAGAGTTACAGTTTTGATTCATGAATTGAGCAGCTTCTTACCGAACACTGATTGATTGAAGAACTCCGAGGTACAGAGGATTCCAGGTACTATACTCCAGGGTGGATGTGCTTTACCTTAATGCTGAGAATATTATCGGATAGACAGGTGTGATAAGGGAACAAGGTGACATACGGAAATGTGACATTTTTACCATTACAGAGATATATTTGTGGGAGGTCAGGGCTGACAACTCAATATGCTATGGTACAAGACCTATAGGCAGGACACGAGTGGGGTAAAAGATGACGTGGTGTTGCATTATGAGTTATGGAGTCAGTTACATCAGTAAGGAGGGACAATATCTTGGAATGATCTAATGAAGCTTTGTGGATAGAGCTCAGGATCAAAACCATTGCAGAGGCTCTGCTGGGGATATATTATAGACCCTGAGATAAAAGAAAATACAGGAAAAAATATTTAACCAATTTAATGAGGTGTGTAAAAACAGTAATACGATTGTTACATGCAGGCTTTTAATTTCCAAACATTCATTCGGGCAGTGATAACTTTTCAAGAGGGGACAGAGGCCTTGACATTTATTCCAGAGAGCTTCTTAGCATGTAGCAAGTACAACAACGGGTGGATCAATGCTGGGCCTCATTGTGGGGAACGAAGCCAGTCAGGATATCGCAGGCAGGATTGGAAGAATGACCGTGACAACATATATTTTAAGTTTGTTACGGAAAAGATTAAAAAAAAATCATCTGGAAAATAAAAAGTGAATGGATTGGGGAGACCGAATTTATGAAAAAAAAGGATCGTGTGTGTGTGTGTGGGGGGGGGGGGGGGGAGGGGGGGGCATGGGAGATAACTTAATCAAAATGGAATTAATGAGAGTATCCTCCCAATATGTAACACAGAAGATGAAAATTTGGAAAACAAGCCCAGAGAACCTCGGATGTCAACAAACATTCAGAACAGAATTATAAACGAAAGATAGACTTAAAGTGGGTAGAAAGTGAGCATGTCAATGGATGCACGAAAAGAATATAGTAAGTGTAAGGTTAAACTTAAAAAGTCAGTTGAAGAGCAGAAGGGGGATCGGCATAAAACATTTTATCAGTTTATTAAGAAGAAGAGGATAACAACAGAAAGAAGGGGGAGGATTAGAGACCAGTTGAGGCAGCCTGTGCACGGAGCAGCGGAATATGTTAAACACGGGCTTCATATCCGTCTTCAGTTTGAAGAAGCCGCTCCTGGATTCGGGGAGAATGACTGTGTGATCCTTGAACGAATTGATGAAGAAGCCAAGGAAGAATTGGAAGTTTAATCATGGTAAACAGTGGGCAAATCTCCAGATCCGAATAAGCTGCATCTTAGGCTGATGTGGAAGATGAGGGAGAAGATTACAGGCTCTGACATTTTCATTTTTTTTGCCTCTGGCCACAGAAAAGTGTGATAGGACACGATAACATCTAATGTCGTCACAATTCACAAAGCGTGCCAGAAATAAGGCACGGGATTAAAACCACCAAGTCTCCCAACAGTGAGAGGGAAACAATTGTAGAAATTCCTGAGGGCTGTTGAGGCGAGATCATTAAATATCTTGAAGGCTGAGTTAGACTGATTTTTAAACAAGGTTTAGTTATGGGGAAAAAGCATGAAAATAGAATGGGGCATGATCAGAATAAATGTCACCGAATTGAACAGGAAAGCAGACTCAGAGAGCTGCATAATTTTGCTCCTACGTCTATTTTTTGCTTTTTGCAAAAGCCCGGTATTCGAACATCAACCTCCCTCCCTTTGGAGTGAGACACAGAAAGGACCAGAGGACTGTGACAACGCAGATTAGCTATTGGGGTGAGGATTTGCATCAGCAGAATCACCTCTACCAGGATGAAGACCTCATTAAGACCTGCCCTGGAGAGCAGGTTATCATGGATTTGGTGTCAAGGAGTGTGTAAGCCACAAACATTACATCACTGTCGTGTTTCCCTGCTTTCCTGACTAAAAGTAAATGTGGAGGAGTAGAGAAAATGCTGTTGGTCGGAGAGTAAGTAGTATTTCATTGGATTGAGAGGCTTCAGACAGCAGCACCTCAGCAAAAAGTACAGGCAAGCTCAAATAAAGTCCTGTTAATTTAGTATTACAGCAGTCGAGATAGCAGTTAGTCCAGGTGCACGTTTTTCTTGTGGGACGTTGGAGCTCCGGGCAATTTCCACCGTCCCTGATGACTGCATGTGTGGAAAGAGTACCTGTCTACAGCTCTTGGGAGACCATGGTTGGGAGTTGGAGCTGGATGCACTCAGGATCATCGGAGATGATATGAACTTCATTGATAAGTGCTTTAGTGTGGTGGTCACGCCCAAGACCCGCCCCTAGCCATGTTTCTGTAATGACTGTAATGGCCCAGTCCCACATGAAGATGGACGCCCTGAGTTCATCAGCCTGACCTGTCCGCCCTGTTGCACACAATTTAATCCAAAAGCCAGTCCTTGCTCCCTATCGTGTTCCAGGCAGACAGTAGGTTTGGAATGGGAAAGGGAGTAGGCAGAGAGTGCAGCAATCCCATATGGCCAGTCTTCTCTAAAACAAGTAAACCATTTTAGATACTGTTGGGGGGAAAGACCGTTCAAGGGAATGCAGCAGTAAGCAGTTTGGTGGCAATACCACTGACTCTGGGGCGCAGCGGGAAAGGGTAAATATCAACAGCGTCTTAGAGATAGGAGAGTCGATTGTTGGAGGAACGGATTGGAGATTCTGGGGCCTCAAACGGGAATCCAGCAAGGTGTGTTACCTCACAGGTGTCAGGGCCCAGGAAGTCTCAGAGCGACTGCAGAACGTTGTCAAAGGGGAGGGTGAGCAGCCAGAAGTCATTGTGCATATGGGTATAAATGATACAGTTAGAAATATGGATAAGGTCCGACAGAGTGATTACAGAGAGCTAGGAGAAAAGTTCAAAACCAAGACTTCGAAGTCGTAATCTCCTGATTACATCCTGTTTCATGAGCTCATGAAAGTAAGAATATGAGGATTTGGCAGATTCATACATGACTAAAGAAATTGTACAGGGGATAGGGTCTCGGATTTTTAGATCATGGGATCTTTTCTGTGACAGAGCTGATCTTTTCAAGAGGGATAGGTGGCACATACACTGGAGGAAGGACCAATAACTTGGAGACCAGGTTTGCTGATGTTCCAAGGGAGGGTTTAATCAAGATTGGCAGGGTGTGGGATCCTCAAGAGCAGGGAAGGAAGTGTGAGGCTGGAAAGAGATACAGTAATCAGAAGCAGTAAAGTGAAGAGACGGGTCAGGCCTGAATACGATAGGGACAAGGAATGCCTGCTGGATTTATTTCAACGCAAGATGGCTGACAGGTAAAGCCAATGAACTCAGGGCATGGATAGGAACGCGGGAGTGGGATGTTAAAGTCATTACAGAAACCTAGCTGAGGGAGGGACAGGACTGGCAGCTTAGTGTGCCAGGGTTTAGCTGCTTTAAGCAGGACAGCGACGGTGAAAGGAGGGGAGGGGGAGTTGCATTTCTGATAAAGGGAAGTATCAGAGCAGTAATGAGTGATGAAATAACGGAAGGATCAAACAGCGAGGATTTATGGATTTAGCTAATAAATGGAGGTGGAAGTCGAATTGTGATATTGTAAGGGTTGTAGTATATGCCCTCAAATAATCAAAAGGAATTAGAGTAACAGATATACCTGCAAAGAGGAGGGGTATGCAGGAGCAAAAGGATTGTCATAATCGGGGATTGTAATATTTAAAACTGGGACAACCAGACCGAAAAGTGATTTGGTGGGGTCGAATCCATTAACTGTGCCAGGAAAATTTCCTGATGTAGTATATAGAGGGGCCTAATCGTGAAGGAGCAAAATTCGATTTACTCGTCGGAACTATGATAGAACAGGTGATGGAGGTGATAGTGGAGGTGGACATTGGAACCAGTGACCTTAGTCTTAGTAATTTGCACGTAGTTAGGGAGAGCGACAAAACTGGTCCATAGCTTCAAGTTCTAAATTGGGGCAAGTTGAATTTGGATGGAATGACATAGGAGTTGGGAGATCTTTGTCGGAAAGTTTGTTTGCCAGCGAAGGGACCGCTGGCAGGTGGGAGGCCTTTGAACGTGAGATACTAGAGTTCAAGGTGTACTTGTTACTGTGGGGATGAAGCGAAAGTTGGAAGGAATGGGGATCTCTGAATGACAAGAGATATTTAGGCTCTGACCTGAATAAAAGGCAGCTCAGTCTCAGGCAGCTGGTATCAAGTCAATCCCTGGAGGTATATAATGGATACAGGAATTAACTGGAGAAAGAAATCAGTGGTGGTAAAGGGGGGCATGAAGAACCTTGGCTGAGAAGATTATAATAAATAAAAAAAGGTATTTTAAGTATATTAAAGGAAAAGCAATAAATATTAAGAAAAAAGGACCCCTGAAATACCAAAGTGGACATGTATGTGTGGAACCATAAAAGATTGGAGATGTCCTCAACGAATATTTCTCTACTGTGTTTAACATGGAGAAAGAAATGAATACTTAGGAACTTGACGAAGTTCGTGGTGATTTCTTAGGGACAGTCCATATCACAGTAGAGAAGGTACTGGACATACTAGAATGCTTGAGTTTGGATAAATCTCACGTTCCTTACCAGATAAATCCAAGAACACTGTCGGCAGTTAGAGAAGAATTTATGGGGGACCTGGCTGATAAGTTTGATCATCATTAACCATAGTTGAGATCCAGGAAGACTGGATTTTAGCAAATAATGTGACCTTATTTAAGAAGGACTGGGAGCAAAACCCTTCGAACTATGGATCAGTAAGTTTAACATCTGTGGTAGGTACGTTACTTGCGAAAATTCTGAATGATAAGATGTACATTAATTTCAAAAGACATGATCTGATTAGAAATATTGAGCATGGCTTTGTGCGTGGGAGATCATGCTTGACAAATTTCTCAAAGTTATTTAATGACATGACCTGGAAGGTTGACTAGGCGCTAGACGTGAAAAATTGTGGCGCTGGAAAAGCACAGCAGGTCAGGCAGGAACAAGAGAATCGATATTTCAGGCGTAAGCCCTTTATCACGAATGTCCAAAACATCGATTGTCCTGTTCCTTGGATGTTGCCTGACCTGCCATGCTTTTGCAGCGCCACACTTGTCGACTCTGATCTAGAGAACTTGCAGTGCTCACTTTCTCCTCGGGTGGTAGATTTAGTCGATATGGATTTCAGTTGCGCCAGGACAAAATAAGGCTTTTCAGCCCCTGGAGCCTGACATATAGTTGCAGGAGGAAGATCATACAGCATCAGTATCCTGTTATGCAGCAACAGAATCAGTTTATTCATCTAGTTAAGGGCAGTAACAGAGGAATGTTAGCACCACAAACTGACTGGACTCTGGGATGTACTGGAATAACAGGAGGTTATTTAGCTCCTCAAGCCTGCCCTTCCCTTCAGTCAGGTCAGGGATGATCTGCTGTCTGCGGAAATTTCTCTTTCATGCACATTATTTGTAGCACTCGACTCTCACAAAATCCATTGACACACTCCTCACCCCCTCCCAAACATTTCAGTGATGCAGTTGTCTGGGATAGTGATGCCCCATCAGTCACTATCCTCTCAGAGAAGGAAACACTCCCCACACATATACCTTGGCCTATTGATATGAACAAATGATATTAACACAGCGTCAGAGTGACTGGCCCTGACATTACTGAAAGACTTGACTGAGCAATGTGTCAAAGGGTTTGAACAAGGTTGGTGCATAATGGGAATCTGTCGAAATCTCTCCATAATTTGGATCATTCTGAAACAATGTGGCTGTTGGACATCAATCCTCTCTGTCCCTGGATATCTCTGCGGGCGATCAACAGGGTAGCTTACTCCGCATGAACATTTTCAGCTGATTCATGGATGTCTTACCTTCCGTCATTCGATAAGATGTTAAGATGTTCAGTGAAGATCACCTAAAGCATCAAAACCTGGACAATAGTCAAGTTCATGCTGTTAACGTGTAGGTAACATTCGTGTGATCACATTGCTGGACACTGCACATTTCCATAGTAATGAAAAAGGAGGTCGTTCAGCTAGTTTCACCGAAATGTGAGAAAGCCGTTCAGCCCATCGAAACAGCCCGTTCACTCTCTGTTGCTTCATACACAAGAAGAGATCTTTTAAACATTTGCAAAGGTTGGAATACAAAGTAGACAGGCAGGAAGCCGGAACAACAAAACAGGAGTGACAGCTTCAGGAGGTGAGAAGTCAACGCCTTTGGTAAAAGCCTTTTTCCGGACTGTGGGTGAGGGGTAAGGTGGTCTACATTTAAATAGGCGGGGTGGGGGAGGAGGAGGCGGCAGGGTGGTTAGGTGGGGGTAGGTAAACACAGGTAGAGGGTATGACCGGTTTGGTCAATAGGAGGAATGAACCTAGTCGGTATTTGGCAGAAGGGCTGATCAGAGGAATGGGAGAGAGGAGGAGGAGCTGGGAATGTATTTGGGGTATTAGAGGGGCGGTAATTTGAGACTGGGGAAATCAGTGTTGTGTCCCCCGGGCTGTAGGCTGCCCAGGCGAAACATGAAGTGTTGTTCGTCCAATTTGCGGTTTGTTCCATTGTGGCAATGGAGGATGTCAAGGATGGCCATGTTGGAAAGGGCGTGGGAGGGGGAATTGAAATAGGCAGTGACTGCGAGGTCATGGCAGCCCTTACAGGCCCAACTGAGATGGTCAGCAAAACATTCCCTTAGTTTACATTTGGTCTCCCCGATGTGGAGAAGACTACATCGGGAGCACAAGATACAGTAAACTGGGGTGGATCTCATCACTTGGCACATCTTCTACCAAGGACCATTCCCTTCTCTAATCTTTGGTTCGTGCCACACTCTTCACCAAATCCTCCAATCCCCACTAGCACTGCCGCTGCAATAGGAAAAGGTGCTTTACCCGCTTGCACACCACCTCCCTCACATCCATCCAGCGGCCCAAACAGTGCTTCCGGGTGAAACGGAGGTTCACCTGCCGTTCCTCCAACCTCGTTTACTGCATCAGGTAATCCCAATGTGTCTTCTCTACATTAGGGAGACCAAACATAAACTAAGGGTACATTTCTCTGAGCATCACAGCTGGATACAAAGCGGCCGAACTGATATCCCAGTTACCATCCATTTTCGGTCCCCTTCTCAATCCCTTTCCAACATGACTATCCTTGGCTTCCTCTGTTGCCACCGTGAGTCAGACCGCAAATTGGAGGGACAACACCTTGTCTTCTGCCTGGGCAGCGTACTGCCTGGAGGACTCAACATTGAGTTCTACAATTTTTATTAAACTTCCCAGCCATACTCCTGCTCCCTTTCCAGCCCGTCCCCACTCTTCTATTCCGCCTAACGACCCTGCCTTTCAGTTACCAACCGGATTCATCCCTCCCATCGACCAAGCAGTTTGCATTCACTACTTGTGTCCACCAATCCATACCTCATCATCCTGCTACTCCCCCCAGCCCAACCTCTCCCGTCCCTTTCATCTGCAGCTCCCCCTACCTCCACCCACATTCCTGAAGATCGGTTATACCTGAAATGTTGACTTCTCTACCTGCTGCCTAGTTTGCCGTGTTATTCCACCCTCCTGTTTGTCTATTATTACACAGCAAGATATGGAGTCCAGTCAGCACAACACGCTGGTAAGCTGCAAACATGGGTTGCTCAACAATGACCCTCTTCCCTGGGACAAGAAGGAGGACATTCAGACCCTCGAAACACTGACACATGAACAGAAGAAGCCTTTCAGCCCGTCCAAACTGTTATACTGCAATAGGAGGAGGACATTAATACTGCAACACGAAAATTCAATGAAGCAGAGACTGCACAGACAGACTACTCCATGTTTTCCCTCATGGCTCCATTGCTAATGGTACACAAGTGTCATATTAACGTGGTTTGAAGATGGTAAGGAGGCACAGCTGATGGTTTGTACCAAGTCTCAAGGAGGCGTGTTCCATCTCCAAGAAGACAAGCTTGTGTTCTGCATGGAGAACAAACACTTTTGGGAATGGCCAATTCTATCTCAGTGTGGCTACTGGTACGTTTGAGAACAATGCGATGCTCAGTGAAGGGTCTCACCCTAACTGTACATTGAGATGGTGGGACTTTATTCAGAATCTGGAGCTCTCTCGCAACCAAATAGCGGTTCCACAGAGATATGTAAACAATCATAGATTCATAGAATCCTTCAGCACAGAGACAGGCCATTCAGCCTGACTGGTCTATGCCGACCAATATGTCCATCCATGCTAAATCCATTTCCTTGCACTTGGCCCATAAACTTCTCAACGTTTCTTATCCATGTATTTTCTCAAATATGAAAACATGCATTGCAGGAAAACGCGTTATATTTCATGCCATCAATGTTTTGTTTTGGTCCGTAACATTCAAATTTTATCGCAATCACTTTTTATTCTTCTATAGATTACAGATTAAATACTCATTTTCTTCACACCCTCCTCATGGTACCATCACTGCAGGGATTAGGCTAGTGCAACTCCTTTACACTGTCTCATTGTGAAAAGGAGACCATTCCTTATAAAGGAGAGAAAATCTGTTCACAGCGCCCCAAGCACTTTCTCAATATCACTACCACTACACGAAGGTATCAACGTTCATATGCTTTAATCAGTTTGCAATGAAGGACAGCACATATTTACTGGGCTGATTCCTTACTGATCCATATGAATTCGTTTAGTGACTCATGACCAAGGACATCCAGATCCTTTTCTTTAGAGCACTTCCCAACATCTGACCTTCTCATAAATGCAAAATGAGAAGGATGGTATGTTTTGCCAAATCATTTCTTTGCTTTACAAACCGTGATGCTTCAAGCACAGCCGCGCCAACAGCAACACCACTATTACCATTGGAGATTGTTGGAGATGCTGAGGACGTGATGGTCGAGCTGTATTAACTCTGGAATATTAATCCAGGGACCCAGGTAATGACCGAGAGCCTAGATTTGAATTCCACCACAGCAAATAGTGGAATTTGAATTCCACAAAATGTTTGGAATTAAGTGTCCAATGAAACCATTGTCAATTGTCAGAAAAAAAACCCTACCTGGTACCGTAATGCCCTCCAGGGAAGGTAATCTATCATCTTCACCGGGTTTACATGGAACTCTAGATTCATTGCAATGTTTTTTTAAGTCTCAGGTGCCGTTTGCAATGGCCAGGCCAGCCGCTCAGTTCTTTCAAAGACCATAATGTCTCAAAGAAATTGAACTGGACAGAACGAAGCACTGACTACTTACAGCCCACCGACTGAAGTGGTCATGAAGGCAGCTTCCAAATGCCTTCTCAAGTTCAATGAGGAAAGCAAATTAAATGTTGTCCCAGCATCATATTAATGGATAACAGAAGATGATCATACTCAGGGAAGTGAAAAAGGGACATTACTCACTTTAAACCTGGGCTTTGATGTGCACCTTAGATGGCATGACTTTCGTTAATATGGGAACAGGAGAAAAATAAACAAGATTAATCTTGATTTTTACTTTCATCTCAGTTGATCAGCAACGATCCCCTTGTTTGCCTTTTTAAAATCTCTTTCTTTCTCGATCTATTCAACTCAGTCCTTCTCCTCTTCACAACAGACATCCCTGCCATCAGCTGCAATTGCACTATTCCCCAGTCATGTTCAGTTCTGATGTATGGTCAGTGGACATGAAATGCCAATTCTGCTTTCCTCTCTATCCGAGGCTGATAAACCTGCTCAGTTTCTCTGGCACTTTCACGTTCTATTTCATTCTGATCTCTTGCATCATTATTTGTTATATTTAACTTTTAATGTTGTTATTAAATGGGATGTCGGCATCGCTGACAGGGGCAGCATTTGTTGACCTCACTAAATCACTAAATACCTTTTCCTGTGAGGTCATTCTTTCATGCTGTATAGAGCCAAGCACATTGCTGTGAGTCTGAATTCAGTCTTAAGCCCGACGAGGCAATAACGTTAGATTTCTTTACCAAAGGATAACAATACAATAGATAAACTTGGCGGCAAGGTGCTGGTGGTGTTATGGTTGATATTGGTGAAATTCACTTTTATTTTTAATTCCTGTCATTTGAATTTCATTTCTGACATCCTCTGAGGTAGGAATTAAGTAGTGTCTTTAGTGTAGTAACCTGCGCCACTGAATTACATGTCGAGCAACATTACTTCTCTGACACACAGTCCCTATCATGGATTTTCTTTCGAGACAATAACAAGGTTGTGATGGAAACATTTGTAACAGAAATAGTGCTTAGAAGAGAGCAGATTCTGGAACCTGAGCTTGACTGAGGCATAGATAATGGTTTATTTAGCAACCACAATGATGTCAAGCTGGGGTCTGGGGATGTGATGGAGCTGGTAGTGGGTAGGTTTGGTGATGGAGAGAATACCAAGACATAATTCAATTCAGGGCAAATCGGTACTTCGGGATTGTGATCAGTTTTGTTCTCAGATGTTTGTGAGGGCAGGGATGCAGTTAGTCCTGAAATTTGCGGTAATGAATGGATTTGCATGTGAATCTGAAGACAATAGTTTCCATTCTTGACAAATACAGATAACAGAAATAAAATGAAGATCACCATGGCTAAAGGGATTAATATATAGATAGAGATGGAGAGACTTACCAGGAACACCAACAATAGCGAGCATGGGATAGTAGCCCAACTGAATAATCATCAGTATACCGTATATCCGATATGATAACATGTACCCAAACCAGGTAAGATAGAAATTAGCCCAGGCTAAACTCCTGTCCATTGTTACCGCATTCCACTCTACTGTTCTCAGATTCTGATCCATTGGTGGAACATTCCAGTCTGCTGTTGTCAGATTCTGATGCATTGCTGGAACTTGCCGTCTATCCTCAAATTCTGATCTCTCGTCTCCCTGTCTCTGCAGTTGCTGATGCTTGTTAGTGTTGGAGGTGAGGCATCTGGAGCTATATTGGGATCATGCATTGCAAGAAGCCCCTTACTAATAGAAAAGACAAACCGTCTAGTGACACAATTAGGATCCAGGGAGACTGACATCAGTCACACTCAATAAACAAACAGATCCAGTTAACTCCTTTTAATATGGTACCTTCAGTTCACAATAAAAACTGGATTGAATTGAATGTTGACATCGCTGGCTATTGCTCATATCTCCCATCAGCGATTGCTCTCCTGAAGTTCGTTGTGAGGGGCAATGATGGATGTTTTCTTACAGCAGGCTCGATGATTCTGCAGTGTTGTCCGTTTGCAATGCTATATCCGTCTAAACCTCCCACCGTGACCATCCACAAAAAAAAACAATCTAAATGTTGCTACTGTGCTGATATCTCCTCGACTAGAACAGGTACCTACCAACAAACCTGACAGGTTATCCCGTCTTAAGGATGTTGTTCCAAAATACTTTCAACAATCCCAGTAAACGATTAGCTTTGCACAAAGAATAAAACTGACAAAAAGGCTAACAGAATATAATGTCAGAAAGGCAGAAGGAGTGGTAGAGCATCCAGTTACAACGGTGACCTTGACTCAACTAACACCAGAACTGCTCCGACCTGTCCAGCTGGAGAGCTGGCCACGTCCTCTTGATTTGACAAGTTTCTGTTTAAAAATTTGAAAGCATTGTGGCTGAGGCATTATCGGTTTTGTACAAACAAAAGTACCCAGAGTGAACAAACAGCCTTTATTTAACAAGTTATAGAATGAAACATAAGGACAAGAAAATAGATAACCTGAATATGTTATCCTATCCAAACCTGACAGGTTATCCCGTCTTAAGGATGTTGTTCCAAAATTCTGAGTGGGCATATCTGCACTCCAGTACACAGGAAGTGTGGATAAACCTGGGCATTCCTCTGCTTGCTCTGATGAGACAGTTTGGTATTTTCAACATACAATGCGAGTCAGCACTATTTTATGTAAACTGACAAACACCTTAGTACATTGCATTGGCTTCAGATTAGTAGGACTTCAATTTTTTGACTGCAGTCCAAAACCAAACGTGACATGTCGTCATAAAGTCGGTCCTTTTACAACGTTATGTTGTTCTTGGGTTTTTTTCCTTCAAGAGGACCTAAACAACCCGAGGTTCCAACGTGCCAGAATTTGAAAGATTCATTGAGGTACTTTTGTTTCTACAAAACAGATAATGCCTCAGCCACAAGGCTTTCAAATTTTTAAACAGAATCTTGTCAAATCAAGAGGACGTGTCCAGCTCTTAGCTGGACAGGTCGGAGCAGTTCTGGTGTTAGTTGAGTCAAGGTCACCGTTGTAACTGGATGCTCTCCCACTCCTTCTGCCCTCTGACTTTATATTCTGTTAGCCTTTTTGTCAGTTTTATTATTTGAGCAAAGCTAATCGTTTACTGGGATTGTTGCAAGTATTTTGGAACAACATCCTTAAGACGGGATAACCTCTCAGGTTTGGATAGGATAACATATTCAGGTTATCTATTTTCTGTTCCTTATGTTTCATTCTATAACTTGTTAAATAAAGGCTGTTTGTTCCAAACTCGGCATTCTGACCAGTTAACTCACTCTGGGAATATCCACTATATAATAACCTTCAACAGATAGCAAATTTGTGGCAAGGGATACCTGCTTTAAAATATTTTGAGGGATCGGGTCTGCTTCATAACAGATTGGGGACCCTTTGTGGGATTTCGGCGGTGAGTGGAAAGTATTCGTGCGTGTTATTCCGTGTGTTGATTTGGTGGGGAAACAGAACTTTGATAGCAATGTCTCTTGCAGTCACCAAGGATGTTTTGGAGGTGGATGAATTGATCTTGGGGGGTTTTACAAAATGCACATAAGTTCCAGCTGCGGGAATTAATAGACGAACTGGAGTTGAAGCTACCTCCTAATGTGAGGAAAGATGAGATGATTGCAGCAGTAGCTCAGCATTCAAAATTGCTGGAAACTCCATCAGGATCTGTGAAGATGACTAAACTTCAATCGCAAATGAAGCATTTTGAGTTAGAGGCAGAAATGAAGCAGTTTGAGTTACGACGAGAATCAGAAGAGGAAGAAAGAGAATGAATAGGTTTAGCAGAGGAAAGAGAAAAAAAAACAACAAATAGCTTTCACGGAAAGAAAAAAAAGGAAAGAGCGTTTGAGCTTCAGAGATGGGCACTTAGAATGGAAAGTCAGCTTAAAAGCATGGAGATGAAGGCTGAAGGTGAGCTTAGTAAGGAACAGAGTGAGGATGAGCAAACCCATGGTAGTCAAAAGCCTGGTGAGAAACATTTTAAGTATATTCACGACTTGCCTAAAGTGATAAATAGGATATGGAAATCTTTTTCATTTAATTTGAAAAAATGGTAAAAAAAATTGTAGTGGCCAGTGGCCATGTGGGTATTGTTGATCCAAACCAAACTTTGTAGGTTGAGCTCGTGAGGTATTCACAACACGATCAGAGGTGAGATCTGGGGAATATGAGGAGGTAAAGAAAGTGCATATGACCTTGTGCCAGAATCCTACAGACAACGTTTCAGGAATCTAAGGAGGGATCCTGAAAAAACACATATTGAGTTTGAAAGGATGAAACAAAATAATTTTGATGTATGGATCAGAGCTTTAAAAAGAGAGCAAAACTACGATGCTCTTCGAGAGACAATTAATTTGGAGTAGTTCAATTATTTGTAGCTCAGCCATAATAATTGAGTTGCAGCAGAAAGATAAAAGGTTAAATCAATTATATCAAAAGGCACATATATTCGGAATTTTGAATGTATCCCTGAGTGTTATTACCCTTAAAATGATGTCCAAATGAGGAAATTGAGACTATCATATATTAATAAGGTCATAATTGTGCAGAAGTTCATCAAATCGTATTGCCCATGGGATACAGAAAGGACGTAATGTGAAGGCATTTAGCAGTGAGGAAAACACAGGCTTAAATACAGAGACATTTTTATTGGCCTGAACTGCAAAATGATGTAGTTGAATTTTGGCACACTTGTCATACATGTCACGCAATTGGAAAAACACAGCGAAAATAAAGCCTGCACCTTTCATAACAATTCCTGCATTTGAGGAGCCTTTTACAATATGTTAATTGATTGGCCAGCTCTCCAACTTCAAACCAAAAAATTGGGCAGCAGCATTTGATAACAATTTTGGATGCATCGACTAGATTTCCAGAGGCTACCCCAAGATGCAATATAACAACTAAAAGAATTGCAGAGGAATTACTCTATTTAAAAAAAAAAGATAAGGACTACCAATAGAGATGCCGTGAGATCAAGGTTCAAACTTCACATTCAAATTATTCACTATAATGTCTTTGGAATGAAGCTATTCAAATCTACTGTGTACCATGCAAAATTACAGAGAGCGCTAGAAAGGTGACATTAAAAATTAAAGACCATGTTGAGGGCTTATGTCCAGGATTATCCAGATGATTAGCGTCAGTGAATTCCATTTGTGTTTTTTTTTTGTGATCAGGGATGCACCAAATTAACAGATCAAATTGCATTACTTTATGGGCATTAAGTGGGAGGACCATTAAAATCGATTCAGGAGAAAACAGTAAATCAGCATTTAAAGGTCACACTGTAAGGAATGATAAATAGCGCTGGGGAATTGGCAAGAAAGCAGTTTAAAGTATTGCAGCATGTAATAAAACAGAAAGCGGGCAGGAAAATCAAACAATTGCAATTTTGCTATCGGGGATAAGGCATTACTGTTACTTCCAGAGATAGGTGAATCTTACGACATAGAACATAGAACAATACAGCACAGAACAGGCCCTTCGGCCCACGATGTTGTGCTGAACATTTGTCCTAGATTAAGCACCTATCCATGTATCTATCCAATTGCCGCTTAATGGTCACCAATGATTCTGACTCTGCTACTCCCACAGGCAGCGCATTCCATGTCCCCACCACTCTCTGGGTAAAGAACGTACCCCTGACATCCCCCCTATACCTTCCAACCTTCACCTTAAATTTATGTCGCCTTGTAACATTCTGTTGTACCCGGGGAAAATGTCTCTGACTGTCTACTCTATCTATTCCCCTGATCATCTTATAAACCTCTATCAGGTCGCCCCTCATCTGTCGCCGTTCCAATGAGAAAAGGCCTAGCACTCTCAACCTCTCCTCGCACGACCTATTCTCCATTCCAGGCAACATGCTGGTCAATCTTCTCTGCACCCTCTCCAAATTTTCCATATCTTTCCGAAAGTGAGGCGACCAGAACTGTACGCAGTACTCCAAATGTGGTCTTACCAAGGTCCTGTACAGCTGCAACAACACCTCATGACTCTTGAATTCAATCCCTCTGCTATGAACGCTAATGTACCATAGGCCTTATTACAAGCTCGATCCACCTGAGTGGCAAGTTTCAAATTGCTATGAACATTGACCCCAAGATCCCTCTGCTCCTCCAACTTACAATGAACCCTACTGTTAACCATGTATTCCACATTCTTATTTGTCCTTCTAAAATGGACAATCTCACACTTGACAGGGTTGAACTCCATCTGCCACTCCGCAGCCCAGATCTGCATCATATCTCAGTCCCTTTGCAGCCGACAACAGCCCTCCTCACTATCCACAACTCCACAAATCTTCGTATCGTCTTAAAACTTACTTCGAAAAACAACGTTAAGTGGACCTTATGAAGCAGAAAGGATAATGAGTGAGGGTAATTACTTGATAAGATCTCCAGTCTTGACGTTTGTCAGGTGAATACACTCAAAAATATTTTGATAGGGGCAAAAGCAAGAGGAGAAGCTTTTAATGATTGTGACACAGAAGGAAGAACCAAGTTCAGAGGCTTCTGAATCGGACATTCCTCAAATTAAATTGGACAATGAGGTAGTTGGCTCAAATTGAGATACATTATTCAGTTACCTTCCCGACAAAAATTGAAATGACCAGAAAGAGTTCTTATTATCACATGGGGACATATGCAGTCATTAACTTGGAAGTACGAACCAACTGTGTGTAATGTAGCTAGAGGAGTTGCTGTTATGATTAAGCAACATCCTTACAGACATAATCCTCTAAAGTTGGCACAGGGGTAGAAAGAGATTGAATGCATGCTCTGAGATGACATAATCAACATGCGTTACAGTGATTGGAACTCACCCATAGTCATGGTACCAAAACCAAATGGCACCCAACGGTGATGTGTGGACTATCATTAGTCAATGCAGTTTAAAAAAGATTGATGTATACCCAGTTCCACGTTTGGAAGACTGTTGAAACTTTAGGAGAAGTAACTTAAATTTTGTTTGAAACATGTGCCGGCCACGTTTCAGGAACTAACCAATAATTTGCCAGAATATCCAACGTGTGGTGTACATTGATGACCTAGTGGTTTTTAGTCATTCATGGAAGGAACACTTACAGCATATATCAGACTTTCTCTATCTACTTCAGAAGACAGGTTTGGTGGTAAACATAGCGAAAGGTCAATTTGCCAAAGCAAAACTCACCTTCCTGGGCCATGCTATTAGACGTCGATAAACGGTGACATGGGATGTAAAAGTGAAGGTAATTGGGGAATTTCCCATAATGTTGACAAAATGAACAGTACCATAATTCGTGGAATTGTGTGGATTTTATCGAAGGGTTGTGCCTCATTTTCGCAACATGACTGCTCGACTTGTTAATGAAAGGCAAGAAGATCCAGTGGACAGAGGACGGTTAGAAGGCATTTGACAGTATGAAATATATGTAAACCATTGTCCCACTATCAGACACACCTGATTATGCAAAACCATTCAAGGTGCCTTTAAATGTGAGTAATCTGCGTATCGGTGCTGGACTACTGCACCAAGACAGCAAGAAGTCAGAAAGATCTATTGCGTATTTCTCCAAGAAGTTCAACGTACATTATTCAACAGTTGAAAAAGAGACTGTGAGCTTTGTGTTGGCACTACAACATTTCAATGTTTATTTTACCAACAACACATTTGAGGCAACAATGTACACTGACCATAACCCATTGAAGTTTTTGGAGAAAGTTATGGACAAAAATGCGAGACTGTTTAGCTGGACCCTGCAGTTATAGCGATTCAATTTCAAAATTGTGCTCGTGGCAGGTCTTGAAAAAATGTTTGCCAATGCATTTTACAGACTAAAATGACAGATCAAGACACTCAGTGATGGAAGAACCACACACTGAGTCCAGATGTTATTGTGCATATTTGCATGTTTACAGTAAATGAATATACATACGAATTTTATTGTACTAACCACTATTTTTGAGGGGTTAGAAAACTGAAGCCATCTTTAGATATTGATGATTCAATTTTGTATCAAGGGAGCTGTCACAAAGCTGATCATGAAAAGGTTATGATGTCCTTGAGTTGTTTTCAGAGATTTTCTAAACGAACCAAGGTTCCAACATGTCCCATTTTTGAATGCTTCATTGGGGTCCTTTGGTTTTTACTTAACAGATAGTGCATCGGGAAGAAGGCTTTCAAATCTTTAGGAAAAAATGGTGTAATCAAGGGGACGTGGCCAGCTCTCCAGCTGCACAGGTCAGTTCAGTTCGTGTGTTAGGTGAGTCAGGGACATTGTTGAAACTGGATCCCCTTCCTCCTCCTTCAGCCCTCTGACTTCGTACCCGAAAAGTTTATTGTGTGTAAGTTTTACTCTTTCTGCTCAGGGTTTTGTTCATGCAGATTGTTGCACGTAATTTGGAACAGCATCATTAAGTTGTGATAGCCTGTCACGTCCAGATAGGATGAATTATTCAGGTACTGGATTTTCAGTTCGTTGTGTTTCATTCCTTACTTTTGTAAATAAATTCAGCTTGTTGAAAAGTAGGCAGTCGGACCAGATAATTCACTCTGGGGATATCCACTATCCACTTCAACAAATAGCAACATTACAGTCTGGGCTAAGTGCTTAAAAATGTTTTGACGGGTCGGGCCTGGTACATAACATTGTACAGTAACGTTGTTCATTCAAAATTATGAATAGAGATTCAAAATGGCGGCGACCCAGCAAGTGTGAGTCTGTAGTACTCTGCCCAAGACTCAGGCAAACTTGGGTACACGCCTCCACCACATCCACTAAACCATTTAAAATAACTTTTACCCAGCTAATTTAGTCATTTTGCACTAAGCTTGAACAGTTTGGTGCTGTGCTTAAAATGATTAAAGGTAAAAAATGCCTGCAGTTCGCTCTCTAACCCTCTCCAGCAGCAGTGGCAGAGACGACCACGGCCGCCTCGGGGGACTAACCTACAGAGGCGAGCCTGGTCTCCGTGATTAATAAGCTGCAAGAAAGGATCAAAGCCTTCATCGATGAATCCAGGAGCAGGTGGGAGTCGCTTGCAGCACGATCGAGAAATTGAAAAGCAAGAACATCGTGTTGGAGGGGTGGAACTAAAGGCCGCGACGTGAGAGACTGCGGCTGAATCGACCGTGAACCGGGTCCGGTCTCTCGAACAATGAGTTTGGACCTTGGAGGAGCACATCGACGAGCTCGACAATCGGGGTCATCGAAAATATATCCGGTTGCTGGGCATTCCTGAACATGAAGTGGTAAGGTCAGCTGGCAGTTTTTTTTGTAGCAATGAATCCCTGAAATATTAAAGGTGGAGTCTGGACCAGGGCAGATGTGGACTGAGTAGGCCCACCGGGTTGCAATCCGCAGGCCCGCGTCGGACCAGCACCCCCGCCCGGTCCTGTTCTGGTTCCAATGCTAGAGAGAGAAGCATGTGCTCCTGGAAGCCTCCTGACTCGTGGGGAAGGATCCCCAGGCCATAGTGTACAAGGGCTCTAGGATTATGCCATTTCAGGATTTTTCTCCAGCTGTGGTCCGCAAAAGGAGGGCATTTGATGAGGAGAAGAAGCGTCTGAGAGACTTAAACATCCAATATTCCTTGTGTAAGACAGCAACACTGCGCTACAGCTGTGAAGGATCCATTTATAACTTTGCATCACCGGAGAAGGGCAAAGAATGTTTGAGCTCTCTTAAATAGGCTGTAAGAATTAAACTGTATGGCTAATGATGCTGATTTCCAGCCCCCAACCCCACCCCCACCAACCTGGTTTACCTTTTGTTTCCCTTTTCATCCCCTTTATTGTTTAATATCGCCTCCAGAGGGTTTGAATGGGGGCTTATTTGTTATCCACTGTGTGACTTTCTTATGTTTTACAGGCCGGGTGGCTTAGTTGATTCGTGTGTGTGTGTGTCTGTGTCTGGGTGGGGGTGTGTGGGCGGACGAGTTTGCTCTGTCACTCCTCATTTCTTTTTAGAGCAGGATTGTTTTTCTCCTTCTCTAATTATACTTAGTTATTTATTACTTGCCGGGATTGTAACTTTATAGTTTCATGTGTTTATACTTTGCATTATCTGTACTAAACGTATTCAAGTGTTCGTGGGCGTGGGGGTGGGGAACTCAGTTTTAACTTTGCTTTTATGGTTCACGTGAATTGATTTACTCTATTATGTGGTCGAGGGCGGGACGCTGGTTGGGAGAGGATAAAGTGGGTTGATTCACAGATAGTGATGCCCCCTGGGAACAAGGGGGAAAATCTCCTTTTAAATGTGTTTTATATTTTTCTTATTTAGAAATAGTTTTTAACTATATTGTCGTTAATCTGCTCAAGAATTTCTACTTGAGAGAATTTTCTACGGTCTGAGCTTGGGGTGTTTTGGGTGCGGTTGGTCCTCCCCGGGGGTCCCGGACTTGCCTGGACGATCATGGTTAATCCTTTGATTCGCTGGTCAAGGGGAGTAACTCACCAATCAAAAGTTAGAAAATACTATCCACCCACAAAAATGAATGGGTTGATATAGCTCTCTTCCAGGAGACACACTTAGCGGATAAAGAGCATTTAAAATTACAACAAGGAGTATTTGATCAGGCCTTCTTTTTATCTTTTACTTCCAAAAGTAGGGGAGTGGTCATTCTCATTCGGAAGAACCTTACTGTAAAAATCTTATGTCAGATAAAAGATGAAACTGGACAGTATATACAGATTAGATCCACATAAATGGAGAGGAGTATGGAATTTTGAATCCTTGTTATTCCCTGGCACACCCGTTCAAATTTATAATGGAAGTATTCTCCACACTGCTGGCTTTTGGGGCTCATCACACAGTTATAGGAAGAAATTGTGTTGTACTATGGACCCAGAGATAGACAGGTCACCCAAGAGAACTGCGGGTATATCTCTTTGATCCAGACAATTGGCCGATTTGAATAAGGAGCTAGGGTTAGTAGATGTGTGGAGGTGCCTTCATCCACAGGGCAGAGACTTTACTTTCTCCTCTGACCCACATAAGTGTCATACTAGAATTGATATGTTTCTTGCTCCCTGGACCTTTCTGAACTCCATATTATCCTGCAAAGTAGGTAATATGATAATCTCTGATCATGCTGCAGTATATATAGAAGTTAATACTAGGGACTATGAGACAATCCCCTGACATTGGCATATGGTTTCCTTCTTAATGAAGGATAGCAAATTCGTCAAATATTTCTCAAGAATTCAAAACCTTTTTGGAAAAAAAATTCAGGCACGGCCAGTAACACGTTGATGATGTGGGAGGCCATTAAGAGTTTTGCACGTGGTCTCATCATTTCATACTCGGCCACCCAGAAAAAACGGGAGAACAACAGCGTCTACTCGAGGCTCATTTGAAGGCAGCTGAGACAACCTACGTTGATCGGCCCTCTATTGCTAAATTACAAAGAATTACAGCCATAGGGCAGCTCTGAATAATGCACTTAGCCAATCAGCAAAGAGGGAAATATTATTGGCAAAACAAAGACTATAAGAATACAGCGATAAGTCAGGTAGATAACTTGCATATTTTGCAATGATAAAAAAAAGCCCCTCAAGCGATCATGTCCGTTAGGAAAAGTGCTGCTACTTTGCCTCATGACCGGAAAAGGATTAAGACAGCCTTCAGAAAGTTTTATTCTGATCTGTATAAATCACAGGATTGTGAAGACAGAGCTAAGAAGATGGAGTCCTTTTCTAAACGCCTGGTCTTTCCGGACTTAATCCCGAAAAGGGTGTCGGTCTTGAATGCTCTCCTGAAAACCTAGTAAGTACTTGATGAAATCAGGCAGCTTCAGAGCGTTAAAGCACCTGGCCCAGATGGATTCTAGGCTGAATTCTACAAAGACTTTGTAGGGGAACTGCGTGGTCCACTTATAGACATATATAAATATTCATATAGTCAGGGCTGCCTCCCGTCTTCGATGAGAGAAGCAAGTATTTCTCTTATCCTTAAAAAAAGGAAAAGCCCCAGAAGATTGCACATGATACAGACCAATACCTTTGCTAAATTTAGATTTTAAAATTCTTTCTAAAATATTAGCATTAAGGCTGGAGAGGGTTTTACCACACATCATAATAGAGGATCAGAAAGGTTCATTAAGGGCCGTACATCATCTAATAATATTAGAAGGGTTTTAAATGTGATTCAAGTCTGTCATCACGAAAGAATACCGGGAACAGTAGTATCTTTAGATATAGAAAAGGCATTCGATCGGGTTGATTGGTCATATCTGATTTACACACTGGAAAAGTTCGGTGTCGGAGAGGTATTCGCCAAATGGGTCTCGATATTGTGCAATGACCCCAAAGCAGCCGTGATTACTCATGGTTTATGCTCGGGTAGCTTCAGTGTGGGTAGCAGCTGTCGTCAGGGATGTCCTCTCTCACCGTTATTATTCACGCTAATAATTGAACCACTAGCAGAAACGATACAGGCTGATTTTCATGTAATGGCTTTGAGGGTTAGTTCGGGTAAACATAAAATTACCATGAACGCAGACGATATTCTCATTTTTCTTAATAATCCTTTGATACCTATGCCCCACCTGATCCAAGTATTAAATTTATTCAGTGCGTTCTCAGGTTACAAAATCAATTTCGTAAAATTGGAGGCCATGCCAATGGGTCGTTTCGCTCATACAATTAACGCTTGAAAGATAATGCGGCATGACGAAGGTAATTCACAAAAAATCCTCACCTTATAATGCGCTGACAGAAATCTTGGGAGCAGAAATTGGAGTAGATCTAGTATCGCTTTTCCTGGGCTTTTCCTGGGCTTTTCGAACCTGCCCTCCCTGGATGTGCAGGGGAGAAAATTAATTTCCATTCTCTCCTTTTGTGCAAGGAAAGACATCTTGGTAAATTGGGTAGCTGAAGGCCCTCCAGGCCTTTCGAATTAGCACAAGTTAGTCATGCCCTGTTTTCCCCTTGACTTCCTTACGAATATGTTGCACCAGAAAAACCTGAATTAATCTATAAATATGGCAGCCCTTCCTGAATAAATATTTTGGCCATATTATCAGGGGCTTTTATCTAGGTGTGGTAGTGGATCTGGCTGGTCCGGCGGCCCCCCGGGAGAGGAATCCCCTGTGAATACCGGTTTTATTATGACTTGATGTTAATTCATTCTCAGCATGTACTTCATTATTTAATTCCTGTGGGGTTTTTTTTTGGAGTAATCTAAGATATTCTATTATATGCTTTGGTTATTTGTAGGTGAGATTAGTTCTTAGTTGAGTGCTATTTTTCTTTCTGTTTTTGATGTGTTGTGTTTTGGTAATTACGCATTTAATATTTAATGGTATATTAGTAATTATATTTGTTTATGTTTTTTGTAAGTTTGTAAAAAATGTTTTAATAAATTCTTTTTTCTTCAATAAAAATATGTATAAAAAAGGCATGGATTTATGAGTCAGTGACGGATTGAATATGATAATGGCTATGAAACAGAAAGGACTGGGGGCAGTGACTGCGGAGACCTGACGGAAGTTCAGTAATATCTCACAGTCACGAGTATTTCTTTCTGACAAATGGAATGAAATGTAATGCAGAGCAAGAGAACAGGTGCCCTTTTGTACATGGAATGCTGAACGACAATGTGAATAGAACATGACAATTTTAAATGTGATGAGCAGAATTATATTTTTAATATAGACTGTTTAATCACATTTTATACAGGATGTTGATATTGTTTATTAATGGATGTGATAATCAGAAATAAAAACAGACACAGATAACAAAGTGCGTGGGGTTACAGGGAGTTACAGCAGACTGAGAGTGAGGATACAACTCACACTGAGCTGAGACAGAGGTGTTGGGCTGTATGGCAACCATCTTTGCTGAAATTATTCAGAGAAACGTATTGAAAATGTTCAGAGACTAAGGAGACAATTTCGGTCATAAAACGCACAGACAATGTCCTAATTAATACACTATTCCGATTTTTTTCTTCAAGTGTCGCTGTATTTCAAAGGCCTTTTAAAGCAAAATAACTTTGATAAGATCCACGCATTTATTTTCAAAAGTTAAAGAAGGAACCGAATCCAGTGTAACACCTGTGTCACTGGCACAAGTAATGGGAACAGGAATGGAGCATATTGTCCAAATATAACAGGGTTCAACATCTAGACCATTCAAACAATAAAGCAAGATATTAGAGATAGTGGAACTCTGAAAAGCAAATGTAAAATGATGGAGAAATGTAACAGATGACGCAGGATCTGGGCAGAGACACAGATTTAACATATCGCATCTGATATGAACCTGTTCTGAACAAGGCATATTGGACTCAAAAAATGTTAATTCCATTTTTTCTCTGCCCCGATACTGCCAGAACTGTGGTTTTTTTCTCTAGAACTTTCAATTGGTGCAATGCCAGGAAACAGAGAGTAATAATGGGCGGTTGCATTTTGGACTGGAGGCTTGTGCCCAGCAATATTCCACAGAGGTCGGTTCGAGGTTTTCATTGTTTGTCATTGGTGTAAATGTTTTGCATGAGAATATGGAAGGCATAGTTAGTAAGTTTGCGGATGACACCAAAACTGGTGGCACAGTGGACAGTGGAGAAGGTTTTCTATAATTACAAAAGGATCTTTATCAAATGGGGCAATAGGCTGATAAATAGCAGAGAGAGTTCAATTTGGATGAATGAGAGGTGCAGACAATATTGTTTGTTTGCTGCTGTCAGATGCACGAAGAATGGGATGATTTTATTCCCCACCTCCTCGGTTCAACACGTCGATATCCTTCATGATATTTGAGAGGCCTTATCCCCTCCGTAGTTACCCTCTTGCTCTTAATGTAGTTGCACAATTTCTTTGGATTATCCTTAAACTTTTCGGCCCATGCTATCTCATATCTCCTTTTTGTTTTCCTGATTTCCCTCGAAATAATGCCCCACACTCTTTATATTGATTAACTTTATTGAATTGAATGAAGTGTGTTTATCTAAAATATTATTTTCTTTGATTCTTGAATGAATAACTCAATAACTGTAGGTTTCCATTGTTCCTTAACCTTACCAGCCTTCCCCTTCACACTAACAGGAACATAATGCCTCTCAACTCATGTCGTCATATTGTTGGACGCCTCCCACTTGGCAGACGTCATTATACCTGTCAATGGTCTATTCCAATCAAACTTGGAAAGACCTTGTCCCATGCGATAAAAATTTATGATACACCAATTAAAAAGAAAATCATGAAATGCTTATTCTTTTCCATAACCATTGTGGAACTAAGAGAGTTATGATTGGAATACCCAAAATATTCCCTCACGTTTACTTCAGTCACTTGCCCTGCCTATTGCACAAAAGTTGGTCTGGTTTTGTTCCTTCTCTATTAGGATCATCTACATGTTGATGAAGAATATTTTCGTGAACACATTGGACAAATTGTTCACCATCCAACTCTTTAACACTGTGGTAGTCTCAGTCAGTATTTCGAAAATTAAAATTCGCTGTTATTATAACCTTATTAAGCTAACATATATCCAAGATTTCCCTGCATGTTTATTTCTCAATTTCTTTCTTACTGTTGGAGAGCGTATGGTACAATACAATCAACGTGCTATTTCCTTTCTTATTTTTAATTTCTACAAATATATTTTCACTGGACAATTTTTCACTTATGAGAATTTTGTGCAATCTCTTCAAAGTGATATTTAATTTCTTATGTTTAATACGACCGACATACTTTAACTGGATGATTTTTCAGAAATATCTTCTTTAATTAAATATGGCAATCCTCCTCCTCCCCGCCCAATGCATGCCTTTTTCTATCTTTTCTATGATAATTACACCTGGAACGTTGAATTGCCAGTCTTGATCATCTCTCACGCGAAAGTGAGGACGGTAGATGCTGCAGATTAGAGTCGAGAGTGTAGTGCTGGAAAAGTACCGCTGGTCAAGCAGCATCCGAGGAGCAGGAAAATCGACGTTTCAGGCAAACGTCCTTCATCAGCCCCTTCCTGATTAGGGGCTTTTGCCCGAAACATCGATTTTCCTGCTCTTCAAATGCTGTCTGACCTGCTCTGCCTTCCCAGCACTAGACACTCGACTTGAACATCTCTCAACCAACTTTCTATAAGAAATATGATGTCCCAGTCCCATGTTCTTAATTATGCCCTGCGTTCGTCAGCCTTCCCTGTGAGACCCCTTGCATTAGAATAAATGAAATTTAGTGCTTCAAATTACTATTTACTTTTCACTGTCTCGTCTTTCTTTTCTAACTGACATGCTCTCCTCACATTCATAAGTTCCCCATCCGTCCTAACATTTGCTACTTTGAATATTTCCCTTGCCCTCTCTATCAATATAAAATACCATACAGAGAAGGAGAAAATCTCCCTGCTAAGATATTGTTTGCTTTCCAGTTGAGAGAAGACCAATCCTTTCTGATAACGCCTTTTCTATTTTAAAATAGATTGCAATCTCCCAAAAATCTAAATTCTTCAACAACACAGCAGCTCTTCAGCCATCGATTTTTCTCTTTTAACCTTTTGCTTCCTTTCAGTTCAGTTTTGCACTGTGAGTAAACCAGAAATTACTACTTCTAAGCTTATATTTCTAATCTTCGACCTCACCTCTTCAATTTTCTCTGTACTGCTTTAATTGTTCCCTAAAAATATCATTTCTATAAACATGTACTATAACTTTTGACTGCTCAATCTCCCCTTTAACAATGTTCTTGAAATGTTTCGAGATGTTCTTAATTCTCGCACAGGGAAAGCAACAAACCTACCTAAATCTATGGTCACTGCTACAAAATCTCCTGTTGATGCCCTTGACAGAAGAGTCCACTGTAGCAATAATTCTGCTAAATCTTCTCAAACACTGCCGATCATGAGAATCATTCCAAGTGTCCAAAAATTGATTGGTCTGCCATTTCCCTCAGAGAGACAACACTATTCAGCAGTTCTGAAAACTGAAAATCAGTTTGATAGTGGAATAGCCACCGGAGAGGTTGCAGAGAAGGTTCACATGGATGCTGCCTGGTACGGAGGGTGTTAGCTGCGAAGAGAGATTGAGTAGGTTAGGTTTGTTTTCAGTAGAAAAAAAAGAGATGACGGCGGACCTGTTTGAGGTTTACAAAATCATGAAGGATATCGACAGAATAGGTGGAGATAAGCTTTTTTTTTCCCAGGGTGAAGGATTCAATAACGAGAGGTCACCCTTTCAAGGTGAGAGCTGAAAAGTTTAAGGGGGATATACACGCCAATTGCTTCACACTGAGGGTGGTAGGTGTCTGGAACATGATGCCAGCAGAGGTCGTAGAGGCAGGCACGGTAGATTCTTTAAGATGCGTCTGGACAGAGGTATGAGTAGGAGGGAGCAGAGGGATACAGATGCTTAGGAACTGGGCAACAGGCTTAGATTGTACGTTTGGATTGGCTTAGGCTTGGAGGGCCGAAAGGCCAGTTCCTGAGCTGTAAATTTTCTTTGTTATTTGTCCTTTCGAAAAATTGGTCTTTGTTTCATAATTGGGAAATTGTATCTGTGTTTCAGCACCTTGACGAGTTGAATGGGATAACAGTGTATTATCTCAATGAACAGACTGCGAAACTGAAGCGTGAGAAACTGGAAACCTGGATCAAAAAACAAACCTGTGCAGCAACATCACATTTTTTGCGAAGGCAAAATAAATCTTGAAGTATTTGAAAACCAAATACATTTACAAATAGGAAAGTTTTTTCTACAGTTTACAGATTAATGATGAGACCACTTTCAGAGTTTTTAAATTGTTATGATTTCTTCCCTCAGCATGGACATTAAACTGGCTCTGCCTGTTTATTCGACTAACCTTTAATTTCTGCTCGGTTTCTGACCTGCTGCTTTGGTTCCCAGCCTCCTGTATCATCATCTTAAATCTGCACGAACACGCCTCCCTTCCAGGATGTTGGGGCCCCTCCAGTTAAAGTGCACACTTTCCTGTTTGTACTGTTCCCACGTGCACTGGACGCAATTCGAATCATTCAAAAATCAGAAACAATCCTCCCAAACTAGCTCTTTGCCACATATTCCACTGTACTATCTTCCTCTTCTTTGTCTCACTTTCAGGTGGCACAGGGAGTAATCCCAAGATTACAACCCTGGAGATCCTGCTTTTAAACTTACTCCTAATTCCCTGAACCTTCTTTGCAGGACCTTTCAACCTTTCACTCTTCTTACCGATATCATTGCTATCAACGTGGACCACAACGGCTGGCTGTTTACCCTCCCACTTCAATATGCCCTGAGCATGCTCAGAGATATTCTTGAACCTGGCACCTACAGCTATTTTTTATGAAGAAATCATACATCCGTCGAATCTCTACAGTGGGTCAACAGGGCAATTCATACAGCACGTCAACGCTGACCTTCCAAAGAGTAACCCGCCCTGACCTATTCACCACCTCTATTACTCCACATTTAACCCTAACTAATGCATCTTACCGTCAACTATTGGCATAAAACTAAGCAACCCAGACCCGTTCCTCTACACTATGTTGAATCTGCTTTCTCACAACAGATACTGCCAGAACTACTGAACATTCCAAGCAACTTCTGGTTTTGTCACCGATGATGAGTGCATATTGATAAAAATGAATTGAAAAAAAATCAACAGTTGAATTTAAACTCGAGGGAGAAAACTAAATATTTGGTCATTCAGTAATGTCATTAAAGTTTCATTAAATTACTGCTGTTCAGTCCATGAAAATCACTTGCTCACTTTCCCAAATCATGAAAAAAGGAGATTTTTACATCACTTTTGATATCAGAAAGCTTAGAAATGTTGCACGTTTACTACTTCATATGGGAATGTGATTACATCGCATTCTTTCATCTCACACATAATGCATTACTTTGTCGAAGAATATCAGTAACATTGTAAGTAATTGGAATGATAACTGGAAAGATGTATTTATGTAAATTGGGTTCAGGCAGCATCCAAAGAGCATAGAAATCGACGTTTCGGGAAAAAGCCTTTCAACAGTTCCTGATGAAGGGCTTTTGCCCGAAACGTCGATTTCGCTGCACTTTGGATGCTGCCTGAACTGCTGTGCTCTTCCAGCACCACTAATCCAGAATCTGGTTTCCAGCATCTGCAGTCATTTTTTTTACCATATTTAGGTAAAGGAAGAATAAGACAAAATGGGTCTTTTTTGGAACAGAAAAGACGATGATGTGAACTTACTAAGTTGATCAAATTTGTGGAAAGCCATGCAGGGCAGATAAATGACATTCTTATGAGCGTGTAGAGGTATATGTTACCTTTAAGAGAGACTGGAAGCTGGCACAAAGTGGTCTGAAAGAAGTTAAAATGTAAGATTTGACATTGAAATTAATAGTGATGATGAGTTGCCATGGAACAAAAACCAATTCAAATTCGACCAGTCCGTTTAACGTATGCCCCAACATACTGAAATCAATTTGAGTTGGAAAGATAATGTATTTGTTGACATCAAAATCAATAAAATGATCCGATGCTTTGTGGTAAGACAGTTTTAACTGTGGCAAATTTTGATGAGAAAAATGTTGAAGCAGTCGCGACGCAGGGTGGCACAGTGGTTAGCACTGCTTCCTCCTAGCGCTAGAAACCAGCGTTCAATTCCCGCCTCAGGCGACTGTCTGTGTGGAGTTTGCATATTCTTCCCTGTGTCTGCATGTCTTTCCTCCAAGTGCTCCGGTTTCCATCCACAGTTCAAAGATGTGCCATTCAAATGAATTGGCCATGATAAATTGCCCGTAGTCTTAGGTAATGGGGTAAATGTAAGGGAATGGGTCTGGGTGGGTTGCGCTTCGGTGGATTGGTGTGTGTGGACTTTTTGGGCCGAAGGGCTCGTTTCCACACTGTAAGTAATCTAATCTTATTTCATTTACAACTTGACTAGGCAGATAGAATGGTCCAAGAATTTAAGGGGAATGTGAGCTCGAAACAAAATGGTTGGGAGGGTGAGTGAAATATATTTACCACTGTCAGATGAGGAGTTAAGAGATTCTGAAGACGTCAAACAAGCTATTTGTAGTGCTCACAATTTGGTACCAGAAATATACAGACAGCAGTACAGAAAAATAAATGAGGAACCAGGTCAAACTTATGTTGAGTTTGAAATAACTAAACATAGGCATTTTGATAGATGGATGCTGCTTTAAAGATGGATATGAAATATGAGGCTCTAATGGAGATTATTCTGCTGAAGGAGTTGAAGAACTCACTTGCAGAGATGATAAAAATTCATGTGGAGGAACAGAAAGTTCAGGAATTGAGAAGGGCAAGAGAATTAGCAGATGAATGCATGTTGCTGCATAAGACAAGCTTCCACCCAGAATTTCGTCCTGTAAGAGATAGAATTTGCGAGAAGGAGGGATGCTACAGTATAAAAGAAAGAGTAGAGAATAAGAGTTTACCACAAGTTAAAGAAGATGCCCAAGAGAAGGGAAAGGAGGTGAAAGGCATCAGGTACTTTTACTGTCATAGAGTGGGACACAGAAAATTTCAGTGCCGGTGGTTTCAGAAGGGCACTGGTAAGATGTATTTTCACTGTCATATGATGGGATCTGTTCGGTCACAGTGCTGGTCATTAAGAAAGGCATTGTGGGAGAAGATGTGGTAAAATAAGTTCAGCCAGTGACATCAGTGAAAGTATTAAAGGAAACCCCAACACGAACCGAAAAGCTGCAGGAAAGTGCACAGCCGAGTCAGGGGCTGGGTATGGAGTTAGTATCTGAGCTCTATAAATAATTCGCCTCTGAGACAGAAACAATAGGGGGAGAAGGAGAAGAAGTTGGCATTTTGAGAGATACAGGATCTAACCAGTTTCTAATAGTAAGAGATGAGCAATTTTGCAGTCTTTCTGATCTGTTACCCAAGAGTGTCGCAATTTCTGGGATAGTTGGACAGAAATTTAGCTTTCCTCTACATAAGATCAGGTTGGAGTGTCTACTCAAATCTGGGGAAGTAACCGTGAGAGTGACTGACGGACTGTCCAGGAAGCCAGTTTGTTCATGAGAATGGTTGAGCAGGGTCCAAGTTGGGAGACATGACCCTAGTTGTGGAGAAGTCCAAGGAAGACCAAGAAACTGAGAAGTTAAAACAGAAATATACTGGTATTTTCCCAGACATTACAGTAACCAGATTCCACTATCATAAGTCACAGCAGGAAGCACAAACTAAAGACAACGATGAAGCAGTTAAGGTTCAGTTAGCTGACATTCTGTTTGTCGTAATGGTGCAGGGAAGTCATGAACAAAGAGAGGGTCAGACAGAGGTGTTTCGTCCTGAAAGGCTAAGGGATTTGCAATAGATAGGCAAGATGATAAAAGATATATTTTTTAGATTGCTTACAGCGTGGAAACAGGCCCTTCGTCCCAAACGTCCACACCAACCCGCCAAAGCGCATCCACCCCACACCCATTCCCCTACATTTACCCTGCGCCTAACACTTCGGGCAATTTAGCATGGACAATTCAGCTAACCTGCACATTTTTGGAGTGTGGGAGGAAACCGGAGCACCCGGAGGAAACCCACGCAGACACGGGGAGAATGTACAATCTCCACGTAATCAGTCGTCTCAGACGGGAATTGAACCCGGGTCTCTGCCGCTGTGAGGCAGTGGCGCCCACGGTGGATGCACACACTGAGAGTGAGGCAGAGATGTTCCTGGGGGTTGTTACCAGACATATAGCGGCCTAAGACGGAAATGGAGACTAAAGCAGGTTAGTGCAGAGGAGTAATGTGATGAAGTGCATCAGATTATGTTGCCGGTGGCATAGAGACAGGAAGCGTTACGGGTAGCGCATGAACTACCTGTGGGAGGTCACCGAGTGGCTCAGGCTAAGGGACAAAAATATTTTTATTGACCTGGAATGCACACAGATGTGGTTAACTCTTGGCAAACATGTAATACATGCCAAATAGTAGGTAGGCCACAGGCAGTAATGAAACTCGCACCTCTGTTGCCAATTCCCACATTCGAAGATCCCTCTTTTGGGTGATAACTGAGTGTGTACGTCTCCCTCTGAAAAGTAGAGGAGAGAAAGAATTGGAAAAACAGGTGTTAGTTACTGCCCCACAGAGTAAGGAAACAAATCCAAATGTTGTGAATTTTGATGTGCCTCAAAATATGTTTAAAAAATAGAACTCCTTGAGCAGTGGGATAGGTTGATAAACTATCTGTCTCAGGAGGATAGAACGCAGTTGAAACGTTTGTTACTGCAGTATGAGGATATATGTAAGAATAATATGTGGAGGACTAATGCTATTAGACATGAAGTGGACTTGGGAATACTGTTCCGATAAAACAGCATCCATATCGTCTCAATCCTCTCAAAGTCAGACCGGTCCAGAAGGAGGTGGAGGTCATGCTCAATGAGGTCATCATTGAACCAAGACAGTGAGTGGAGCTCGCTGATTATCTTAGTTCCCAAACCTGATGGGACTCATTGATTTTGGCTGGATTATTGGAACGTGAACACTGTTTCAAAATTAGACGTATATCCAATACCAACATTGGAGGACAATATCGAGAAAGTTGGACAAGTCGGTTACATCACCAAGTTGGACTTAATGCGTAGTTTCTGTCAGCGACCTTTATCAGAGATGGGAAAGACATTTCTGAATTTTAACACCAAATAGACTGTATCAATTCAAAGTGATGCCCTTTGGAATGGCTAACACACCCAAACCATTCCAAAGACTCATGGACAGAATTGAGACCTGATTATTAAACTGTGCAGTCCATTTGGACGATGTAGTGATCTTTAGTTAGATTTGGAAAGATCACTTGGTACAGTTGGCAGAGCCTTTTGAACAAATACAAGAAACAAACCTGGTGATAAAATAAAACAAAACTGAATTCGCGAAAGCAGACGTGATGTTCTTGGGACAAAATATCGGTCATGGAAGCTTGACCCCATGGAATGCAAAGACAAAATGTTCCGAGGAACTCTATTGGAAATTTGTTCCAAACGTCAGCAGTGTAGTGGCACCATTAACCGACTTGCTGAAGAAGAACACAAATTTTTGGTGGATATAACAATGCCAGGAGGCATTCGACCATTAAATAGAAATAGTGACCACGAAACCAGTTTCAGCTACACCAAACGCTTCAAAACCTTCAAAGTTGCCATCGACGCTAGTGACATAGGAGTTGGAGCTATACTGGAACAGGACGATGAGATGGGATATTACTTTTCAAAGAAACGCACACATCCACCAGAAAAAAATATTCCATAACTGAGAAAGAACTATTGAGTTTGGTACTAGCCTTATATCATTTTAATGTGTACTCACAAAGAGCATGTTGGAGACGGTTGTGTACACGGATCCCAATCTGCTTATATTTTTTGAACGCTTTAAAGACGATTACATTGGGGTCATATATTACAGACCTTTAATCTAAAAAATGTACATATATCATGTCATGAAAATGTAATCACAGATGTGTTCTCACAGATTCAGCTGATAAAGTTTAGACAAGATTTATATTGATCCAATGATAAATATAGGCATTTGGGAAGAAGTTAAGGTGAACTTAGGTTTAAGTTATCTCTATGTTATGGTAATGTGTTTAAAGAATAGAAAAACAAATGATGCCACTTTTCAGTATGATGGTTCTTTTTTGAGAGGGAAGGTGCTAGGAACGTGTAAAGGGTACTGTACCTTTAAGGGAGTTGAAGGATTTACAAACACAGTGAGCTCTGCAATCTTTAGAATGTAACTTTTGGCACAGAAGCTGGCAGAACCTGGTTTGCTATGAGACAAAAATAGAATCAAATTCGATCAATCAGTATAGATTATGTCCCAAGTAACTAAAGTGCAATCAAGTTTGAATTTGGTATCTTGAAAATATTTTTTTAAATGAATTGACCCGCTGTTTTGGGGTATAAATCCAAAAAAAATTGAAAAGTTGGGGGAGAACTGCCATGCCAGCAGCATAGGCAGACTTCCCAGAGAATAGCTCTCTTAAATGTACCTTTATTTATCAATGACCTGTGATGCAGAAACACGAAGGAGAAGCAAACAGGATAGAGGATGATACAAAGAGGCGATTCGACAGCTGGCTGGTTCTGAAATTTGAATGTTTTGGTCAATCTTAATTGGGGTGTTTTTATCGGACCAGCATTGTAGAAGGGAAAGTAAAAGATAGTCAGAGAAAGAGGTTGCAAATAGTTGTGAGTTAATTATTCTCTGTAAGACTTTTAAAAAGTTGTTAATTTTTACTTTAAATACTGACCTTAAGGATGGTTCTTGGCCTTCCGAATTTTTACAGGTTACAGCAGGGGCTAAATCTTTTCTATGCTGCAAGTTTAAATTAGCGCGGGGGTTGGGGAAGGGCGGGGGTTTTACCCCGTGTTATAACAGATTAACTTTGATTTCTCTGCACAGATGCTGACAGACGTGCTTACCTTTTCCACCACATTTCTGTCTTCGTTTCTGGTTTACGAAATCTGTAGTTCTCTTGACTTTCTTTTGTGTATCATTGTCAGCCACGGGTTTAGGTGCTGGAGGACAGAAAGACAGCTAATGTCGTTGCATTATGTGTAACAAGAATGCAAGGAAAACCCAGGAATCTCCAGACCAGTGAATTTGATATCAAGGGTGGGTACGTGCTTGTAGGAGATTCCGAGAGGCAGATTTACATGCATTTGGAAAGGCAAGGACTGATTCGGGATATTCAGCACAGCTTTGTGTCTGGGAATCCATGTCTCAAAACTGGATTTCAGTTCTTGAAGAGGTGATCGGGAAGTTAGATTAGATTACCTACAGTGTGGGAATAGGCCCTTCGGCCCAACAAATCCACACCGACCTTTCAAAGAGAAACACAACCCCACTATATTTACCCCTGACTATAATCCACCTAACACTACGGGCAATTCACCTAACCTGCACATCTTTGGACTGTGGGAGGAAACCGGAGTATTCGGAGAAAACCCATGCAGACACAGGGAGAATGTGCAAAATCCACACAGATAATTACCCGAGGTGGGAATTGAACGTGGGTCCCTGATGCTGTGAGGCAGCAGTGCTAACCACTGAGCGACCCCGCCGTCCATTGAGCCAACGAGCACCCCATAGATAGATGAAGGTAAAGCAGCAAACATTATCTACATGGACATTAGTGTGGCTCAGCAAGGTTCCTTATGGTAGCCTGATGAATAAGGTTACATAGCAGAGGATCAGGGAAAGCAAGCCAATTAGATGCAAAATTGGCTTGACGGTAGGAGGTAGATGGTGCCGGGAGAGATCTATTGTTCAAATTGGTGGCCTTTGACCAGTGGTATTCCACAAGGACCAGGCTGCTGCTGTTCATTGTTATTGTAAATGCTTTGGAAGAGAATATAGGAACCATGGATAGTAGAGAAAGCCCCCAAAATTGGTGTTAATAGTAGACAGTGAAGAAGGTTATCTTAGAGAACAATGAGATCTTGATCACCTGGGAAAGAGGGCTGAGGATTGGCAGGTAGAGCTTCATGCAGACAAATGTGAGGTGTTGCAGATTGTTAGACAAACTAGAGCAGGTTTTATACAGTTAGCGGTAGGACATTGGGGAGTATATTCGAAAGGGAAACCTAAGGTGCAGGTACATAGTTCCTTGAAAGTGGAGTCGCAGGTAGACAGGGCGGCGAAGAAGGAATTGGGCACGCTTACCTTCATCGGTCAGAGCATTGACTTTAGGAATTGGGACATCATGTTGTGGCTGTACAAGAGAATGGTAAGGCCACATTTGGAGTACTGAGTAAAAGTCTTGTCGCCCTGCTATAGGTATGATGTTATAACCTGGAAAGGGGACAAAAGTATTTAAAATGGGATGTGACAGAGATGGGAGGTTTTGAGATATATGGAGAGGCAGGGATGACCTTACAGAGGTTTATAAAATCATAAGTGGCATGGATAGGATAAATAGACAAGGTCTTTTTCCCAGGGTGGAGGTGTACAATACCAGATAGGATAAGTTTAAGGTGAGAGGGAAGGAAATTAAAAGCGATCAAACCGCAGCTGTTTGAATTTTTATATTCTGAGGTAGTTTACTCTCATAATCTATCTTGTTTCTTGATAGCTTTTTTGTTGCTCTCTTTTGACCTTTAAAGTTTTCACAATCTTCTAGTTTCCCACTGGTCTTTACCATTATTTATGCCATTTATTTATTTTGATAGCCTCCCTTATTTCCAGAAACATCCATGGAAGATTACCCTTTTTCCTACAGTCCTTCCATTTCACTATTACATGAAGTTGCTGAGCACTTGGAAATATTTCTTCGAAAGCCATCCACTGTTCATCAATGGTTCCACGGTAAAGTATTTGCTTCCAGTCAACTTTAGCCAAATCTTCCCTCAGCCGATTATTATCTACTTTGTGTAAGCACAGAATCCTTGTATTGGACTTTATCTTCTCACCTTCCATCTGTATTCTAAATTCAACCATACTTTCAATCCCAATAATTTCTCCGAAAGCATTTATTTATTAATTTCATTACTTTTTCTCTCGAGACTTAGGCTGTCCAATCTTGCTGGGAAATTTGATTGGTTCGGTTTGTTTCCTTCGGTGAAGACTGAAGTGAAGTAGTTGCTTCATAGTTCTGCGGTTGCCCTGTTCTCTGTTCTCCATCTCTGGGTTCAGACTGTAATGAAGCTGCGCTTGTTTTTTCTAACCCTTTCCATTGACAGTTTACCTTGTTAATTCTTGCTAATATTCTCTTCAGAAACACAGCAATTCATGTCCACACCATCAAGTCATAGGAGCATTGTCTTTGTACCGTCACAAATACAGCATAGTCTACACGAGACCCACTGTCCGACATGAAGCCTGCAGGCCGGCATGTTATGACACTCCATGAGCTCGCCTAAGTCCTATTTAGCTGTTATGGGGTTACCATAACAACTCCCCTCTCAGGAAGTACATACCAGACCCCAACATCATCTGGGTGAAAAACAATCCTCAAATCGTCAAACCCTTCACTTTGAAAGTGTGTTCCCCTGTTTTTGCCCCTTTGATTAAAAAGAACAGCTGCTGTCTATCCACCCTGCCCATGCCCTTTGTAATCTTATCTTTCTGACTCACATCCCCCACAGTTTTCTCTACTCCAAAGTAAACAACGCAAGCTTTTCCAGCTTCTTACAAAAACGTAACAAGCAAGGTGGATAATGGGAATCAAAGAGGTATATTATGTCTGGACTTCCAGACATCAGTGCATAATGTGCCTCGCAAAAGATTAATATGTATCAATAACACATGGGGTTAGGAACAATTTGCATGCGAGGGGAGAGGATTAGCTAACCAGTATAAACCATAATATGGAGCCGCTGGTTTTGGACTGAGTTGGACAAGGTCCAAAATCAAACGACACCAGGTTATAGCCCAATGAGTTTATTTGTAAACGCTAGTTTTAAATGCACTGCTCCTTCATCAGGTGGAAGAGAGAGGAAGACCTGAAACACAGATGTTATAAGGAAAATATCAAAGGGTTGTACATAAGTTGTACAACCCTTTGATCTTTTCCTTATAACTGTAAACACCTACACCTACGATGACTCTTAAATACTTAATCAGTTAGACTGGAGGTGCAGGTTTGATTGATTAATATGCAAATCGCAGAATTTTCTTCAAGTCACTGCATGGAGATACCTTCATGTAAATGAAGTAACACTTGCGGTCAGACAATGCAGTCTGAGCGTGAGGCCTTGTTTGGACGCTCTCTGTGTCTTCGTCTGGAGTCAGACTGGTTTTATTTACAAAGTAGGAGTTTATAAAATATCACACTGACTGACTGTCTACAAATTGTACGTGTTTGGTACAAAATAAAATGCATTTGCAAATACAAATGGGCAAATGCAAATTCACCCGCAGATGTATATGTGCATACATGTTTGTTCAACTGTGTGTGCATAGGTGTGAGAGAGAGGGCGTGTCTGCGTGAAGGGGAGAGAAAGACACTGTGTACATGAAAGAAAGTGAGGGGTGTGTGTGTGAGTGCGGGAGGGAGAGAGAGAGGCTACGTGTGCATGCGTGCGAGTGACGGAGTGGAGAGCACGTGTGCGCATGTGAGAGAGGGAGAGTGTGAGTGGAGCAGAAACGGAAAGTATGCATTCGTGTATGTAACAGGGAGAATGAGAGGGTGTGCTTGTCCAGGCAAAAACACAGACAGATACAGCAGATCCCTTTCTCCCCACGCACTCCCTCCGTGGGTTCAGAGCTTCCCCTCTCTGCAGTCTCTGCTCCAAATGTTGTTCAAGTTACAGACCCAGTAACTACAGTCCCCATGTTCCATCCAGAGTTGGTTTACCAAATCCTCAGGTCTCCCTGAATGTCTCAGGACCTCACAGCACAACCTCCAGCAACTCATCCCTAACACCTTCACTACCTTTTCAATAACAAGGGTCAGTCAGAAGCTCCTCAGCTACAAGTTAGATACCTGTTCCTTTACAATTATACTCCAGGATTTTCCTCGTGTTACTGTCTGCACAATCAACTGAGAGCGACAAACAGAGGCGTTCCGTGAGTAGGAGCATACTAAGTTTCAAACATGACAGTCAGAGCTGCAGGAATACCCCTGTCCTTGGGGCACCACACTGGATACATCAGGAAGTGTACAACAGCCTGACACACGCCACGTCAATGTTTGAGAGATTCACCATGCCAGCACTCGATGCACGAGGGAGTCAAAAACTAAGGTCAGGGAAAGACACAGAAAAAAAACAATTTATGAACTGATAACTTACTGATAATATGGATAAGGAGATAGGGATTGGAATAACGGAATAAATAAGGCAATGGTGAGTTCAATCCAAATAAAGCAAACATTGAATAGAGACATTGCCAGATCCGCTAGAATGGTCCATTGCCTCAAATTCTGAATCTGCTTCACAGAACCAGCTCAGACACCATAAACTGGGGTAATGTCACAGCTAAGATGGAGAGCTGTGAGGCCGTGCTAGTGGATTACTCCATAAACTGTGCTAGCTGCACAGCATGACGAGCATTGCAAACCTTTGCCAGGATATTGCAACCCTCGACCACCACCTTCTGTTTTGTATCCAAATGGCTATTTCTCCATGTATTTCATATGAACCAACCTTGTTAAACAGATAACCATGCACAATGTTATTCAACGCCTTACTGAAGTCAATATCGACAATGTACATCACTGTATCTCAATCAATCTTTATAGTCTCTTCTTCAAAAAATTTCAGTCAAGTCAATGAGACACAATATTGCTTGCACAAGGCCATGCTAACTATCCCTAATCAGCTGTTACTTTTGAAAATGCGTGAAAATCCTTTGACTCATTATCCCCTCCAACAATTTATCCACCACTGACGTCAGGCTCATTGTTTTTTCCTTATTAACCTTCTTAAATCCTTTAAGCATTGGCACAACGTTAGCCAACCTCCAGTCTTCTGGCGCTTTACATGTGGCTATTGTGGGTAGCAAGGGGCCCAGCAATCCCTTCCCTAGCTTCCCACAGAGAGCTAGCGTACATCGAATAAAAGTCAGAAAATTTTCCTTCCTTTGCATGTTTTAATTCCTCCAGCAGCTCCTCTGTAATACAAACACTTTCCAAGATGCCATTACGTATTTCCCAAGTTCTCGACCTTCCATTATCCTCTTGTACAGTAATTACAGAGACAGAATATTCGTTCACAACCTCCCCCATTTCCCTTGGTTTTGCATATGGCCAGCCTTGCTGATCTTTAAGGATATCCTATTCTCTACGCAGTTACTGTTTTGTCCTTAACATATTTGTGGAATTCCTTTGGGTTCTCCTTAACTCTATTTGTAAAAGCTATCACGTGTCCCCTTTTTACACTCCCAATTTCCCTCTTAAGTATTCTCCTGTGGCCTTCAGACTTTTCTGGTGCTTCACTGACACCCTTGAAGGAAACAGACTGCCATCTTTACCTTAAAGTGACTCCAGACCCACAGCAATGTGGTTGATTGTTAACTGCCCTCTGGGCAATTAAGGATGTTTAATAGATGTTTGCTTAGCAAGCGACACCCTCATCCCTTGAATGAATCAAGAATTAAAAAAAACCCAATTCCTGCCGTCTATATCCTGACATACCCTTCCCTCTTATCCGTGACCAGAAACACAATTTCTCCAATCCTTAGCATTCGTTACACGTACCAGCCTTACCCTTCACCCCAACAGGGACATAATGTCTCTGTACTCCTGACGTCTCATTTTTGAAGGCCTCCCATTTCTCAACTGACCGCCTTCTCTACGAATATCTGTCTGAATCGACTTCAGAAAATTATTGATTGTCATCAAAATTGGTTTTCAACAATTTAGAACTTTAAGTTTTAGACCTGGTTCATCCTTTTCAATCTCTATTTTAAAACTAATAGAATTATGATGACTTACCATAAAGTGCTCCCCCACTGATACCTCAATCACCCGCTCCCCATTGCCTTTTTTCCCAAGGGTAAGGTGACGTTTAGCTCCTTCTCTGTGATGGAGAGCACTGATCAACGAGCTGCTGCGTTTTCACTGTGATTGGGGTCAGCAAAGTCTTCGATTCATTGGGTTGAATCTAACAACAATTAATCTCAGTGACATTTTCATTAAGTCTGGCAGATGGATTGTGTACACGAGGCTAAGCTAGTTTCCTGGTGCTAACGTATCAAACTCACTTCAGTAACCACCCAACACACTCCGTGGTGTCTCTCTCATTCATTGCCAGCGCGATTCTCCCACCCATCATGGCTGGAGGTATTCATCATCGTCCAGATGCCCCTATGACTCCGTGATGATGCCATCTTTAAAAGGCCAGTGGTTGAGCTTTCTCAGGTTGGAGCTGCCCTGCACAGTTTACCCTGACCATGGCAGATAATGGGAAATTGCACCACAGTTTATCGACAGGGGCACGGAGGGCCTGGTGGATGGGCGAGTACAGAGGGGGATCATTCTCTTCCCAAAGAGGGCCACAGCACCAGACCCACCGAGCGTGGTCAGAGCTCAGGGCAGTATCTGTGGTCTGAAGAAATGTCCGGCAATATAGCACAAGCATCAAAAACCTTCCCTGCTTTGTCAGGGTAATGGTCACCGTATTCTCTCTGCTCCCTCACACTCACTGTATATCTGTTGCAGCACCTACCCCAAAACAATCTCATGCTCCACCACGCTCACTGCTGCATGCAACACCTCCCCCTGTCTCTCCCCTCTACAACACTGTTGACTGACTCCCTCTGGACACGTCACCATCTCCCCGCCTCCAACACCTGTACAAGCACTAACAGCAGGATCACCCACTCCCCCCCTCACTCCATCCATCCCCGTCTCCTAATCCAGGAGCAACATTTTGCAATTGGACAGAAAGGGCCAAACCAGTTGCTGGAGTCCCGATGTCCATCTCGCCTACCAAACCTTGTACCTGTGTGTCTGTATTTTACTCTGTGAGTATCTCTATGCGGGCGCAGATCTGACAGTCTCTGTGGTGCTGGAAATGAGTCAATCTCTCCCTCAGCTGGCCTTCCCACCCTTCTGCAGTTACAGTGGCAGAGGGTGATAACCTTCGAGGAATTAATCTGGGAGGGAGAGAAGGATGGCATCAGTTCACAGCACCATCCAAACTGACAGCACTGTCAACACACACACATCCACACACAATGCTGGGAGATGGAGGGTTGCAAATATACTTGGACTTGTCAGAATGGAAATGCTCACCTCTGACTGAACCGTTTTATCAGGCAATGAGATGAATTTATTTCTCATTTTGTGAGTAGCAATGATTAAAAATTATGTGAGAATGTATTGAAAAGTCCCAAAAAAAGGCCCAGTGGTGTTGGTAATGTGCAGGAACAACATGGCTTCGTATAATGCAAAACTGCTCTGTGCATCTGAAGATATTATTTGAAAAATCAAACGGCCATGCAATTTGAGAGATTCACAGTAAAGGATTCGTTATCTTCGAAAGCTAAAAACTGTGCCACTGATGCTGTAGTGTGGAGAGCCCAGCAGAGTGTAGTATTGTCGGAATCCAATCATGAAACTCAGAGGCGAGCACTGCCGCCTCATGGTATGATCAATTCCCCAATACTTTCTTAATAGAACTCAGCCTGGAATCCGTCTGGTCAGGGTGCTTTGCCACTCTGGAGCTGCCTCACTGTCTCCTGTACTTCCTGGGTTGCCAGAGGGGCATTCACGAACAACACATGCTCCGAGGTTAGGCCCGGGTGGGCCAGATGTTTTTTCCAAAAGACTATCTTCCTCGTTCTATCCTCATAGGCCTGTGACCTATACAATTCGAAGTAAAAATTTTTAAAGGCTACATTGGTCATTTTATAATCTCAAGTCAGGGAACCAAAACTCTTTCTAATAGATATAATGGCTTGAGGAGCCTTTTTCTTTCTGGCAAGGTATGCTAGATACCTGCCAGGCTTGTCACTGTATTAAAATAATCTTTGCTTCGCAAATAATATCTCCCTCTTTGCTGTTTGAGTAAGTGTGGGTTTCAATGTTGCGCTAAGGCCTGTGATCCGCTGTAGTTTAGTAATGCACATATGCTGTCTCAGCCTCCTTCAGGCGAGACTCGAGCAGACTCTGTTCACCCTTTTGTCTTTTCCGGGTCACAGAATATGAATTAACCAAGCCTCACGCATATGGCTTAGCAGTCTCCCACATCATCGAAGGGATACTGGTCGTGCCTGAGTTGATATACCAGAAGGTTTTAAATTCCTGTGAGAAATATTTTATGTCCTTGCTATCCTTCAATAGAAAAGGGTCTATCCACCAATGTCGGGAACCTTTCTCATCATCACTAGTATTAACCTCTATATATAGTGTCATGGTCGGAAATCATTAAATTACCTACTTTAGAAAACAATATTGAGTTCGAAAGGGTCGAGGGGACAGAAACATATCGATTCTGGTGTGGCACTTGTGTGGCTTAGAATAAAAAGTAGTCTCTACCCTCAGGGTGAAGACACGTCCACACATCTACCAGCTGCAACTAACGACTCAGATCCGCCAACTGCCCAGATCTCATAGATATGCCCGCAGAGATCTTAGGTATTCTGTCCACTCCTGGGTTGATGATGCAATTAAAATCTCCCCCTATAATTGTGTGGTGTACTCCGAGTGCCATCAAATTGGAGAAAGCTTTCATTGCAAATTTAAAAGAGTGCACCAGGGGGCAATAGAGATTCAACATCCTATATTCCTCTCCATATATTAAGCCTTTAATTAATATACACCATCCAGACTCATCTTTTATCTGGCTTAGCATTTGGAAGGGAAGATTCTTCCCAATAAGATTGGCAACTCCCCTACTTCTTGAGCTGAAAGATGAAAAGAACACTTGGCCAAATCCACCCTGTTGCAAATTTGAATGCTCCTTATCAAGTGAAGTGTCTCCTGTAGAAGGGCTACATCCACCCCTTCTTTTTAAATATTTGATAATATATTTTTCCTTTTGATTAATAAGTGGCCCCCCTTGACATTCCAGGTGCACCACCTAAACGGATAACTAGCCATGATAATACAAGCAAGCCCGAGAGCCCCCAGGAGGGAGATCCCCACCTAAAAGGCATTGAATAAAAACTAAAAATGATTCGCACATAAAACACTCTTTAAAACATCTAAGTCAAAGCAAATAATAACTATTCCCTTAAAACAATTAATACTAAACATATTTAAAAGGAGATTTTCTCCCTTGTTCAGAGGAGGCACTATTACCTTACAATAATTCCACCATAACTTCCCCCAGCCAGAGGCATGCCATCGGCCCAGGCATTACAAAGTAGTGTAAATAAATTCCAGCATATTATAAGACAGAAGTTAAAAATGGGCGACGCCCCACACCAACACCTCGATACACTTAGCAAAACAGGACAAGATTAAAATATATAAAACTACAATCTCAGCAAGTAATAATCAAACAAATAAAAAAAATCAGAAACGTCCCCCAATACTCAAATAAACCGCACGATAAAAGTCCATAGAAAGGTTAAGGAACTAACACTCCCTCTCCCCCACCACCACGGAAAGGTAAAGAAGAGAAAAAATGGAAGAAAGGAGGAGGAAAAAAGAAGAAAGTGAGGGGGGGGGGAATAAATTCATTATTCATACAGTTCAAGTCCTGTAGTCTTTTTGAGAGCATCTAGGAAATCTTTTAATTCTTCCGTTGATCTGAAGTCATATACGGATCCTCCATGACTGCAGCATAGCATTGCCGGATATTGCATGGAATATTGAAAATTGAAATCCCTCAGACGCTTCTACGCCTCATCAAATACCTTCCTCTTCCGGACCACAGCCAGAAACAACATTATCCTGAAGCCCTTGTATATCATGGCATGGGGATCTTACCCCAACACTCTGGTGGACTCCAGCAGCATCTGTTTTTCCCTCTAATGTTGAAGTTAACTATCACCTGGAGGGTGCGCTGGTCTGACCCGACCCGGCGCACAGCACCCGATGGGCCCGCTCAACCGGCAGCCAGCCCAGCTCCGACTCCAGTTTCAGCAGCTGTGAGAGCTATTGCTCCAGGACATCAACAAGCTGCCCTTCCTCCTCCCGTTCGGGAAGGCCCAGCAACCGAATATCTTTCCGATGACCTCGATTTTCGGTGGTCCAGAGCCCAGACCTGACCCATGGATGACTCAACAGTTGTCTCGGAGGCCGCGGCCCGTTGCTCTGCCCCACTCTGACACGCTGCCCGAGTTCCTCGCTTTCTCCATCATGTTTCGGCAGCATGACCGAGATCAACTCCAACCTGAAGTGTGTCACTTCAATTGACTCATCAATCGTCTCTCAGAGTTTAAGAAACTCCGAGATTAGGCTGTCCCCTGCCGGTCAGGCCCCGGGGCGGACGCAGACGTCTCTGTTGCTTAGGGGTTGTGGGGGAGAAGTCCCTGCCTGTTGTGAACTGCGAGAGCCTTCACTTTGGTCGTTTCAAAAAGCATCAGAATGCTAAAGTTTGATGTAGAATGGCCAAAGATGCTGGGCAAAAAATATTTTAGCAATTTAGCAGGTGAGGTAAAAGTGGGCAGATGCTCTGCAGACTCAGACCTACTGAGTCGCCGCCATCTTGGATCTCGCTGACCCCCTGTTTAAAAGGGGAATAATGCAAAAGACATAAAATTGCAAACTGATTAGCCTAACCCCGGTCGTGGGTACGTTCCTGGAATCCATTGTGAAGGATGACATTTCTGAATATTTGCTGTTGCCTGGTCAATTTGGGCGAAGTCAGCATGGTTTCATCAAGGGAAGGCCATGCTAATGAATCTGTTAGAACGCTTTGAGGAAGAAACAAACAGGTTAGACCAAGGAGAGCTAATTGGATACTATGTGTCTGGACTTCAGAAGGACGTTGACAAGGTGCTTCACAAAAGAGGCTGCTGAGTACGATAAGGGCCTATGGTGTCGGACACAAGGTAATAGATTGTACAGAAGCTTTACTGTCTGGCGGAAGGAAGGGAGTAGGAATAAAAGGGTCCTTCTCGGGATAGTAGCCAATGACAACTGGCGTTCCACAAGGGAACCACAACTGTTTACTTTGTACATTAGCAATCTGGATGAAGAAACTAAGGGCAATCCACGGAGGTTTTTAGATGATGCAAAGGTAGATGGAGGGACAGGTATCATTGAGATGGCAGGGAGGCTGCAGAAGGATTTAGACAGGGTAGGAGAGTGTGCAAAGACTGGCGGATGGAGTACACTTGGGAAAGTGCGAGGTGATGCACTTTAGTATGAAGAAGAGAGGCATGGACTATTTCTTAACTGGGGAGAAATTTCAGAAATCTGAAGTGCAGAGTGTTGCGAGTTCCAGTCAGGATCATCTCAAGGTAAATGCGCAGATTGTGTCAGTAGCTAGGAAGGTGCTGTATCTGCCAAACATTGTGTTTGAAATCTTATATTCAGCAAAAGAACTGAGTCAACTCTTATAAACAATTATATCTGTTTATTGAACACAATTAATATTAGATCAATAAAATGTATTACAATGTAATGAAAAACACTACAATCTTTCTTATAGTTTAACTTAACTTTGAATGATCACATACCACCCGACTGGAAGTTGACCGGATTCCACGTGAAGTCTTCTTGTTCTTCTGATGGTCTTGCAGGTGTCTTCTCTTTCAGTGGTTATTCTCGAGTTACCACTCTCTAAGCGGTTTTATGGTGATTCTTATCCTCCCTATTCTTCACGTCTTTGGTGGTGTGGAGAATCTGCCAATGGAATGAACGGATTCATTTACCCTGATCAATCAGATCCAACTTGGGGTTGTCACATTGATGGCCCAATGGCGACATCTCATTATCCCATTCAGGTCCAACTTCCGGTATGTATGACAGGGTCTGCAGCTGTTAGGATTGTTTGCAACCCATTTTTAGGTAGCTGCAGCCTGTTTGGATTCAGCAGCTTGTGGATGAGCACAGAGAATTTGGTCAAGGCTGGGTTCTACTTCCCAGCATCCTTTAATCATTGTTCATTTTTGTAACTCCATGGTAAATTTATTATTGTCCAGCGTAGGTATATTATTTCAGCTGGCCCGCCTGGTCAGAACAGCAAATACATTGATGTCATTTCTTTTGCGATGACTTGAATGGATGGATTTCAGCGGCTCTATAAGACTCTGGTCAGGCCACGTTTGGTGTATTGTGTACTGTTTTGGGCGCGATAGCTCAGGAAGGATGTACAGCCCGGAATGTGTTCAGAGAACTTCAAAAGAATGGTCCAACGAATGAAAAGCTCAACATATCAGGTCTCTGGGTCTATACTTCTGGAGTCTATAAGGATGAAGGGGGATCGAATAGAAACATACAGATTACTGGTTGCCTGGTAAGAGTAGATTTTGGAAAGATGCTTACACGATTAGGAGAGAAAGGACTCAAGGACATAGCCTGAGAGTCAAGAGAAAATCTTTAGAACGGAGGTAAGGAGAAACGACTTCAGCCTGAGAGTTGTGAATCGATGGTAGAATGGTAGTTTCCTTCCTTAAAAGACATCACTGAACGAGGTCAGTATTTTCTTGGAAATCAAAACATAACCACTATCAGTCTCTTAATTCCAGATTTGAATTCAAGTTCTGCCACTTGCTGTGGCAGGATTTGAACCCAGGTCACTCGAACGTTATTTGGGTTTATCACATAAGAATCCAATGATAACACCACGAGGCCCCTGACTTGCCCAATCGTCCACAGTGTGACTTACATGTGCAGTATGATATGCACTGGGATTTGCCTTCACGTTATCCTTGATTTCCTTATCAAGATATAGATGATTTTTCTACGTTATGTAATTCGTCTTCAGTCATTAGTATCTGCCTAATTATTTGCCAAATTTCTTCAGCTGTCCTGCCTTTGACTGTTCTTTTCTCCCGCCAGACCACCACAGCCAAATCCTTCCTTAGGCCAGTACAATTATTATTGCCTAGCACTAAAACTCTCATGTATGACTAAGTCTTCACTCTTTCAATCTGAATGTGAAGCTCCAGCATGTTGTGGTTACTCCTTCCAAGGCAAAGAACATCTATCAATCTTTCCTTGTTGCATAATATCAAATCTAAATTCGATTAGATGTCCTAAAGTATGGAAACAAGCCCTTCGGCCCAACAGGTCCACACCGACCCTCCAAAGAGTTAGCCACCCAGTCTCATTTCCCTCTGAGTAATGTACCTAACTCGATGAGCAATTTAGCATGGCCAATTCACCTGACCTGCACATCTCTGGACTATGGGAGGAAACACACGAAGACTGGGGGAAGAATGTGCAAACTACACACAGAGAGTCCCCCGATGCTGGAATCGAACCTGGGACCCTGGTGTTGTGCTAACCACTGAGCCACCATGCCGCCCCATTCCCTGGTTGTTTCCATGACGTCCTGCTCTCAGAAATAATCTCTCATACACTCTATGAATCTTTATTCAAGGATATCACTGTCAAGTTGATTAATTGAGCCACATTGCATGTTCAAAACACCCATAGTTACTGGCGTGCCTTTGTTACAAACCAGCACTCTTTTCTACCTCAGTAGTACTTTATGGGGACAGTGGCGCTTCCCAAGAGGTTTCTTCTCTTGCTTTTTATTTGAACTGCGATGGTTATCGGATTTTTTTTTTCACAAAACACTTTGAAAAGCTGAATACTCACTCGCATGATCAATTTTTTATTTTATTTTCACTAGCTACATTTCACAGTAAATAGCGAGGAGTTAAGAGGGTTAAAAGTTCTCATGAGATATCTTGAGCAAACAGATTTGAGGAAAATCCCAAAGACTTCTTTTCATATTTAATGAGCAAGACGGTAACTAGAGAAATGTTTGGCCCACACAAGGACAAAGGAAGAAAGTTGTGCATGGAGTCAGAGGAAAAGGGTGAGATTCTTAGTGAGTACTTTGCATCTGTATTCACCAAGGAGAGGGACATGACGGATGTTGAGGTTGGGTATAGATCTCTGAGTACTCTGGGTCAAGTCGACATAAAGAGGGAGGAAGTTTTGGAGACTCTGAAAGGTATTAAGGTAGATAAGCCCCAAGTCCGGATGGGATCAACAACAGGTTACTGAGGGATGTGAGTATGAAAATAACTGGGGCTTTAACATATATATATATATGCCTGATGATTGAACACGGGTGAGGTCCCAGAGGACTGGAGAATTGCTAATATTGTCCCCTTGTTTAAGAGAATAGCGGGGATAATCCAGGTAACTGTAGACCAGTGAGCCTGACATCAGCGATATGGAAGCTGCTGGAGAAGATACTGAGGGACTTGATGAAGGTGTTTTATTAGGTTCCCCATGGTCGGCTGATGGAGAAGTTGAAGTCGCATGGGCTCCAGGGTGTTCTATCTAGATGGATAGAGAACTGGCTAGGCAACAGGAGATAGAGAATAGTTGTGGAAGGGGATTTCTCAAAATGGAGACCTATGACCAGTGGTGTGCAACAGCGATCTGCGCTGGGACCAGAAGGTATTGGTAGCCTGATTAGCAAGTTTGCAGATGGCACCAAGATTGTTGGAGTAGCAGATAGTGAAGGGGACTGTCAGAGAATACCGCAAAATATAGATAGATTGGAGAGATGTGCACAGACATGGCAGATGGAGTTCAATCTGTGCAGGTGCCAGGTGATGCATTTTGAAAGATCCAGTTCAAGAGTGAACAATGCAGTAAATGGAAAAGTCTTGGGGAAAATTGTCGTACAGCATGACCTGAGTGTTTGGGTCCATTGTTTCCTGAAGATGCCAACGCAGGTCAGTAAAGTGGTAAATAAGACATACGGCATGCTTTCCTTCATTGGATCAGGTATTGAATACAAGAGTTGGCAGGTCATGTTACAGTTGCATAGGACTTTGGTTTGGCTGCATTTTGAATACTGCGTATAGTTCTGGTCACCACATTAGCAAAAGGATGTGGATGCTTTGAATAGGCGACAGAGTAAGTTCACCAGGATGCTACCTGGGACGGACGGTGCTGATTATGAAGAAATTTTGAGCAGATTAGGACTATTTTCATTACAAAGACGAAGGTTGAGGTCTACAATATCAAGACAGATATACACTGGATGGATAGCAAGAAGCTTTTCCCCCAGATTGTGGAACTCAACTACTCATGAGTTTAAAGTGACAGTGGAAAGGTTGAGGGCAGATATGTGTGGGAGGTTCTTTACACATAGGGCGGTGACAGCCTGTAACGTGTGGCCAGTGGAGGTTGTAGGGGCAGGAACGATAGCGTTATGTAAGATGTATTTGGACAGAAACATGAATGGGCAGGGAGTCGAGGGATACAGACCCTTAGAACATAAGTGGCAGGTTTAGAAAATAGGTGGATCTGGATCAGCACAGGCTAGGAGGGCCGAAGGGTCTGTTTCTGTGTTGGAATGTTCTTTGTTCTTTATCATTTATTCTAAAAATAGCAAGTTTTCTACTTATTGTATGCTACACTTTAATAATATAAACGATTTATTTATTTGATAGTGCATGTCAAATTATTGTCATTTCTAAATTACAGTCACAAGGTCAAAGAGATGGACAGCATGGAAACAGACCCTTCGGTCCAACTTGTCCATGCCGACCAGATATCCCAACCCAATCTAGGTCCACCTGCCAGCACTCAACCCATATCCCTCTTAACACTTTCTATCCACAACCAGACGCCATTTAAATGTTGCAATTGGACTAATCTCCACCACTTCCTCTTGCATCTCATTCCAAACACGTGCAAACCGTTGAGTCAAAATGTTGTCTCTGACATCTATTTTACGTTTTTCCCTTCCCAACTGAAACCTATGTCCTCTAGTTCTGGACTCCACCATGCCAGGGAAAAGACCTTGCCTATTTACACTATCCATGCCCCTCATGATTTTCTAAACCTCTTTAAGATCAGCCCTTAGTTTCCAACGTTCCAGGTAAAACAGTCCCAGCTTGTTCAACCTCCAACCTTGACAACATGCATGTAAATCTTTTCTGAACCCTTTCAAGTTTCAAATGATCGATCAGACCTTGGTTTTTTTCCCACATTTATGCATTTCAAGACATCCAGCACTTCTTCCTCTGTAATATGGACATTTTAAGGATGTCACCATCTATTTTGCCATACATCTACATCTCCCATGTCTTTCTCCTGAGTAAACACTGATACAAAATACTCGTTTAGTATCTCTCCCATCTCCTGCGGCTGCACACAGTGGCACCTTGCTGATCTTTGAAGACTCTATTCTCTCTCTATTTACCATTTTGTTCTCAATTTATTTGTAAAATCCTTTTTGTTTCTCCTTAAATCTATTTGCCAAAGCTAACTCATGTCCCCGTTTTGCCTTCCTGATTTCCCTCTTTAGTATACTCCTCCTGCCTTTATACTCTACTAAGGATTCGCTCGATCTTTTCTGCCCGTACCTGTCATATCCTTCCTTCTTATTCTTAACCAGACCCTCAATTTCTTTAGTTATTCAGCACTCTGTATACCTACCAGTCTTTCCTTTCACCCTAACAAGAATACGCTGTCTCTGGACTCCGGCTATCTAATTTCTGGAGGCTTCCAATTTTCTAGCCATCCGCTTAACTGCGAACATTTGCCGCCATCAGCTTTGGAAAGATCTTTCCTAATACCGTCAAAATTGGCCTTTCGCCAATTTAGAATTTCAACTTTTAGACCTAGTCTATTCTTTTCCCTCATTATTTTAAAACTAATAGAATTTTTGGCAAATATCTAAAGCTCACACATTTCAGGTGAGAAATTAAATCAATTGATTATATTTAAATGTGTAAGAGTTATAATTCTGTTTGATTGTTCAATCATTGACTCAGTCTGAATATTCAATCAGTTATAGGTCAACCATTTTGCAAATGATAGAGCGACAGTGTATGAATTTGAATAATGAGATTCAAAGTGTAATTGTGATCACCAAAATAGTACAAAAGAAAATGTGCATTCTTTACTTTTGTATCATAAAAGGTTGTTCAATGTTTATTTTTTAATTCCATCAATATAGAATTAATTTTATTGTTTTCAGAGATGATGCAGTTATTGTTCAGATGAATAATTGTAGCTTATACATTAATATTGCCCAATTCACAAACATGGTAAACCCCTGATTATTGTTCAGGTCAGTAAACCCATTACATTGCATCATGATCGACATTAAAAGTGGATTCCAAAAGGGTGAATTCGGGTACAGTGCTACTGGAGATCACAGCTGCATGTAGCACTGAGTGAGACGCTGGCCTGCTCATGAATCTGTCCAGAGAATTTCCATCCTGGGTCAGGGCAGTCATTCAAACATTCCCTCACAGAGAATCATTTGGAATTCACCTTGAGCAGGAGGAAAGAAGCCAACAGGCTATCACTGCCCTCAGTGTAGGTACAAATGCTGTCTAAATTAGATACCAATGACTGACCAGGAATTCGGTATTACAAATTCATCTTCAGACAAAGACTGGTCCATGGAGCAGATGTATGGACATGGAGTGTCAGAATCACACTGCACAAGTTCCTTATGGTGATGACATCTGGCATGTCCTCCAGACTCCATACATCTGCCTCCTGGACCAGACACTATGTGAAAACGTTCATAATTGACAGTCTATTGCAGCATCTTGTGTCTCACAGTGAACCCTCTGAAACTATATCAAATAGTAACTTCATATTCACCAGTATCAAAATAAAATTGTATATGTTTGTGGTTTGTCAGATACTAATTCATAGGACACCCAACAGAATGTTTCTGAAGAATCCAGGAGCAATCGATAAGACAAGAATCATTTTAATGACTGAACTTGATGGATTATTCTGGCCTAGGTAACCACGCATATTGTGCTGGCACATCGGTGAATGTAACAATACACATCAAAACTGGAAGTCTTGGTCTAACGCCCCATCCCAGCTTCCTGACCACACACACCTCACTCCCTCGCACACCTCACTCCTTCGCACACCTCACTCCCTCAAACAATCACCAACTGACGAGAATCCACAAACTGAGTGAAATTTGGAACACAGAACAGTACAGTAAACTAAGACCCCTTCAGCCCTCAATGTTTTGCTGGCCTTTTATCCGACTCTTCGATCAGACTAACCTACGTAACCTTCAACATACTAACTCCCATGTGCCTTTCCAAGAGTCTTCTTAACTATCCCTAATGTATCTGACTCTACTACCACCGCTGGTGCTGCATTCCGCCCACGCACCACTCTCTGAATAAAGAACCTACCACTGACATCTCCTTTAAACCTTCGTCTAATCACCTTAAAGTTATGCCTCTTGTTGACAGCCAATTTTGCCTTCGGAAAAAGCTCTGGATTTCCACTCTATCTATATCTCTCTACATCTTGTCCACCTCTATCATCTCACCTCTCATCCTTCTTTGCTCCAGTGAGGAAAGCCCGAGCTCTATCAATCTTTTTTCCTAAAACTTGGCCTCCAGTCCTGGCAGCATCCTGGTAGATCTGCTCTGCACACTCTCTGAGACTTCCACATGTTTCCTATAATGAGGCAACCAGAACTTAACACAATATTCCAAGTGTGGTTGAACCACAGCTTTATCGAGCTAAGCATTGAACTCACTGCTCAATCCCCCGTTAATGAAAGCCAACACACCATATGCTTTCTTAACATTCCTGCAAACTTGGGTGGCAACGTTGTGGCATCTATGGACATGGAGACCAATATTCCCCGTCACTTCACACAGCCAAGAATTTAGCCTTTAACCCGGTACTGTGTATGCACATGCAACCTTCCAAAATGAATCGCTTCACATTTTTTAATGTTGAACTGTATCTGACACTTATCAGTCCAGATCTACAAACTGTCAATGTCCTCTTGTAACCCATACCAACCTTCCACACTATCCACAACTCAACCAACCTTCATGTCATCGGTAAACGTAATAACCCGCTATTCCACTTCCTCATCAAAGTCATTTATAAAAATCACAAATAGCTCAGGTCCCAGAGCGGATCCCTGTGGAACACCATTGGTCACTGATGTCGAGGCTGAATATTTTCCAACTGCTACCACCCTCTGTCTTGTATGGGCCAGCGAAGTCCATATCCAGACAGCCAGATTTTCCTGCTTCCCATTGCTCCTTACTTTCTGAATGCGCCTACAATGGGGAACCTTATCAAACGCCTTGCTAAAATTCTTGTTCACCACATCTACTGGTCTATCTTCAGCAACGTGATTTTTTCACATCTTCAAAGAATTCAGTAAGGTTTCTGAGTGATGACCTGCTCCTGACAAAGCCATGATGTCTACCTCTAATCAAACTATGGTTTTCTAAGTAATTGTAAATCCTGCCTGTCAGAATCGTCTCCAATACTTTGCCCAACACCGATGTAAGACTGACTGTTCTGTCATTCCCACGGTTATCCCTATTCCCTTTCCCGAACAAGGGAATAACATTTGCCATCTCCAATCATCTGGCACGACTCCAGTTGGCAATGAGGACGAAAAGGTCATCGCCAAAGGCACACCAATCTCTCCCACCACTTCCTGGAATAACATTGGGTATACCCTATCTGACCCAGGTCATTTACCTATCCTTATGTTTGTACTTCAATTAGTCTGTACTTCCCGTCAACTTTTCTATTCCCTGTCAAACCAACTGATTCACTGCTTTCCATTTCAATGCTATATACAGTGCTGCCTGCCTGAGTAAGTACGGTTCCCAACGTCCTTTGAATCACAGAATAAAAAAAGAAGGAATGCACCAATGCCTTCCTGATGAAGGGATTATACCTAAAACATCAACTCGCTTGCTCCTCGGATGCTGCTTGACTTGTTGTGCATTTCCAGCTCCACATTTTTCGACTCTGATCTCTTTCAACTGCAGTCCTCACTTTCTCTATTACTGAGGGCTGACCCCTCTGTACACTGACCGGGGAATCAACCATCAAAAACTCATTGTATGTGGAGCTGACTGCTCAGTTCTGGAAAGTTGCACTTGATAAATACTTTTTTTTTAAAAAAAGAAATTAGAGTTCAACAAATGTTCACTCAGTGCCAGAGTTACAATTTTGGTTCATGGTTTGAGAAACTTGGTAAGAAATAGTGAATGACTGAAGAACTCCAAGGTACAGAGTATTCCAAATGTTATATTCCAGCTCACATTAATGCTGGGAGTATGACCAGACAGACCGATGTGGTAAAGGAATGAGTTGACATGTGGAGGTGTGACATTTTTGCCATCACAGAGACGTGTTTGAGGGAGGTCATCGCTAAAAAATCAATATTCTGTTATACTGTAAAATATGGGCAGGATAGGAGAGGGTATTGAAGAGGAGGTGGTGTTGCGTTATTAATTAAGAAGTCAGTTACAGCAGGAAGGAGTGACAATATCTTGGAAGTGTCTTCAAATGAGGGTTTATCGGCCAAGGTTAGGATCAAAGCGATGACAGAACACACTGCTGGGGATATTTTATATAGCCCCAGAAAGATGTAAATACAGGAGCAGATATATAACTAATTCACTGAGGTGTCTAGGAGTGCAAAGCTGAAGATGTTACAGAGATAGGAAAGCAAGACTGGAGATGTTACAGAGAGAGGAAAGCAAAGCTGGAGATGATACAGTGATAGGAAAGCAAGGCTGGAGATGTTACAGTGATAGGAAAGCAAGGCTAGTGATGTTGCGGAGACAGGAAAGCAAGGCTGGAGATGTTACAGAGATAGGAAAGCAAGGCTCCAGATGTTTCAGAGATAGGAATGCAGGGCTGGAGATGTTACGTAGATAGGAAAACAAGGCTGGAGATGTTACAGAGATAGGAAAGCAAGGCTCTAGATGTTTCAGAGATAATAAAGCAAGGCTGGAGATGTTACGGAGAGAGGAAAGCACGGCGAGAGATGGCCGAGAGATAGCGTGGCCTGTGCATGTTAGAACAGGTTAGTGAGATATTTTTAAACTCAATCACAGGATATAGGGAGAAGTGTAGCAGCTGGAAGGTATAGAGCTAGGGAAGGATGTAGGGTCTGGCATCAGTGAAATACGGAGAGATGGTGTAGAATCTGTGTGGGTGGAATTGAGAAACAACACAGGTTAAAAAGGCAGAAAACAGCGAGTGAGGATAAAAATGATCATGTCAGCATGGTAGCCAGTGACATGTGATATTCCACAAGGCTCAGTGTTGGGACCACGACTTTTTAACTTTGTAAATTAATGATCTAGATAAATGTTCGAAGGGCATTCTGGTTAACTTTTCTGATGATATAAAGATAGGTGGAGAGACAGGTAGAATTGCGGAAGTGGAGAGGTTGCAAAAGGGTTTAGACACGTTAGGAGGGTGGGCAAAGAAGTACGATGGAGTACAATGGGGTAATTGTGAGGTCATGCACTTTGGTAAGAAGAATACAGGCATGGACTATAATCTAAATGCGGGAATATTCTTCAGTTAGAAGTGCAAAGAGACTTGGGAGTTCTCGACCAAAATTGTCTCAAGATAAACTTGCAGGAGAACCAATTGAAAGGAAACTTTTATATCACGACACAGTGTGTTTTAAAATCTTATATTCATCAAAAGAACTGTGAGTCGACTCATAAGCAACAACACCTGTTTATTGAACACAATTGATATTAGAACAAATATTTGTACTGTAATGTAACGAAACACGCTATAAACTACCTTATGCTTTAACTTAACATTGTATGATGGTATACCACCCACGTTGCCGGCTCCACGTGCTGATTTCTCCTTCTTACGATAGACTTGGAGGTATCTTCTGCTTTGGTCGTTATTCTCGATTTACTGCGCTAAGTGGGGTTTGGCGGTGATTCTCATTCTTCAGGGTCTTCACCTCATTTTAGAACGCATGGCGGATCTGTCAACAGAATGACCATGTTGGATAACTCTGATCAATTAGACTCAACCAAGGGTTGGCACATTGATTGCACAATGACGGCGTTCCGTTGTCCCATTCAAATTCAACTCCAGGTTTGTATTGCAGGGTCTGTCACTGTCAGGTTTGTTTACAAACTGTCTGTGGGTAGCTGCAGCCTATCTGGATTCTGCAACATGTGGATTAACACAGAGAGTTTACTCAATGCCGGGATCCATTTCCCATGATGCTTTAATCATTGTTACTTTTTGTAACTCCATGGTAATTTGTTATTGTGCATCATAAGTTCATTATTTCAAGTGGCAAGACTGGTCACAAAGGCAAATACAATGATGACATTTATTTTGAGAGGACTTGAATATAAAAGCATGGATGTAATTCTGAGACTCTATTAAGGCTCTAATCAGACTATATTTGAATTATTGTGTGGTGGTTTGGGCACCATATCTCAGAAAAGATATACTGCCCTTGCAGCATGTTCAGAGGCACTTACCAGGAATGACCTCAGGAATGAAAAGCCTAACATATGAGGTCTTTGCGATTAAACTCGTGGAAGTTGAGAAGGATGAGGGGATAGAAGAAGGGCTGATGCCCGAAACGTCGATTCTCATGTTCCTTGAATGCTGCTTGACCTGCTGCGCTTTTCCAGCAACACATTTTCAGCTCTGATCTCCAGCATCTGCAGTCCTCACTTTTTTCCCCAAGGATGAGGGGATATAACTGAATCATACAAAATACTAAATGCCTGGCCAGAGTAGCTGTCAGAAAGATGCTTCAATTGTTTGGAAGCAAAGGACCCAAAGGAATAGTAACTTTGTTAAGGGAAGACCTTTTATATCGGAGATAAGGAGAAACGTCTTCAGCCATAGAGGGATGAATCTATAGTAAGGGTGGAAGTTTCCTTCCTTAAAGGACATTAGTGAACCAGACGAGATTTCACTGACAATCGATTCATGATTACCATCAGTCTCTTAATTCCACTTTTGAATTCAAGCTCCCCCATCTACCATGGCAGAATTCAAATCCAGGTCATCAGAACATTAGCTGGGTCTCTCGATTAACAGTTCCGCGAAAACACCACCAAGCCACTGCCTTGCCCAGTCCTCCAGAGTGTGACTAACTTGTGTAATTTGATTTGACTGAGACTTTTCCCTCATGCTATTATTGATTTCCGTGTCAAATCATGGAATGTTTTTCCATTACGCAATTCCTCTTCCTCTCAACAATTTACTTTAATTGAGAGGTTATTTAGTACCTCCTTGTGTCTTTACCTTTGTTTTATCTGTCCTGCCCGTGATAGTTTTGTTTTATTCCTGGCCAGTCCACCCAAGCCAACTCCTTCCTTCGCCCAATATAATGTTGCGGTCCCTGCTTCCAGGAGGATCCTTAACTGCAAGATCATTTATCAATCCTTCATTGTCAAATGAATTCAAATCCGAAGTTACCCGTTCTCTCGTTGAATCCATGTCATGTTTCTCTCAAAAACAATCCTTCATACAGTCTACGAATTGTTCTTCGAGGCTACATTTGCCATGTTGATTAATTGAGTCAATATGCATGTTCGTCCCACTGTTGTGCCCTTGTCACCAGCCGTCATTATTTCCAAACTCAGAAATGTTTTGGGTGAACAGTGACTGAACTTTACTCTTCCCAAGAGATTGCTTTTCTTGCGTTTTGTTTATGCCTGGGCTGATTTACATGTTGTTCCTTCGTGCCAATATCATTTCCTAATACAGCCTTGATAGCTTACTTAACCAATTTGTCAATTCCACATCTTGCTCCTCCTTGTCTAACCTTCCAGAATAGTGAGTGCCCTTGGACATGTCATTGCCCAGTACTGATCTCCGTGTAACCATGTTTCAGCAATCCGAAACAGGTCATACCCATTTGTCTCCGTACCTATTGTCAGCTCCTCAATATTTTTCAAAATACTTTGTGCTTTTAGGTACAAAGATTTTAAATAGGTTTTATTGGTTTGTCTTTCCCTTCTAATACTTTTTGTACACTAGCTTTCTGACCTCACACACTTCACTTCCTTACATCCCCCACACTGGTCAACCTTATTTGTTTATCCCTTACAATTATTCTCCTCATCCCTATCATTTATTCCAATCTACAAATCACATTTTGCATTTACATGACCCATCCTTCATCATAGTAATGAGACTGGCCATGCCTGCTGTCTTATTCACATCTACCTTCTGCTCAGTTTCTGACCTGCTGCTTTGGTTCCCAGTCTCCTGGTTTATTAGTTTAAATCCACCCAATTTCCACTAGCAATCCTCCCCAGAAGGATGTTTGTTCTCCTCCAGTTGAGATGCAACCTGCCCATTTTTGAAAGCTCTCACTTGCCCTGGAATAGAACCTAATGATGCAAAAATTGAAACCCTCACCCCTGTACTAGTTCTTTAACCAAATGTTAAAATATGCCACCTTCCTAATCATTACCTCTTTTCCACGTGTCGACTGGAGTAGTTCAGACATTCCAGCGGATTGATCTCCCTCTCTGTGTCTCTCTCCCTCATACACACACATACTCATGCACATCTGCACACACAGGCAGACTTATACACACAAAAGCACACACAGACACACATGAGCATACACACACAGAAACACAGACAAACACACACCACATTACTTTGTAGAAGAATACCAGTAATCTTATAAATAATCAGAATGACAACTGGAATTAACGAATTAGTTAAAGGTAGGATGCAAGCAATTAGGGTTACGCTTCATTAAGCAGAAAAGATAAAGCTGTTAACTTATTGCAGTGCTCAAAAATTATGTACATTGGCATTACAGCGTCTCTGAGTCCAAGTGTCAAGATTGGCAGCACAAGAGCTCGGAGTGAGAAAAGGAAAAACTTCTTTATTGAGAGATTTGTTAGAATTTAGACTGCTCTGCCTGGGAGCCTTGTGAATGAAGATTCAAAAGGGAACTGGATATATATTTGTAAGTTACGAATGTGAAGACCGACAGAGACTGGGTGGAAAATGGGAGGAGTTTGGAAGACATTTCCAGAGCTAATGCATACACTGTGACCCAATAACCTCCTTCTGTCCATTAAAGTTCTGTACTCTATCATGGACAGATGCAAGTCAACGTCAGTATCTGTTTATTTCCTGTTTTTAAATGCTGACAAATATTTGATCATCATTGCTGCAGCATAACCATTTAAAATGCAAGTATTGCAATGTCAGCTTGATGATGAAGTATAATTATTAGTCAGCACATAACTATTTTAATTCTTGTATCCCAATTACTAAAAAAATATTTCTTTGCTTTGCCACAAAACACTTTGTAAATGTTTGACTTTTCTCTCAAACGGAAATATGTTCCTCGTTTTTTATCACTAACCAAATTTCGCATTAAAAGCCATTCATTCTTTAAAAAAGTAAAATTTCAAATTATTGTTCGCTACATTGTAATATCACAAATCTTTTATTTAAGTTAACATTCACTGTGCATGTTGAATTATTGTAATTTCTCAATTGTTGCTAAATACCTGAACCTCGTACATTTAAGTGAGAAATTAAACTGATGGTTATTTAAATATATAAGAACGCTTTTTCCATATGATTGTTCAATTATTTTCTCAATCTTAATATATAATCGGTCAGATGTCAAATGTTGGTGTGACAATGTTTTTATTTGAATACCGACAGTGAGTATGTAATTGTAATCACCTCTATAGTCAGATAGCATATTCTTTGTTCGAAATAAAACAAAATTTACATTCTTTATTTTTGAATAATTAAATGTTGACAGGAGTTTGTATTTTTGTTCCATAAATATGACATCAACCTCACTGTTTTCAGAGCTGATGCAATTACTGTTTGGTTGAATAATCATACTTCTCATCTTATCTTTGCACAATTCATGAAAAATAGCAAATATCAGATTACTTTTCGGATCACTAAACTCATCTCCTTGCAATCATAAGCTTCGTTGAAAATAGATTCAAAAGGATCTGAATTCAGGCAGAGTGTTACTGAACCTCATAGCTGCCTGTGGCACTCAGAGACATACTGGCCTGCACCTAAAGATATCCAGAGCACGACCACGTGATTCAGGGAAGTCATTCAAGCATTATTTCACAAGAAAACATTTGGAATCTACCTTGGGCCGGTGAGAAACGAGCCACGAGGCTACCATTGGTCTCTTTGTAAGTACAAATGCTGTCCAAATTATACATCATTGACTGGCTAGCAACCATGCTTTACAAATTCATTTTCAGTCAGACCCTGTCCGAGAGAGCAGATGTGAGGACATGGAGTGTCAGAAGTACACCACATAAATTACTTACAGTGATGGCATCTGGCCTACCTCCCAGACTTCATACATCTGTAACCTGGACAGACACTGAGTGGAGATGTCAACAATACGAAAGCGAAGACAGCAGATGCTGGAAGCTCGAGTCGTGAGGCTGCAGCTTGAAAAGCACTGGTAGCATCCAAGGAGCATGAAAATCAACTTTTAGTGCAAAAGCCCTCAGTCAGCAATAAGAATGGGATCCATGAGGGTGGAGTAATAAATGGGAGGGGTTGGGGCTGGGGAAAGGGAACTGAGAGTGCGATAAATGGATGGAGGTATGGGTAATGGTGATATATCGGAGGGGAGGGTGGAGCGGATAGGCGGGAAGGAAGATGGATATCTGGGCACGGTTGATCAGTGGTAAGTACTGCTGCCTCACAGTGCCAGGGGCCAGTTTCGATTCCGGCCTCAGGCGACGCTCTACGTGGAATTTGCACATTCTCCCATGTGTCTGCATGGCTTTACTCCGGGTGTTCCGGTTTTCTCCTACAGGTGAATTGGCCATGTTAAATTGCCCATAGTAATAGATGCCTTAGTCAAAGTGAAATGGGTTACTCTTCGAAGGTTTGGGATGGACTTGTTGGGACAAATGGCCTGCTTCCACTCCGCAGGAAATCTAAAAAAAAAACCCTTTCCCACTTTGACTAAAAGGATGGGACAGGTCCTGAGGTCGGTGCTAAGTTGAAAGTTTGGAACTGTGATAAGGTGGGAGGATGGGAAATGTGGAAACTGGTGAAATCCACATTGATGCCATGGGGTTGGAGTGCCCAGAGGTTGAAGTTGAGGTGGGAAGTGAGTGGCGATGGATGAAGCCCTGGACCTTCCTGTCCTCAGCAGAGTGGGAGGAGTTGTTCAAGCTTTTGGCCACGGGGCAGAGTGTTTGGTTGATGCGGATGTCCCAGAGATGATGTCTGAAATGCTCTGTGAGTAGAAGCCCTGTCTCCCTAACGTATAGAATACCACATTGGGAGCAACGGATACAGTAGCTGACATGTGTGGAACTGCAATTGAAACCTTGAAGTATGTGGAAGGATCTTTAGGGCCGGGGGGTGGTGGTGGGCACAGGTCTACCATTCCTGTGGTAGCAGGGGAAGGTGCCTAGACAGGAGGATGAATTGTTGGGCACCTGATGAGCACTACTTATCTTTTATCCTGTATTCTGCATTCACATTTGATTGTCCAGAATGAATCGCTTCACACTTTTCCAGGTTGAAATCCATCTGCCACTTATCAGCCCAGTTCATCATCCTGCCCATGTCCCAGTGCAAACTCCAACAGCCCTCCACACTATCCACAATTCTACCAACGTTTGTTCCATCGAAGAATGTAATAGCCCACCCTTCCACTTCCTCATACAAATCAAATATAACAACCACAAACAGCAGAGTTCTCGGAACCGAATCCGACAGAACACCACTTTTCACCGAGCTGCAGACTGAACACTTACCATTTACTACCACTTTGTGTCTCCATGGGCCACTCAATTCTGTATCCAGACAGACAAGTTTCTCTGTATCCCAAACCTCCTTACTTTCTGAATGAATCTACCATGGGGAACGTGATCAAAAGCCTTGTTAAAATCCATGCACTACGCATCCACTGCTCTACCTTCTTGAATGTGTTTGATCCCATCCTCCAAGTGTTCCATAAGGTTTGAGAGGCATGACTTGCCCCTCACAACGCCAAGCTAACTATTTATAATCTTGCTATGATTTTCCAAGTAATCATAAAGTCTGTCTCTCAGAATCCTCTCCACTACTTTTCCCAATACTAATGTAAGACTGACTGAACTGTAATTCTCAGGATTCTCCTAATTCGCTTTCCCGAACAAGGGAGTAACATTTGCCAACCTCAATCATCTGGCACTACTCCAATGGAGAGTAAAGACGCACGTAAAAATCATCGCCAAAGGCGTAGAAATCTCTTCCCTCTCTTCCTGTAGCAACCTAGGGTTTTTCCCCTCTGGCCCAGGGGTTTCATCTATTCTTATGTTTCTACTTCAATTAGTCTGTACTTCACCTGAAATTGTCTACTCCCTGTCCAACGAACTGATTGACTGCTTTCCATTTCAGGATTATATACCGTGCTGCTTCACTTATATCCTGTGAACCATGAATGAAAAATATAGGAAGACACGAATGCGCTGCTGATGAAGGGGTGATGCCCAAATCTTTGACTCTCTTGCTCCTCAGATGTTGCCTGACTGGCTGTTCGTTTTCAGTGCCGCACGTTTCCACTCTGGCGTCCAGCATCTGCCGTCCTAATTTTCCCTATTACTGACGGCTGTCCCGTCTGCACACTCAGCAGGGAATTCATCAGCAGAAACTCATTGTATGTGGAGCAGACTGTTCAGTTCTGGAAAATTGCATTAGGTTAATACATTCATTAAAAACGAAATTGCATTTCAACACATATTAATTCAGTACCAGAGTTGGTTCATGAATTGGGCAGCTTGATAAGGAACAGGGAATGACTGAAGGACTCCCAGGTACAGAGTATTCCAGGTGTTATATTCCAAGGTGACTGTTTTTTACCTTAATGCTGGGAATATTATCGGACGATCAGACGTGATAAGGGAACAAGGTGACATGTGGAAATGTGACATTGTTGTCATTACTGAGATGCGTTTGAGGGAGGTCAGTGCTGACAAGTCAGGTGCTGTCGTACAAGAACTAGAGGCAGGACAGGAGAGGGGTAAAAGAGGAGGTGGTGCTGCATTATTAGTTATGGAGTCAGTTACTACACTAAGGAGGAGCGATACCTTGGAAAGATCTTCTAATGAGGCTTGGTGGTTAGAGCTCAGGATCAAAACCATGGCAGAGGCACTGCTGGAACGTATTATAGACCCCCAGATAAAAGAAAGTACAGGAGCAGATATAAAACCAACTTACTGAGATGTGTAAAAACAATAATAGGTTTATTATACACAGGCATTTCATTTCCAAGCAATAAATCGGGCAGTGATAACATTTTAAGAGGGGACAGATGCCTTGAAATTTATTCCAGAAAGCTCCTTGTATCATCGTGGAGCAGATACAACAATCGGTGGGGCAGTGATGTGCCTCACTGAGGGGAATGAAGTCAGGATATTTCAGGCAGGATTGGGAGACCAGTAAACGGCCAGTGACCATTTCATCATACATTTTATGTTTGGTAAGGAAAAGATTTTTAAAAACGCACTATCTGGTAAATAAAAGGTTTCTGGATTGGGGAGACCGATTTTATGAAATAAACATGATGGAATCTGGCCAGAGTGCATTACCTTCAAGGTGAAACTGTAGCAGAACACCGCGTGGCGGGGGTTTGGGGAATCACTTAATCAAAATGGAATTAATGAGAGTGTCCGCCCAACGTGTTACACGAAAGATGAAAATTTGGAAAACAAGCCCAGAGAACCTCGGGTGTCAACAAAAAAAATCAGAACAGAATTAAAAACAAAAGACAAGCTTAAAACAGGTACAAAGTGAGCAAGTCAATGGATGCTCTAAATGAATATAGAAACTGTCGGACTAATCATGCAAAGTCAGTAGAAGAGCAGAAGGGGGATCGTGATAAAATATTAGTGGGTAAGATTAACAAGAATCCAAAGACATTAGATCAGTTTATTAAGAGGAAGAAGGTAACAGCAGAAAGAAGGGGGGTGGGGTATTGGAGATAAAGGAGACAGCCTGTTCACTGAGCCACATGATATGTTAAACACGGGCTTCATTTTGGTCTTCAGTTAAGAAGCAGTTCCTGGATTCAGGAAGAGTGACAGTGTGCCCCTTGAACGATTTGCTGTAGAAGTAAAGGAAGAATTTGCAATTGATGCAGGTTAAAGAATGGGCAAATCTCCAGATCCGGGTGAACTGTAACTTAGGCTGATGTGGAAGATGAGGGAGAAGAGCACAGGCTCTAACACTTTTATTTTTCCCTTGCCTCTGGCCGCAGCGAAGGCGTGATGGGGTACGATAACATCTATTATTGGCACAACTCTCACATAGAGTGCTAGAAATAAGGCATGGGATTAAAGACCACCAAGTAAGAGGGAAACAATTGTAGAAAATTCTGAGGGCTTTTGAGGCTAGGTCATTAAACAACTTGAAGGCTGAGGCAGACTGATTTTTAAACAATGGTTGGTTATAGAGAAAATGCAGGAAAGTAGAGTGTGGCATGATCAGCATAAATATAACGGAAATGAACAGAAAAGAAGCAGAGTCACTGCGCAGATAGCCAGAATATTGCTCCAATGTCGAATGCAATTCCTCTTCCAACATCCCTGTATTCACTGGAACATAACTTCTCTCCCTTTCGAGTGAAACACAATTTTGAATGCAATCGACGGATGCAAGGGTTTCATAAATGCAGGACTAATAGACCGACAGGACCAGTGGACTGCGACAACGCGGATTGGCTGTTGGGCTGAATATTTGCCTCAGCTCAGTCACCACCAGCAGGAGGAAGATTCAGCAAGACCACCTCCAAGTACAAGTAATGACGTGCTCTGGAGAGCAGGTCGCCACGGGCTTGGTGTCAAGGAATGTTTAAGGCACAAACATTGCATTACTGTAGTGTATTCCCTCTTCCCTAAACAAAAGTAAATGTGGAGGAGTTGAGGAAATGCTGTTGGTAGCAGAGTAAGTCGTACGTCATTGGTATGAGAGGCTTCAGACAGCAGGAGCTCAGAAGAAAAGTACAGGCAATCTCAAATAAAGTCATTTTAATTTATTATTACAGCAGTCAAGTTGGCAGTTCGACCAGTTGCACGTTCCTCCTGTGGGAGATCAGAGAGATTTCCACTGTCTCTGTTAACTACACGTGTGGAATTTGCACCCAGTTGCAGCTCCTGGGACAGCAGGTTTGGGAGCTGGAACTGGATACACTCAGGATTATCGAGACGCGACAAACTTCATATATAACTGCATCAGTGTGGTGGTCATGCCCAAGACCCACCCTGACCATGTTTCTGTAATGACTATAATGGCACAGTCCCACATAAACATCCATGCCCTGAGTTTATCAGTCTTACCTGTCTGCCCTGTTGCATTTAAATAAACAGAATTTAATCCAACTGCCTGTCCTTGCTTCCTATCGTGTTCCAGGCAATGAGTAGGTTTGGCATGGCAAAGGGAGTAGGCAGAGAGTGCAGCCACTGTGGCCATTCCCCTCGAAAATAAGTATACCACTTCAGATACTGTTGGAGGGAACGACCGTTCAATGGAAAGCAGCAGCAGCCAAGTTGGTGGCACTACCACTGTTTTTGGAGCACAGCAGGAAAGGGTAAATTTAAACAGGATCTTAGAGATAGGAGAGTCGATTGTTGGAGGGCACTTTGGAGATTCTGGCGCCTCAAACGGGAATCCAGCAAGTTGTGCTACGTCCCAGGTGCCAGGTTGCAGGAAGTCTCCCAGCGGCTGCAAGGGTGAGCAGCCCGAAGTCATTGTGCACTTTGGCATCACAAATGATGCTCGTAGATATAGCAATTAGGTCCTCCAGAGTGATTACAGAGAGCGAGGAGAAAAGTTAAAAACCAAGACCTCGAAGTAGTAATCTTCTGATTACTTTCTGTTTCATGAGCTCATGAAAGTAAGAATAAAATAATATGGCAGATACATACATAACTGAAGAATTCGTGCGGGGGGTAGGCACTCAGATTTTTAGGTCATTGGTTTCTTTTCTGTGACAGAGTTGATCTGTTCAAGAGGGACAGGTGGCATATGCACTGAGGGGGGAACCAATATCTTGGTGGGCAGGTTAGCTCGTGCTCCAATGGAGGGTTTAAATAAGATTGGCAGAGGGTGAGATCCTCAAGAGCAGGGAGGCAAGTGCAAGGCTGGAAGGAGATACAGCTATCAGAAACAATAAAGTGAAAAGACATGTCAGGCTGGAAAAGAACAGGGAGCAAGAATGCCTATTTTTATTAAATTGCATTTATTTCAATGCAAGAGGACTGACATGTAAGGCCGAAGAACTCAGAGCATGGATAGCTATGTGGGATATTTCAGGCATTACAGAAACATAGCTAAGGGAGGGACAGGACTAGCAACTTAATATGCCAGGGTATAGCTTTGGACAGAACAGGGAATGATGGAAAGAGGGAAGGGGGAGTTGCATTTCTGATTAAGGGGAGTGTCACAGCAGTAATCAGAGATGGAATAACTGAATGATCAAACAGCGAGGATTTGTGGATGCAACTAATAAATAGGAAGGGTATGGCGATGTTATAGGGGCTGTACTATAGGCCCCGAAATCGTCAACAGGAATTAGACTATCTAATATACTTGCAGACATGCAGAAGCAAAAGGATTGTCATATTTGGGATTTTAATTTTTATAACATTGACTGGGACTGCCAGAGTGTTAAGGGATTTGGTAGGGTGGAATCCATTAATTGCGCCAGGAAAATTCCCTCAAACAGTATGCAGTTGGGCCTACTCGTTAAGGGGCAAAATTCGACCTACTCTTAGGAAATAAGACAGAATAAGTGATGGAGGTGACAGTGTGGGAGCACTTTGGAACCAATGGCCATCGTTCTATTAATTTTCACATATTGATTGAGAGAGACAAAACTGGTCCACAGCTTCAAGTTCTAAATTTGGGCAAGACGAATTTCGATGGAATTACGTAGAAGTTTGCAGGGGTTTGATGGAATTGTTCGTTGTCGGCAAAGGGACCTCTGGCAGGTGGGAGTCCTTTGAAGGTGAGATGCTGGAGTTCAAGGTCTATTTGTTACTGTGGGGGTGAAAGGAATGCTGGCAGGAATGGGGAACCATGGATGACCAGAGATATTTAGGCTTTGACTGGAAAAAAAACAACTCCATTATAGGCAGCTGGGATCAAGTGAATCCCTGGAGGTTTATAAGGGATATAGGAATTTACTGAAGAAGGAAATCAATAGGGCGAAACGGGGACATGGAAAAAGCCTTGGCTGAGAAGATTAAGTTGAATCCAAAATGGTATTTTCAGTATATTAAAGGAAAAAACAATAACTATTTAGAAAATAGGACCCCTCAAAGACCAGAGTGACATGTATGTGTGGAACCATAAGAGATGGGCGAGATCATCAACGAATATTTCTCCTCTGTTTTAAACATGTAGAAAGACATGAATACTTTTGAACTTGGCGAAGTTCTTGGTGATTTCTCAGGGACAGTCCATATCAAAGTATAGAAGGTACTGGACAGAGTAGAAAGCATGAGTATGGATAAATCTCACGTCCCTTACCAGATATATCCAAGAATATGGTAAGCGGCTAGAAAAGCATTTGCGGGGGACCTGGCTGATGATTTTGATCATCATTAACCAGAGTTGAGATCCTTGAAGGCTGGAGGATATCAAATATTGTGCCCTTACTTAAGTATGACTGAAAACAAAGACTTGACACTGTGGAGCAATAAGTTTAACATCTCTGGTAGTTATCTTACTTGAGAAAATTTTGAATGATAAGATGTACACTAATTTGTAATGACAGGGTTTGATTAAGAATATTGAGAATGGCTTTGAGGATGTGGAGGCACTTGAACGGGTGCAGAAGACGTTTACCAGGATGTTGCCTGGTATGTTAGGAAGATCGTATGAGGAAAGGCTGAGGCACTTGGGGCTGTTTTCATTGGAGTAAAGAAGGTTTAGGGGTGACTTGATAGAGGTGTACAAGATGATTAGTGGTTTAGATAGGGTTGACCATGAGAACGTTTTTCCATTTATAGAGTCATCTATTACGAGGGGGCATAGCTTTAAATTAAGGGGTGGTAGGCATAGGACACATGATAGGGGTAGATTCATTACTCAGCGAGTCGTGAGTTCATGGAATGCCCTGCCAGTAGCAGTGGTGGACTCTCCCTCTTTATGGACATTAAAACGGGCATTGGATAGGCATATGGAGGATAGTGGGTCAGTGTAGGTTAGGTGGGCTTGGATCGGCGCAACATCGAGGGCCAAAGGGCCTGTACTGCGCTGTATTTTTCTATGTTTCTATGTTTGTGCGTGGGAGATCATGCTTGAAAAATTTCTTAAAGTGACCAGTAAGGTTGACTAGGTCGGGTTGATAGATGTCAAAAAGTGTGGCGCTGGAAAAAGCACAGCAGGTCAGGCAGGAAAAAGAGAATCGATATTTCGGGCATAAGCCTTTCATCAAAAATGTCCAAAACATCGATTATCCTGTTCCTCGGATGTTGCCTGAACTGCCATGATATTCCAGTACACACTTGTGGACTCTGATCTCCAGCATCTGCAGTGCTCGGTTTCTGCTAGGATGGTAGATTTAGTCAATATGGATTTCAGTTAGACCAGGACAAGATAAGGCTTTTCAACCCCGGGAGTCTGATATACAGTTAAAAGAGGAGGCCAATCAGCCCATCGACCCTATACAATTGAACCGAGAATAGATCATGCAGCACTAGTATCCTGTTACATAGCGACAGGATCAGATTATTCAGCTACTTCAGGGCAGTAACACAGGAAATGGAAGAGTGCACAAACTGTTTGGACTCTGGGGAAGGTTGGAATAACACGAGGCTATTTGTCTGCTCAAATCTGCCCTTCCCTTCAGTAAGGTCAACGCTATTCTGCTCTTGGCAGCAATTTATCTTTCATGCCCAAACCTTTGTATCCCTCGACTCTCTGAAAGTCCCCTCCCAATCATTTCAGGGATGCAACTGTCTGGGAGAGAGAGGCCCCAACAATCTCTATCCTCTGAGAGAAGGAACGAACCCCACACATATACTTTGGTCTATTGACATGAACAAAAGATATAAAGACAGCGTCAGAGTGACTGGCCCTGACGTTACTTCAATATTTGATTGAGCAATCTTTGAAAGACTCGGAACGAGATTAAATTTAATAGGAATCAGTTGGAAGCTCCCCACTGGTTGTGTCATTCGAAACCCTGGCTGGTTGACATCAATCCTCTCATTCCCTGGATATCTCTGTGGGTGATCCCCAGGGTAGCTTCCTCAGCACAAATATCTTCAGCTGCTTCATCAATGCTTTTCCTTCCGTCATTCGAGCAGAAGTGAAGATCTTCAGTGAAGATCACATAAAGCATCAAAACCTGGACAACATTCAAGCTCATGCTGTTAAATTGCAGGTAACATTCGTGTGTCAGCACTGCTGGACCCTGGCCATTTCCACAGTAAAGAAAGAGGAGCTCATTCAGCATCTCAAGCTGGCTTCGTTGAAAGACATTCAGCCCATCCAAACTATTTGATAAGAAGAGACACAGAACATTCACTCTCTGTTGTTTCTTAAACAAGAAGAGATTTGTTTTAAAAATCTGCAAATATTGGAATGCAAAGTAGACAGTCAAGACGCCGGAACAACACAACAAAAGAGACTTCTCATCAGGAGTTGAAAAGTCAACGACTTGAGTAAAAGCCTTCTTCAGGACTGCGAGTTTCGGGGGTGTTCAGGGGGTCTACATTTAAAGAGGCCGGGTGGGGGAGAAGGAGACAGGATGGTAATGTGGAGATAGGTGAACAAAGTAGAGTTTATGACTGGGTTGGTCGATGGGAGGAATGAATCCAGTTGGGAGATGGAAGCAGGGCTGATCAGAGGAATGGAAGGGAGGAGGAGGAGCTAGGAATGTTTTTGAGCGATTCGAGAGGAGGTTATTTGAAATTGGAGAACTCAATGTTGAGTCCCCCGAGCTGTAGGCTGCCCAGGTAGAAGATGATGTGTTGTTCTTCCAATTTGCGGTTTGTTTCATTGTGGCAATGGAGGAAGTCAAGGATGGCCACGTTGGAAAGGGCGTGGGAGGAGGAATTGAAATAGGCAGCGACTGGGTGGTCAGCTCAGCCCTTACGGGCCCAGCTGAAATGCTGAGCAAAATATCCCCATAATTTACATTTCTATTTGCCGATGTAGTGAAGACCACATTCGGAAGCACCAAATACAGGAAACTAGGTTGGATCCCAACACATGGCACATATTCCACGAGGACCATTCCCTTCGCTAATCTTGGGTTCGTGCCACACTCCCCACCAAACCCTCCAATCCCCACTGACAACTGACCCTGCAAACGGAAAAGATGCATCACCTGCTGGCACACAGTCTCACTCACCTCCATCCAGCGCCCAAACAGTCCTTCCAAGTGAAACAGAGATTCACCTGCATCCCTTCCAACCTTGTGTACTGCATCAGGTGCTTCCGATGTGGTCTTTTCTACATAAACAAAGGGCACATTTTACCATTTATCATAGCCGGGCCCAAGGGGCAGATGTGAGCTTCCAAACACCATCCATTTCAATTCCCCTTCCCCTTCTCTCCCCCCCCCCCAGACCATTTCCTTCCCTCTTTATCTGCAGCTCCCCCTACCCCTACCCCTAATCCTGAAGAACAGTTGTACAGGAAATATGGACTTCTCCACCTCCTGCTGCTGTGTGGCTTCTTGTATTCTTCCAGTCTCCTGTTTGTCTATTATTACACAGGACGATAAGAAGTCTAGTCAGCACAACACGCTGATTAGCAGCTACAATGAGTCACCCAATAACGAACCTCTTCCCTGCGATAATTCGGAGGACATGCAACCTCTCAAGACGCTGACACATAAAAAGAAGGGAACATTCAGCCCCTCCAAACTGTTGCACTGAAATAGGAGGATATCATTGATGCTGCAACACGACAAACCAATGAAGCAGAGACTGCCCAGACAGACTACCCCAAGCTGTTCGTCCTGGTGCTAATGCATGCTAATGTGTGCTAATGATGCACACGTGTTACATTAATGTGGTTTGCTATTGGATTGGAGCGGATAGCATGTCCCAAGTCGCAAGGTGGCATCTGCCATCTCCGACAAGACAAGCTCGTATTCTGCATGGAAATCAGAAACTTTTGGGAATGGCCAACTCTGTCAGAGTGTAGCTGCTGACATGTTTGTGAACAACATGTTGCTCAGTGCAGGGTCTCCCTCCAACTGTACGTTGAGATGGGGAGAGTTCATTCAGAATCTGCAGCTCTCTCGCAACCAACCTGGGGTCTCCACAGAGAGTGTAAACTATCAGAGAGTCATAGAGTTTAACAGCAGCGAGACAGTCCCATTAGCCTAAATTGGTCTATGCCGACCATAATGTCCATTCATGCTAACCACATTTCCCTGCACTTGGCCCATATCCTGCTAAACATTTCCTATCAATGTATCTGTACACATACGAAATCATGTACTGCAGGTAAACACATGTCATATTTCACGCTATTGTTTTGTTTTGGGCATAATGAGTCATGGTTCAAAACACTCAAGTTTTCTTGCAATCACTTTTTAATCTTTTGCAGCATTACAAATTAAACACTCATTTCATTCACACTCTCCTCATGGTACCATTACTGCAGGCATTAGTCTGGTTAAACTCCTTTACACTATCTCAATGTAGCAAGGAGATCACTCCTTATAATGGAGAGAAAATCTGTCCACAGTGCCCCACGTGCAGTTTCAATATCTCTCTACAACTGCAGGGAGGTGTCTTCACGCCTACATTTGAATCATTCTTCAATGAAGGACAGTATGCAATTTACTGTGCTGATGACTTGCTGATATGTATGAATTCTGTCAGTGACTCATGACCAAGGGCATTTAGCTCCTTTTCACAAAGAGCACTTCACATCATCTCACATTCTCATATATACAAAATGAGAAGGGTGGTATGTTTTGCCAAATCATTTCTTTGCCTTGCGAAACGCTTTACTTCCAGCACAGCCACGCCAACAGCAAAACCACTATTGCCTTTGGAGTTGTTTGAAGATGCTGAGGAGGCGATGGCCTAGCTGTATTATCTCCGAATTATTGACGCTGCGACTCAGGCAATGACCGAGAGCACAGATTCGAATCCCAACACGGCAAATATTGGAATTTGAGTTCAATAAAATATCATGATTTAAGAAACAATGAAAGGATTGTCAGAAACCCCTACCTGACACACTGATGCCCTTCAAGCAATGAGATCTATCATCTTCAAATGATCGGGCTTACATGTGACTCTAGACCCATAGCAATGTTGTTACCTCTCCGCTGCCATTTGAAATGTCCAAGACCAATCGCTCATTATAAAGTCTCAAAGAAAGTAAACCAGACGGAGCTAAGCATTGAGTACTTACAGCCCACTGACTGCAGTGGTCAGGAAGGCAGCTCACCAACAGCTTCTCAAGGACAACGTGGAAAGGGAATTACATGCTGTCCCATGAATGAATTTTAAAACATTACTCTTAGGAAAGGGAGACAAAGGGACATAACTCACTTCCAACCGTGACAAGATGTTTAAATTACATGGACAGAGTTTTCGTTAATATGGCGGCAGGAGGAAAATAAATAAGATGAATCTTGTTTATTATTTCCAATCCAGCTGGTCATCAACAATCCATCGGCTTGCTTCTTTATCTCTTTCGCTCTCTTTCTATACCTGCTCAACTCCCTCCTTCTCCGCTTCACAACAGACGTCCCTGTCACCAACATCAATCACACTATTTCCCAGTTGTGTGCAGTTCTGATGGATGGTCATTGGACTCGAAATGCTAATTCTATTTTATCTCGATCCGAGGCTGCCAATTCTGCTCAGCTACTCTGGCACTACCTCATTCTTCTGATATCTCGCATCATTCCTTTTTTTGCCAAACGTCATATGTTGTTATTAGATAAGATATCTGCATCGCTGTTAAGGACACCGTTTGTTGACCTTACTAAATGCCCTTTACTGTGAGGCCACTCCTTAAGGCAGTATAGATCAAAACACATTGCTGTGGACCTGACGTCGTCTTTATCCAGACCAGGTAATAATGTTAGATGTCTTTACCAAAGAACATAAGTGAAATAGATAAACTTATTGACAAAATGTTGTGGTTCTGTTTGCTGAGCTGGGAATTTGTGTTACAGACGTTTCGTCCACTGACTAGGTGACATCCTCAGTGCTTTGGAGCCTCCTGTGAAGCACTTTTGTGATGTCTCCTCCGGCATTTATAGTGGTTTGTCTCTACCGCTTCCGGTTGTCAGTTCCAGCTGTCCGTTGCAGTGGTCTGTATATTGGGTCCAGATCGATGTGCTTATTGATTGAATCTGAGAATGAGTGCTATGCCTCTTGGAATTCCCTGGCTGTTATCCGTTTGGCTTGTCCAATAACAGTAGTGTTGTTCCAGTCGTACTCATGCTAGTTGTCATCAGCATGTGTGGCTACTAAGGATAGCTGGTCGTGTTATTTCGTGGCTACTTAGTGTTCATGGATACGGATCGTTAGCTGTCTCACTGTTTGTCCTATGTAGTGTTGTGTGCAGACGTTGCATGGGATTTTGTACACTACGCTGGTTTGGCTCATCCTGGGTATCTGTTCCTTCGTTCTTGTGAGTTGTTGTCTGAGAGTGGCTGTTGGTTTGTCTGCTGTTATGAGTCCTATTGGTCGCAGTAGTCTGGCTCTTTGTTTGGAAATGCTCTTGATGTATGGTAGTGTGGCTTCAGAAGCGTTTCACAGGAGGCTCCCAAGCACTAAGGATGTCATCTAGACAGGGGACGAAACATCTGCAGCACAAATTCTCAGCTCGGCGAACACAACCACAACAATGAGCTTCCGAGCTACAAGCCTTCTCACAACCTTTATTGACAAAATGCTAGTGGGGTTATATTAGTGACATTTGCTTTTATTTCCAGTTCCTGTCATTTGAGTTTAAGTTCTCTCATCGTCTGAGATAGGATTTGAAACAGTGTCTTTTGTGTAGTAACCTGGACCACTGAATGACGCGGCCAGCGACATTACTATTCTGACATAGTGTCCCGCCATGCATTTATTTTAGAGACAAGAATAAGGTCATGATGGAAACATTGTAATGGAAAGAATGATTAGAAGAGAGCTGGAATCATGAAGTCTGAAATTTTCCAAGGCATGTATAATGATGTATTTAGCAACTGCACAAACGTCAAGCTGTGGAATAGGGATACCATGGAGCTGGTAGTGGGTCTGTTTGGTGATGGAGAGAATGTGAAGACAAAAATCAATTCAGGGCAAATAGGTATTTCCGGATTGTAAACAGTCTTGTTCTCAGATATGTGTGAGGGCTGGGGTGTGGGCGGTTTTGAAATTGGTGGTAATGAATGGATTTGCATTTGAAACTGAAGACAGTAGTTTGCAACTTTGGCAAATATATTTAACAGAAATAGCACTGAATTTCACCAAGGTTTATGGGATTAATAAATAGTTAGAGATTGGGAGACTTAGCAGAAACGCCAACAGTAGCAAGCATGGGATAGTAACCAGCCTGAATAATCAGTAGTACACCATATATCCGAAGTGGTAATATGTTCCAATACCAGGAAACATAGGAAAGACCCTAGGATAAACTCCTGTCCATTGTTTCAGCATTCCATCCTAGGGTTCTCAGATTCTGAACCATTGGTGCAACATTCCAGTCGAGTGTTCTCAGATTCTGATACATTTTTAGAACATTCCAGTCGACTCACAGATTCTGACCTCTCCTCTCTCCGCCTCTGCAACTGCTGATTCCTGTTAGTGTTGCAGGTGATGTATCTGATGCTGCAATGGGATAAATCATTGCAAGAAGCCCCTTACAAATAGAAGAGGGAAACCATCCAGCGACATCATTAGGATCCAATGGAGACAGACGTCAAAAACAGTCACTGAACAAACAAATCCAGTTTGCCCCTTTCAGTATGGCACCTTCAGATCACAAATAGCAACTGGACTTCATTGAATGCAGACATTGTTGACTATTGGTCACATCTCCCATTGCCAATTGCTCTTGTGAAGTTAGTTGTGAGGGAGAATGATGGATGTTTCCTTATCACAGGCTAGATGATTCTGCTGTGTAGACGTTTGCAACGCTGTAAACACCTGAACACACCGCCCCCCACAACACATCCACCGACAAAATACGCGACCTCGATGTATTTAAAGTGCTGATCTCTCCTCAACTAGACCAGACGCCAGCCAATAGATTCTGATTGGGCCTATTTTTCCTGACCATAGACAGGAAGTGTGAGCTGTCTGGATATTTCTCTCGTTGCTCTAATAAAACAATGTTGAACTCTTCAACACACAATGCGATTCAGCTTTGTTTTATGTAAACTCACAAACAGTTGAATACCCTTTATTGGCTTCAAAGCAGGAAGACTTACATTTAATGAATTCAGCCTAAAGCCATATGTGGCGTGTGACAAAACTGGTCCTTTTACAATGTTATGTTGACCATAAGTTTTTTACAGGGAATCTAAATGAACCAAGATTCCAATATATCTGAACTTTGAAAGTTTCATTGGGATGATTTTGTGTATATCTAACATGTAATGCCTCAATCAGAAGGCTTTCTAGTTTTTAAGAAGAAACTTGGATAATCAAGAGGACTTGGCCAACTCTCTAGCTGGACAGGTTTGCTCAGTTCCGGGGTTAGTTAAGTTAGTGTCACTGTTGGAACTGGACTCTCTCCTCCTCCTTCTGTCCTTCTGACATTATAACCTGTAAGCCTTTGTGTCAATGTTACTCTTGGTGCTAAGGGGTTTGCTTATTGGGATTGTTGCAAGTATTTTGGAACAGGATCCTTAAGTCTGGATACCCTGTCGGGTTTATACAGGATTAGATATTCAGGTATTCTATTTTTAGTTTGTTGGGTTTCATTCGGTAATTTGGTAAATAAATGCTATTTGTTTAAAACTCGGCAGTCTGACCAGCTAATTCACTCTGGGAAGATCCACTCTACTCTACCATTTAAAAAACAACAAAGCTACGGTCTGGGCGAGCTGCTTAAAATGTTGTGTGGTGCCGGAACTGTTTCATAACAGAATGTGGACCATTTGCCGGATTTAGGCAGAGAGTAGCAAGTATTAGTGTCTCCTAATTCGCATGTTGATTTAGTGGAGACACACAGGTTCAGATAGCAATGGCTTTTGCAGGAACCAAGGATGTTTTAGAGGTGGAAGAAGTGACCTTGGGTTTTTTTTACAGAATGCACTTAAGTGCAAGCTGCAGGAATTAGCGGACAAGCTTGTAGTGAAGCTACCTTCTAACGTGAGGAAAAATGAGATGATTGCAGCTGTAGCTCAGCATTGTAATTTGCTGGAAACTCCATCAAGACCTACAGAGATGAGCAAACTTCAATTGCAAATGAAGCAGCTTGAGTTAAAAGCGGAAGTGGAGCAGTTTGAGGAACAGCTAAACTCAGTAGAGGAAGAAAGAGAATGAATAGGTTTAGCAGAGGAAAGAAAAATGCAATGAATGCCCTCAGCAGGAGTGAAAGAAAAATAAAGAGTGTTTGTGCTTCAGAGATATACACTTAGAATGGAAAGTCAGCTTAAAGGATGGAGATGAAGACTGAAGGTGAGCTTTGTGAGGAACAGAGTGAGGATGAGCAAACCCATGGTAGTGGCGGATCTGCTTAGAAAATATACCTGCAAATGGAAAGTTTATTGACATATGGCATGTAAAGAGGATGCAATATTAAGGGACACAGGAATGTCTTAGTCCGTGATGCTTAAAGATCAGGAGATATATACTCCAGAAGGACTATTTCCAGAAAAGGTACTGCTAAAGGGAATTCACCTTGAGACAAAAAGCGCATAATGATGCAAAGTGAAGATAGAGTGTCCAGAAAGGTGTGGAGAAATTGTGTTGCGAGTATTGGATAAACTCTCAGCTCCAGGAATACAATCTATCCTTGCAATAATTATATAGCTGAATCACCAGTACGAGTGCTGTCAACTCTGGTTGAAAAGCCAGTGGGGACGGGCAAGCAAATGACACAATGCACAAGTGTTATCCTGGAAGTTTCCTGAGTGTGGGCAACGAAGCCCCAATGTCACCACTTAAAACAGGAGATATCAAAAATGTAAAGATAAGGAATCGGGAATGCCATTTACAGAGACTTTGCTCCATCAGATAGTTGTGAAAAAAAAACTATTGATCAAACAGGGCATCATGCAAATATTTTAGCTCATTTAAATTAATTCAGTTACAGCAGAAAGAAAAAAGGATAAAGCAGTTTTCTCAAAAAGCATATACTTTAGGAATTTTGAATGTATCTCTGAGTGTTATTACCCGAAAAATGATGGTCAAATTAGGAAATGGAGACTATGACATACTCAAGGGGATGATAATTGGGCAGACGCTCATCGCATCGTATTGCCAATGGGATAACGAAAAGAGGTGATGTGAATGGTGCATGACCTACTATCTAGAAGTCATTTCGGAGTGAGGAAAACACAGGCTGAAAGACAGAGCCATTTCTACTGGCCTGGACTGCAACATGATGTAGTTGAAGTTTGCAAGATGAATCAGACATGTCAGGTAATTGGAAAAAAACCCACAAGTGATAATAAAACCTGCACCTTTCTTAACTATTCCTGCAAAAGAAGAACCTTTTACAAGAGGCTTAATTGATTGGCTAGGTCTCCGACCTCAAATAAAAAGGTGGGCACTAGTATTTGTTAACAATACTGGATGCATCGACGACACTTCCAGCGGCCATCCCAATATGCAGTATCACAACTAAAAGAATTGCAAAGGAATTCTTTGAAAAATAGACACGGACTACCAATAGAGATAGAGTGAGGTCAAGGTTCAAACTTCACATCTAATTTATTCATTATGATGTCTTCGGAATAAAACAAATCAAATCGACTGCATATTATCCAGAATTGCAGGGAGCGCTAGAACATTAAAGACCATGTTGAGGGCTTCCGATCAGGATTATCCAGGTGATAAGGATAAGGGAATTCCATTTGCGCTTTTTATGATCAGAGATGCACCAAATTAACAGCGCAAACTCAATCCATTTGAACTATTTTTGGGGCATTAAGTGAGAGGACCATTAATATTGATTAAGGAAAAAATAGTAAATTAGAATTCAAAGGCCACATATTTGGACTAGGTCTCAAATTTTAGGGAGCAATTAATAGTGCTGGGGAGTTGTTTAGCCAGCATTTAAAAGTATTGCAGCATGCAATAAAGCAGGAAGCGGACAGGAAATCAAAAAATTGCAATTTTGTGATCGGGGATAAGGTATTACTGTTACTTCCAGTTATAGGTGAACCATTTAAAGCAAGGTTTGTGGACCTTATCAAATACAACGGTTATAGAGTGAGGATAAGTGCTTGATCGGGACTCCAGAAGGAAAGAAATCTCATAGTGTATGTCATGTGAATATGCTCAAAATGTACAATGACAGGGAAGGAAAGCCAGAGGACAAGTTGTTAATGATTCCGGCACAGAAGGAGGAACCAAGTTCAGAGGATTCTGAATCAGACATTCCTCAAATTAAAGTGGACAATGAGGTACTTGGCTAAAATTGGGACAGTTTTTTTTTACCTTCATGAGAAAAATTGAAATGATCAGAAAGAGTATTTATTATCACATGTGGAGATTTGCAGATATTATCTTGAACGCACTCAACTAATTGTGCATAATGTAGCAACAGGAGACGTCGTTACGAATAAACAACATCCTCACAGGCATAATCCTCTAAAGTTGGCACAGGTTTAGAATGAGATTCAATGCATGCTCTAAGCTGACATAATCAACGTGCGTTACAGTGACTGGAACTCAGCCATAGTCACGGTGCCGAAGCCAAATGGTAGCCAACGATTATGTGTGGACTATCGTAACGTCAATACAGTTAAACACATTGCTGTATACCCAGTTCCATGGTTGGAAGACTGCGTTGAAAATGTGGGACAAGCAACTGACATTTGGTATGAAAAATGTGCAGCCACATTTCAGGGACTAACCAATAAATTGCCGGATTATCCAACCTGTGGTGTACATTGATGACCTTGCGATTTTTAGTGACTCATGGAAGAAACACTACAGCATCTATCAGACTTGTTTGATCGACTTCAGAAGGCAGGCTTGGTGGCACTCCTAGCGAAAAGTGAATTTGCCAAAGCAAAAGTGACCTTTCTTGGCCATGCTATTGGACATAGATAAACGGTACCATGAGACTTAAAAGTGAAGGTAATTGGAGAATTTACCTTGGGAGCAATTCCTGGAACTAAGTAGATTTTATCGAATGTTTGTGCCTCATTTTCGCGGTGTGACTGCTCTACCCACTGAATTGTTCAAGGAAGGCAAGAAATGTCAGTGGACAGAGGACTGTCAGAAGGCATTTGACAGCATTAGAAATATGTGTTAATAACTACCCACGATGACACACAACTGATTATGCAAAACCATTCAAGATGGATTTAAATGCGAATGATGTGGATATCGGTGCTGGGCTCTTGCAGGAAGATGACGGGAAGACAGGGTATTTCTCCAAGAAGTTGAATGTTCATTAGTAGAAATATTCAACAGTTGAGAAAGAGACTGTGAACTTTGTGTTGGTACGACAAGATTTCAGTGTTTATATTACCAGCAACGTCACGGAAAGAACCATTTACACTGATCTTAACTCAATGTAGACTTTTTGAGAAATTTTAGTACAAAAATGCGAGACGGTTTAGCTGGAGCCTCTTGTTACAGCCATTCAATTTGTGCACGTGGCAGGCCTTGAAAATATGATTTCCAATGCATTATTGAGACTTGAGTGACAAATGGAGGCACTCAGTGATGGACTTACCACACACTGAATCTGGATATAGTTGAGCATGTTTGCATGTTTATAATAAAAAAATGTACATGCACATTGTAGAGTCCGAACTACTATTTTTGGAGGTTTTGAAAACTGAAGCCATCTTTGGATATTGAAGATTCAGTTTTGTATTGGGGGAGTTGTCACACAGGTGGTCTCTTTAGCAGGTTAGGTTGTCCTTGATTTTTTTCCAGATAGGCTCTAACCAACCCAATGTTCCAACATGTCTCAATTTGGAATGCTTCATTGGGGTCATTTTTTACCGAACAGATAATGCTTCGGAAGAATGCTTTCAAGCCTTTAAAAAAAAGCTGGTGTAATCAAGGAGATGTGGTCAGCTCTCCAGTTGCACAGGTCAGTTCAATTCGAGTGTTCGTTCAGTCAGGTTCACTGTTGAAACTGGACGCACTCCCCCTCCTTCAGTCTTCTGACTTCGTAACCTGTAAGCTTTTTTGTGTAATTTTTACTATTTGTGCTTAGGGGTTTGTTTATTGGGATTGTTGTAAGTAATTTGGATCAACATTATTAATTGGAGATTACCTGTCAGTATTGGACAGGATGAATCATTCAGGTACAGTACTTTCATTTCGTTCTGTTTCTTTCCCTTTTTTTGTAAATAAATTCTATTTATTGGACCAGTTGGACCAGTTATCTCACTCTGGGAATATCCACTATACATTTAACTTCAACAAATGGCAACATTATGGTCTGGGAAACGTGCTTAAGAATGTTTTGAGTGGTCGGGCATGGTACAGAGCAACGTACAATAACCCTGATAATTAACAGTCACGAATTAATGAGGCAGTGACAGAATGAAGATGATAATGGCTATGAGAAAAAATGGGCTGTGGCCAGTGACTGAGGAGACCTAAGGGGAGTACATTAATATCTCCCAGTCACGAGTATTCAGCCAACACTGTTTCTGACAAACGGAATGAATTCCAACACAGAGCAAGATAACAGATGACCTTTGTTACATGGAATGCTGAACAACAACATGAATAGAAGAGGAGAATTTTAAATGTCATGTGCAGAATTATATCCAATATACAGACTGTTTAATCACAGGTTATACAGGTTGTTAAGATTGTTGATATCTGGACGGGATATTCTGAAATAAAAACAGACACAGATAACAAAATATCTTGGGTTTCTGTGAGTTACAGCAGAGTGGAAATGAGGATACAGCTCATACCGAGCTGGTACAAAGATGATGGGCAGGATGGCAACCATCTTTGCTGAAACTATTCAACGAAATGTATTGAAAATGTTCAGAGACTGAGGAGACACGTTTAGACATAAAACGCGCAGACAATGTCATAATTAATAAATTATTCCTATTTGTCCATCAAGTGTAGCTGTCTCTTAAAGGCCCTTGACAGGAAGAAAAAACTTTGATGAGATCTGTGCGTTTATTTTCAGACATTAAAGAAGAAACATACTCCAGTGTGATACATGTGTCACTGGTACAAGTGATGGGAACGGGAATGGAGCATTTTGCCCAAACATAACCGGGGTCAACATCCAGACCAATCAAGAAAAAGCAAAATGTTGTAGATAGTGGAAATCTCGAATAAAAATGCAAAATTATGGACAAATGCAACAGATGACGCAGAATCTGGGCAGAGACAAATGGTTATAGTATCAAGTCTTAGATGAACCTAAACTGAACAAATTATGATGGACTCAGAAAGAGTTAATTGCATTTTTCTGTGCTCTGATACTACCTGAACTGCTGGGTTTCTATCCAGCAATGTCAATTGTTGCAATTGCAGGAGATACAGAGTAATTGTGGATAGTTGCTTTCAGGATTGGATGCTTGTGCCAAGCAGTGTTTCTCAGAGGTTGGTTCTGGGTTTTCATTGCCATTTATGTAAATGATTTGTGTGAGAATATCGAAGGCATGGTTCGTAAGTTTGTGGATGACACCAAAATTGGTGGCACAGTGGACAGTGAAGAAGAGTTTCTAAGAATGCAAAAAGATCTTGATGAAATGCGTCAATAGACTGACAAATAGCAGATAGAGTTAAAGCTGGATGAATGTGAGGGGCAGGCAATAGTGTGTGTTTGCTGCTGTCTGATACACGAGGAATTGGACGATTTTAATCCTCGTCTCCTGGGTGCAAAACATCGATATCCTTCATGATCTTTGATAGGCCTTACCCTTTTGTTGTTAATGTAGTTGCACAATGGTTTTGGTTTATCCTTAACCTTATCTGCCCATTCTATCTCATATCACATTCTTGCTTTACTGATTTCTCTTGAAATAATGCCATACACTCTTTATATTGACTAAGAGATTAAATTGAATACAATTGCCCATATCGAAAGTAAGGTTTTCGTTGATTCTTGAATAAAACCTCAGTAACTGTACTTAACCATTGCTCTTTAAACTTACAGCATTACCCTTCACTCTAACATAGTGCCTCACAACTCCCGTCTTCAGTCTGTTGAACGACTCCCACTTGTCAGACATCGTTTTACCTGGTAAGAGTCTACTCCAATCAAACTTGATAGGTCCTTGTCCCATGCCATTAACATTTATGGTACTCCAATTAAATAAAAAACAATGAATGCTTTATTCTTTTCCATAACCATTACAAAACTAATAGAGTTATGATTGTAATACCCAAAATAGTTCCTCGTTTACTTCAGTCACTTGCCCTGCCTCTTGCACAAAAAAAGGCATGGCTTTGCACCTTCTCTGTTAGAATCATCCGCATATTGATGAAGTATGTTTTCGTGAAAATATTTAACAAATTCTTCACCACCCAAACTTTCCTGACATTGAAATAAAGGCAATTTCGTGCTTCAGAATTGCAATATACTCTTGACTCTCTCGTTTTTATTTTCTAATTGACGTGCTCTCCTCATATTTATAAACGTCTCTAACCATCCTACCATTTGTACAGCTACTAGGAATTTCCCCATTGCCGTCTCTATGAATATCATGTCTCACTACATAGAATGAGCAAATCTCCCTGCTAAGATGTTCGCTGCTTTACAGTTTTGATTCGACCAATCTGTTCGGAACAGGACATTTCTATTCTAAAATAGATTCCAATTTCCACAAATCTAAATCCCTCAACAACACAGTAAAACTTCAGCCGTTGATTTTTCTCTTTTATCCCTTTCTTCCTTCCCAGCTGAGTTTGGCATTGGGAGTAAATCAGAATGTGTTGCTTTAAAGGTTTTTGTTTTAAAATACTCTACCTCACCTCCTAACTTCACTCTGTACAGCATTAATCTTTCGCGAAAAAAAAGTCTTTCAACCCAATATCTACAATAATGTTTGGCTACTCAATCTCACCTTTAACAACGTGCTTGAAATGTTTCGAGACGTTCTTAATCCTCGCACAGGGAAAGCAATAATCCATCCTGCATTAACGGTCACTGCCACAGAATCTCCTATTGATGCCCCTGATAGAAAAGTCCACTGAAGCAACAATTCTACAAAACCTTCTCAAACGCTGCTAAATATGAGAATAATTCCAAGTGTCCAATAATTGATTGCTCTTCCATTTTCCTCAGAAAGACAATCCCTTCTGTTGTTCTGAAAGCTGAACGATACGATAGTGGAAGAGCTACCGGAGAATTTTGAACTACTTTCTTATCTTTACCTACAGCTACACATCTATATGAATGATTTGCTGAATAACATTTTTTTTCTAAATCCTCCAGCCATCCTCTCTGTCCCTTATATGTGACCTTAATAATATTATGCCGAAAGCAGGACGTTTTTATGAAACCTTATGTTAACTTTCATTACCTACAGACAATAATATTAAAATTGAAAAATCTCTACATATGCGTATCAAACATAGAAAACTTAAACAAAATCAAACATTTAGTTAATTAAATGATTTAAAATATTCCTGTTTAATAAACTCCGAGAAGAAAATAGTCTTCTCCAGAGCTGAAAATGTGTAGGACTTTTCAGAAGGAAGGTATAACTCATTATTTAAAAAAAAGAAACGGATTAATTTTACAAAACAAAAAAGGTTCATAGTGTAATAATAGAAACCATTTAAAACATAAATAGACTTTTTCCTTTCTTTTGGAGACCACCCTTAAAAAGTTATTTTTAAAAATATTCGTTTGAATGAAAATTAAGTTTGCTTTGCTTTTTTGATTGGTTTTGAATGTAAATAAAACAAAATAGAAGAAATAATGTTAAATTAATAAACTATATTATTTACAATATGGAGAAAACTGGGCGTATGTTTTAATAAAGTGCTTCCAATTTAAGATAGACTTGCCCATATGATTTGAACTCCTGCTGTGAGTCTATATGTAGAATTTGTTTGAATCTCATCACTCCAGCTCTTTCAAACAAAATTATGAATTTGTGTCTGTCATAGAGGGAAAGTTTCTTCAGCTCTGCCTATTGCAGGGAAAGATACAATGAAAATTATCCAGGACCACGTAGAACACAAATGTTGCAGTGAAAGCCACCAAAACCTAATTCAATGCTAATTACGTACAAGCTTAATAATAAAATATACAGAGGCGCATAGGATAAAAGGAGAATTCAGTTCCATGTCCAAAATAAAATTTGTGGCTCCCTCGTCAAATAAAACCCACCTGCATCATGCTGCAAATTCAACAAAATAGGAAAGGCAAGTGAATAGAATTCTCAATGCTTTCCCTGTGAACAAAATCTGAAGAACGGGATAAAATCAAGGCTTAATTTTGAACTTCATAAACGATGATGATGAAGATAGGAGGGATGGAGGGATGGAGTTTGGGTGGAACGATAAATAATGTTGTGGATGACACAAAGATGAGCTGGTGGTTCACAGTGAGGAGGAACGTGTGATGGAACAGGAGCGTATAAACTGGCTGTTCAGGTGGACAGACCAATCACTCATGAAATTTAACACTGATAAATGTGATACCTTTCTGAGGTAACCAACAAGAGTGTACTCAAACTGAATAAAGTTCAGATTTACTTGATTTCACTTTAACACAAAGAACGTTGAGAGGTGCTCCTGATGGAGGTGTTTACCAGCATGAGGGTCTACAGAGACTGAACAGAGAGCAGCTCTTCCCCTTACTCGAAGGCTCAATAATAAGGAGACACACTTTTAAAATGAAAGTGGCCTAACCATTAATCTGTAAACTGTAGAAAAACTTTCCTATTTCTAACTGTATTTGGTTTTAAAATATTTCAATATTTATATTGCCTCCTGAAAAATGTGATGTTGAAGCAGTTGTTTGTTATGTGATCCAGGTTCCCTGTTCCTCGTGCCTCAGTTTTGCAGTCTGTTTATTGAAATAATACACTGTTTTTCCAAACAACTCGCCATTGTGTTCAAATACAGACACATTCTCCTAACTATGATCCACAAATCAATATTTTACTGGTCCCTTGACATGCCTAGACATTATTGAAGGCTTATATACGCTCCACATTTTCTTTTTCTAACATTTTCAATGTTTGTATTCTCCCACAAACATTAAGTCTCAAAAGAACTGCCAAGGTTTTACTTCTGATCTAAATGGTCATTTGTCCCTTTATTACGAAATGGGCATATTAATTATGGACTGTCTGTCTGACTGCAAAATTTTGATGTGGTTTACTTCAGGCAATTAAATATCAGGAGGTAAGAACAGGGATAGGCTATTTGACTGCCAGGCCTGCTGCCGTAATCAACAAGTCTGGACTGTGATATTTTCTCCACACTGATGATATATTCCCTACACACAGAGCAAACTGCATCTCCCTCAACCAAACCCGTCGATCCCTGTTACCCCAGCCACTTACGGTGAATAAAATCCAAAGACCTGTAGATGGACCAAACAAGAAAATAGAAAATGGAGTGGCGGTAGGAAATTCAACTGTGCAATTATCCACATTAAACACTGTCTACCAGATATAGCAATCTGCCCAATTTCTAAGCCTATCAATATTCATCTGTAAAATCTTTAGCTCCTCATTACAGCCTGTTTGAAAACCTAGTTGAATACCATCTGTGAATTTAGTTACTACTCTCTGTCTCCTTCCAGGTCATTTGGGAAGATTGCAAACTATTAACGTTTGAGAGCTGAATCTTCACTAGTTTCTGTTCGCCAGAGAAAGACCATTTATCTTAATGCTCTGCTTTCTGTTCGTCAGCCCATCCTCCATCCAATTCAATATTCAACCCTTAACCCCTCGGATCTAATCTGTCAGATCAGTCCTTTACGCAGCACCTTGTCAAATGCATTCTGAAGTTCAGATGTACAGCATTTGCTGCGTCCGCATTATCCAGCTTGTTGATTACATTCACGAAGAACTCCATCAGGTATGTCAAGCACTACCTCCCCACCATGAAACCGAGCTGTCATGGTGAATTCATCATTGTTTTTCCAGGTGTTCAATTATTTCCTATTTTCTGGTTGACTGAAGAAACTTCCCCACTACAGAGGTTAAACGCACTGGGCTATAGTTTGTGATTTTTTCCTATCTCCTCTTTTGAGTAAGTGTACCACATTATTACTTTTCCAATAATTCATACCGTTCCAGAATCCAAGGATTTTTTGAATATCCTAACTAACACATCCACTATCTCTGCTGTTACCTCATTTATTATGATAGACTGCAGGCCGAGGGTCTGACCTGCCTATAATCCCATCAATGTATTTAATATCTTCTTCCTCGTCATCGTACTTCCATCATGATACTTTGCAGTTGTTTTAAATTTTGGGAAGAAATTATCTTGCACTGTGAAAACAGAAAGTGTTGGTTTTACCTCTGCCATTTCTGAGTTTCCCATTATTACCTAGCCATTTTTATCCTCTCAAAGACCAACAATTACTTTCAGCATTCTGTTACTTTTCGTCTACTCGGAGAAGTGTTTTGTTTTTATAATTTCTTAAGTTTTCTACTCATTTCCTTTCGTAGTCATTTTGATTTTGTTTTTAATAACCGTTTGCTGACAAGTCAAGCACTTTTTTTCAATTCATTGAAGGATGAGATGGCACTCATTGTATATCCCTAATTGCCCGGAGGGCAGTTAAACGTCAATCAAATTTGTATGTGTTGGAAGTCACAGGTAGGTCAGACCAGGTAAGGATGGTGATTTCCATCCCTAAAGAACATTCATGAACATATGGGTGTTGCCAACAATGAGGAATGGATTCATTATCATCAATAGACTCTTAATTGCAGATTCATAGTGGATTTAAATTCCACCATCTGCCTTGGCAGCATTTGAACTTGAGTCCTCAGGACATTATCTTGATGAGAAGTCAGCGATAATACCACCAGGCAAGAACTTTCATGTTATTGTTGACGTCATTGTTAAGACATGGATCGCTTTTACAATTCCTCTTCCACTCAGGATTACACTTTATTTGAGAGTTTTTGACTATCTCCCGAAGTAGTTGCCACTGTTCTTCAAATGTCCCGCACTTTAATCTTTTTATCATGTCCAATCAAGCCAAACTCTTCCTCAGGCTAGTAAAATTATCATTGTCCAACACTAAATCTCACCTATGTGACTCAGTCTTTTCTGGCACAGTCTGAATGTGAAACTCCAGCATGTTGTGGTCAATCTTTCTAAGATGATACTGTACTACAATATGATTTATCACTCTTTCCTCATTACGTAATACCAAAGCCAGTTCTCAGTTTTGTTCCAATACATGATAATCAAAGAAATGATCTGTCACATATTCGACGAATCGCTCTTTGAGGCTCCCTTTGCCAAATTGATTAATTCAGTCAATACGTATGCTCAAATTCCCACAATCTCTCTTGTGCCCTTGTCTCAAGCAATCGTTATTCCCTGGTTCATGATATTCCCTACACTGAAAGTCATCTGTGATGTGGGGGAGGGGTTTGTGGGCTGGAAATGCTCATACCAATGTGTTTCTTTTCATGTGTTTTATTTCAAACCAGACTGATTCATCAGTTTTGTCCCACGTGCTAATATCATTTCTTAATACAGCCTTGGCATAATTCTCAACCAATACAGGCGCTCCACCTGCTGTTCCTTCTTGTCTGAATACTGCGTAGCCTTGAACATTTAACACCCCAGTCCTGACGTTCATGTAGCCACATTTCAGTCATGCCCACAATGCAATAATTGTTTTTCTCTGTTTGCGCTATCAGCTCATTCATTTTATACCAAATACTGCACACATTTAGTTAAAACGTTGTTTGCTTAAGTTCTACTGATTTAACTTGCTCTTTTAATACTTGTGTTCACAGCCTCTCCATCCTTATTTATTGATCCCCGATAATAGTGAGCCTATCATATACTCCAACTTTCAACTCACATTTGTAAAATTTGTATGATTCCTTCTCTCAGCATGGTCATTAAAATGGCTCTGCATGTTTATTTGATAAACCTTTACTTTCTGCTCAGTTTCTGACCTGCTGCTTTGGTTCCCAGCCTCCTGTATCATTATCTTAAATCTGCACGATCACACGTCCCTTCCAGGATGTTGAGGCCCCTCCAGTTAAAGTGGACACTTTTCTTTTTGTACAGTCCCACCTGACATGGACGCGATCTGAATCATCCAAAAATCAGAAACCATCGTCCGAATGTAGCTTTTTGCCACATATTCAACTCGACTCTCTTCCTCTTTCTTATCTCACTTCCAGATGCCCTGGGCCTAATCCCAAGATTACAACCTTGGGGGTCGTACTTTTAAACTCACTCCTAACTCCCCGAACAACCTTTAAACCTTTTACTCTTCTTTCCGATATCATTGGTATCAATGTGAACCACGACCGCTGTCTGTTCACCCTCTCACTTCTGTATGACCTGAGTGTGCTCGAAGACATTCTTGATCCAGGTACCGACCACCCTTTATATGAAGAAATCATAGAATCATCGAATCCTTACGGTGGGGAAACAGGCCATTTCACACAGAATGTCCATGCTGACCCTTTGAAGAGTAAACCATTCGGAACCATTCCCCTACCCTGTTACTCCACATTTACCCCTGACTAATGCTCCGAATTGGCACATCGCTGAACACTATTGGCAAAACATAAACAACCCAGACCCAATCCGCTACACTCTGTTCAGTTTGCTTTTTCGCTAAAGATACTGACAGAACTACTGAGCATTTTCAGCAACTTCTGGTTGTGTCACCAATGATGCTTGTTTATTCATAAAAACGTATGCAAAATAGAATTGCAAATAAAGCTGAATTTAAACTCTCAAACGAAAACTAAATATTTGGTCGTCCAATGATCCCAGTAAAGGTTCATTACATTTTTGTTGTTCGGGATATGAACGTCATTGGTTCACTTTCCCAATCCATGAATAAAGGAGGTTTTTACATATGTTTGATATCAGAAAGTTTGGAAACGTTGTACATTTACTCCTTCATACGGGAATGTGATAACACCACATTCATTCTTTTCATACCAATTACAGAGAATTATTCACAAAACACACACTCACACATGCATATACACCGACACACACAAACACACGCACACATATATGCACACACAATGTAATACTTCGTCGAAGAATACCAGTAACATTGCAAGTAATTGAAATGATAACTGCAAACAAGGATTGAAGTAAAAGAAGGATGAGAGAAAATGGGTCTTTTTAGAACAGGAAAGACTATTATGTGAAATTACTAAGTTGATCAAATGTATGTAAAACTACGCAGGGCAGATAAAAGATGTTGTTATGAAGGTATAGAGATATATGGCACATTTAAGATAGACTGGAAGCTGGCACAAAGTGTTCTGAAAGAAGTTAAGATGTAACATTTGACTGTGACACTAATAGCTGAGGTGCCACGAAACAAAAACAAATTCAAATTCGGCCAGTCAGTTTAAGTTTTGGCCCAACACACTAAATCAAATTTGTTTGAAATACTTGATGACATCAAAATCAATTAAGTGATCCGATGTTTCGAGGTATAAAACCGGACATTTTGAACATTTAGAGCGAGAACTTCCAAGGATATCAACAAAGATAGACTGCGAGCTGACGAGCTTCCTGAAAGGTACCTGTCTATAAGAGTTTTGCACAGCAGAACATCAAAACATACGAGAGAAAACGCAACAGAGGGAAGTCTGCAAAGGAGAATCAAAAAAAGCTGACTGGTTTTGAAATATGATTATATTTTTTGTAAACCTTATTTTTTTTTGTTTTATCTGACCAATATTGTAGAGTGGGAGGTAAAAGACATGTTTAACAAAATTGTTGTTTGTTTTATTATTCTCTGTTAAAACTAACTAATAAAATAGTTAATTTTACTTTAAATAGTGACCTCTGCAAATGGATCTTTGCCTCTTGAAATTTAACAGATTACGGCATGAGGTGAACCTTTTCTGTGTGGACTGGTTTAAATTAGGAGAGGGGTTAACTCTGTGTCGTAACAGTTTGGGGGCTTTCGTCCACGATTTTAACAGGTTTAGACAGATCCAGTCTGAGATTTGGGCAGATTTGATGTATGCAAAAAAAACACAGCATATTTAAACATTTTCACGTTAGTGTCCGAGATCTTAAAATAAAAAGTCAGTGAGACAACTTGCTAATGTCGATGGCATGTGGTAGCGTAAAATAAAAGCGAGAGAAATGGCTGTTAGAAATGTTACGAGGACTTTGAAGATAATTCTCAAATTTGCCACGAAATTTTAGAAAGAAAGATAAAGGCCAAACTTTTAGAATTAGCAAACAATTTAGATTTGGATTTCACTGACGACAAAAGTAAAGCTGAAACTGTCTGGGAATTTCTCAAACACTAAGGTGTGTCAGAAACACAGACAAGTGCAGTAGAGTGAGAAAAAAACTTAAATTACAATTGAGGAAAATGCAGCTTAAAGATAAACAAAGGGAGAAAGAAAGAGAGAGGGAAGAAACAGAAAGCGAGACAGAAGAGAGAGCGAGGAAAAAAGAGAGAAGGAGAAATTTCTTAGCTGACCAAAAAGAGAGAGAATTTCAACTTGAGAAGTTGCGATTTAATCAGCAAAGTCACATTAAAAGGATCAAGATTAAAAGGGAAGGTAGTATGATATAAAAACTATGTCAAAACTCAGCAACATTTTAACGAGAAAGATGTTGAAGCCTTCTTAATCACATTTGAAAAATTGGCTAGGTATTTGGAGTCTTCCAATGATTTATGGGTAATGCTCGTTCGCATTAAACTGGTATGCAGAGCGAGTGAGGTATTTTCTCCGCTGTCAGATGAGCGGTCAAGAGATTCTGAAGAATCAAACAAGCTATTTTAAGTGTTCACGGATTGGTACCCGAATCATATCGTCAGCAGTACAGAAACATAAAGAAGAAATCGGGTCAGACTTATGTTGAGTTTGAAATAATTAAACATAGGCATTTTGACAGATGGATGCTTGCTTTAATGATAGATATGACCTATGCGGCTCTAATGGAGATTATTCTGCTGAAGGAGTTGAAAAACTCACTTCCAGGGATGAGATGAATTCACGTGGAGGAACAGAAAAATCAGAAATTTAGGGCAGGAGAATTAGCAGGTGAAAACATGTTGCTGTATACGACACGCTTCCAGCCAGAATCTCGTCCTGTCAAGGATCGAATTTGGGAGAAGTGGAGATGCTAAACAATGAAAGAAACAGTAGAGAATAAGAGTTTACCACAGGTTAAAGACGATGCCCAAGAGGATGTAATGGAGGTGTAAGGCCTCAGCTGCTTTCACTGTAATAGAGTGGGACACAGAAAATTATAGTGCTGGTGGTTTTAAAAAGGCACTGGGAAATGTTGTATCACTGCCATAAGGTGGGATACGTAAGGTCACAGTGCAGTTTGTTTAGAAAGACATTATGGGAGAAGATGTTGTAAAAGAAACTTAGCCGGTGGCATTAGTAGATGTATGAAAGGAGATCCTTACAAGAGCTAAGGAGCTGCACGACAGTGCACAGCCTAGGCAGAGGCTGGGAACGGAGTTCATACCTGATCTCGATAAAGAATTCACCTCTGTGAGTAAAATTGACTCAAAAACTACAGGGGGAGAAGGAGAAGAAGTTATGATTTTGAGAGATCCAGGATCTAACCAGTTTCTAATTGTAAAAAAATTAGCAAATTTGCAGTCTTTCTGAGCTGTTACCCAAGACTGTCGTAATTTGTGGGATAGATGGAAAGAAATTTAGATTTTCTCTACATTAGATTAGGTTGGAGTGCTTACTCAAGTCTGTGGATGTAACCGTGGGAGTGACTGACAGAGTGTTTATTCTAGGAATCCAGTTTTTTCTCGGCAATGATTTAGCAGGGTCCATGTTGGGAGCGACACCCTTGTTGTGGAGACGCCCAAGGAAGACCAAGAAACTGAGGAGATAAAACAGAATTATCCTAGTATTTTCCCGACTGTCCAGTAACCAGATCCCACTGTCATAAGTCACAGCATGAAGCACAAACTAAAGACAAAGATGAAGGAGTTAAGGTTCAGTTAGCTGATACCCTGTTTGACGTAATGGTGCAGGGAAAACTATCACAATCACTGCGTCATTGTCACTCTGATCTCATCACGCTCTCTGTCACCGTTACCTTGACGTCCTCTCACTCGCTCCATCACTGTCACCCTGACCCGTCACACACTTAGTCACCATCACACTGAACCCGTCAAAGTCACACTGATTCCCTCACACTCACTCCTTCACCCTGACACACTTACACTCTTTCCGTCACCATCATCCTTCCCCATCACTTTCACTATCACTGTCACGAATGACCCCCTACGATCATTGTGTCACTGTCACACCAGCGCCTTCACACTCACTCTGTCACCGTCACCGTGACCCCTCTCACTCCCTACGTCACTGTCATCCTGAAGCCCTCACGCTCTCTCCATCACAATCACCCTCACACATCACTGTCACATGATCACTGTCACCATGACCCCTTCCAACTCACCTCGTAACCGTCACCCTGACCACCTCATATTCATTCTGTTACCATCACCTTGTTACCCTCACACTTCGTCCTTCACCATCATGCTGCCCCCTCCTCCTCTCTCCATCAACCTACGTCCTCCCATTCACACTCTATCACTGTAACACTGACACATCACAGTCACCCTGAAAGACTAGCATTAACTCCCCTACTGGACACTCCTCAACTGTAACGGTAAACCACACACACATTTTCCCCACCATTCCGTTCACTTCGCCACACGATCCCCATCATCACGCAAACTCCCCCGCACAATTCGCAAACGTCAGGCTCCCTCCCACAAAATCTTCCACCATCACGTTCACTCCCCTGCAGATTTACCAACTGTCACACTCACCCGCCGACACACCAACACTACCGTCAATGTCTCTGCACCACATAATCTCATACCGTCATGCACACTCCCCTACGAAAACAGGCTTACTCCACCACACACTCCCCCACCATGCTCACTGCCCCCCACACTGCCCCACAGTCAGGCTGACTTTCCTATCCACCAACCCGATCATCACTCTCACTCCACCGCAGACTCGGACACAGTCACGTGCACACACCTGCACATTCTGGACCATCAAACTAATATCCCCACACACTTCCCACCGTCAGACTCTCTGCCCTGCATACACCCCACTGTAACACTCCCTCCACTTCACATTCCCCCACCACCACATTCCCCCACCATCAGATGCACTGCCGTGCACACTCCCCCACCATCATGTTCACTCACTTGCACACACCCCACTGTCACGTTCACTCCCCCACTCATTACCACACCGTCACACTCACTGCCTTGCGCAGACCGCACTAACACGCTGACACTCCTATACACACCCCACTGTCATGCTCACTACTCACTCATTACCCGATCATCGCATTCACCGTGCCACACACTCCCTCAACATCATCCTCACTCCCCTACTCACTCCCATTCCATCACGCTCATTCCTGCGTCCACTACCTCACTGTCACCCTCACTCTGCCAATCGTTCTGCGCCATCACTCTCACCCCCGAGTACATTTCTCTTCTGTCACACTTACCCCACTCACACCCCTACCATTGCACGCACTCCAACGCACACTTCCCCACCTTCACGCTCACTCCACAGCACACCACTCCAAAGTCACACTCTCTGCCCTGCATATTCCTCCACGGTCACCCTCACTCCCCTGCACACTCCCACACCGACAAACACACACACGCATACAGTTCCCTTCACCATTATGCTCACTCCCCTACACAGTCCGCCACACTCACTCTCAAACCCCCGCACACTCCACCACTGTCACTCTCGCTCCCTGTTCACTTCAAGATCTTCACACTCTCTCATTCAGATACATCCTCACTGCCACACTCACTCTCCCAACACCAGGCTCGGGCTCCCGAAGACTCCCGCACCCTAATGCTCACTCCTTCACACACTCTACCCAATCACACCCATTCCCCCCACACACCTCCACCATAATGTTCACATTGCACATACACCCCTACCATCATGCTCACTCCCTCCCACACTTTCTCACGCTCACTACCCCGCAATCAGCTCACTCCAATGCACTCTACCCATAGTAATGCCAACTCACCTCACTCTCCCTCACTGTCACACTCATTTCCCCATGCTCTACCCCACTGTCTCACATACTCCCACACTCTCTCCATTGTCATGCTCACTAATCCGGACAACACACCACTGTCACCATCGCAGTCACTCGCCCACACACTGCCTTACTCTCGTGCTCACTACACCACCACCAGCATCACTCCACTGCACGCTACACCACCGTCACGCTAACTCTTCGCACTCTCCAGTACTGTCACACTGACTTCACATGCATTAATCCACCATCTCGTAAACTCTCACACTCTCCCTACGAGCAAGCTCACTCACCAAAACAACACTTCACTGTCACACTAAATCGCCTCCACAATTCCCCAGCATCACACCAGACTCTCTCCCAACATCGCATTCACGCCCTCGCACACAACACACCATCAAGCTCACTCCTCCGCACACCGTCACGGTCACTCCCCGACACTTTTCCCCAGCAAATCTCACTAACACATCGTCACACTCACTTACCCGCAGATTCACCCACTGGTAGGCACAAACCCACCATACTCACCCACGATCACACTCAACCTCGAAATCTTCCCCACGGTTACCCTGTCTCCCTGCTCAGTCCGCCATCGTGACACTCAAAACCCCACACACCAACCCCACCATCACGCACACTCCCACACACACTCCTTCACCAACACGCTCACTTCCCCATACATGTAACACATCGCCACTCTCACTCCTCCTCACAGTCCCTTGCCATCATTTTCACTTCCCAGCACACTCTCCCAAAATCATTCTCACACAGCGCACACTCTCCCACCATCACGCTCACTGCCAAGAACATTATTCTAATATCTTTCTCACAACCCCACGCACTCCTCCACCATTATGCTCAATCGACTCATACTACTCCATCATCACAGTCACACACCACATACCAATCCTTTCATTGCTCTCGCAAGATCACACACTACCACTATGTCACGCCCATTCCCACGCACGTCAATCCTACCATCACTATCACCCCTCCGTGCATATGCCTGTTATCAATTGCACTCCCCCATACACATGTCCACTGTCACGCTGACTCCCCGACACACCAACACTAGCTCTCATGTTCACTCCAACACACACTACCCCATCATCATGCTCACTCCCACACACACATCAATCACACCATCACTCCCCATCCTCCATGCACACGCCCACAATCAATTACACTCCCCAACACACTCCCCAAACGTCACCCTCACTCCACAGAACACTCTCCCACCGTCATTCTCAAACGATACGCAATCCCCCACTATCAAACTTGCTCCCATGCATACTCCCCATCTGTCACGCTCACTTCATCACAATCACCCCACCGTCATGCTCACTCCCCTGCACACTCGTCCACAGTCACATGGATCACACACCCATCATCCCACCAACATCCCTGCACTCTCCCCACTGTCACACCGATTGACCTGCACACACCCCACTGTCGTGCTCACACCCCTGCACACTGCCCCATGTCACGTTCATTCCCCCACACACTGTCCCACTGGCACACTCACACCCACAAACGCTCCCCCACTCCAACGCTCAAAACCACAAAAACTCCCCGACCGTCATACACACTGCCAACATAATCCCTCACCATCACATTCACTGACACACACTAATCCCACCATTACTATCACTCCTCCCGCACATACTCACCGTCACATACACTCCCCTACAGACTCGCCCTCTGTCCCGCTCTCTTCCTGAGACACCAACCCCAGCTTCACGCTCACTCCCACATACACTCTGCCACCATCACACTCACTCCCCCACACACCAATCACACCACAATGCTCACTCCTCCAAGCACACCCCTGTCATCAATTACACTCTCAACGCACTCCCTAAATGTCACTCTCACTCAGCAGCACACTCTTCCACTGTTACTGTCCACCACTGTCACACTCACTCCCACACTGCCACACTCCATCTACTGCATTTACCACCACCATCACCCTCACTCCCCTCCATATACGCCCACAGTCTCATGCACACCCGCGCACACTGCCCCAACATCACCCAGACAGCCCAGCATTATTCCCAATGCCACACTCACTGACCTGAACACATCCTACTGTCACACTCACACCCCTGCCCACCGCCGCATGTCACGTTCATACCCCACATTCGGTCCCACTAGCATGCTCACACGCCACACGTTCCTCCACCATCACAATCACATCTCCATCAACTCCTTGACCATCACACACACTGCCACACATAATCCACCACCATCATGCTCACAACCCCAATCACCAACAAAACCATCATGCTCACTCACACACTCACTGACACTTTTGTCTCTCTCACACGTGCACACACTCTCCCACTCTGACACTCAATGCCCCAAACATCAACACACCTTCACGCTCACTGCCCACAATGTCCACACCGTCTCAATCACGCCCCCACACACCGACGCTATTGCCTCTCTCACTCCTATGCGCTCACCCCCTCTGTCACTTTCTCTCCTCCAGTACAGTCCTCCACCGTCATTGTCACTCATCTGCACACTCCACCAGTCACTCTCATTCTCCAGCACATTGTCCCACCATCATTCTCAATCCCCACACCGTCCACCACATATTCACACCCACGCATATTCTCCCACCATCAAGCTTACTCCCCTGCATGTGCCACCACTGCCACACTCGCTCGCTCAATCAATTACCCACCATCACGCTCACTCTCTCGCACACTCTCCCAGCATCATACTAATGGCAATGCACAGTGCATACGGTCACGCACACTGCCCTGCACACACAAGCGTAATGCTTAGTAACCTACTCGTTATCCCACCATCACATTCATTTACCCGCACACTAACCCACCATAACGCACATTCCCCCCTCTCTCCTACAATTGCATTTAATTCTACATCCAGTACCCAACTGTTACTCTCGCTCTACCAATCACTCCTCCACCATCACTCTCATTTTCCGTATACTGTTAAACTGCAACACTCACTCCCCCACAATCCCCTTCGATCATGCTCGCTCGCCTGTGCATCATTCCAAAATCAAACTCAATGCCTTCCACTCTCCCCCACTGACACACTCACTCCGCCACACCGTCCCACACCCTCACTTAAATTCCCCAGCATACCACACAACCATCACACTCACTCCCCTGAACACTGCCCCACCGTCATGCTCACTCCCATACAGAGTATCCCTTCATCACACTCACTCCCAAGCACGATCCCCACCAAAACTCTTGCACCCACGTACACACCCCTACTGTCACACTCTCTCCTCCAGATAATCCACCACTGTCACGCTCACTCCAACACCATCAGGCTCATTCCCCAACACAAATCCCCCTAATACTCACTCCCTCACACACTCGCCCAGAACCACAGTGACTCCACCACACACACACACCCAACATAATGCTTACTGTGCCGCACACTCCACCAACATCACTCTCACTCCTCTGCATACTCACCTACTCTCATACTCACGACCTCTCCTCACAATCATTCCACCACACATTCCGCCACCATCACGCTCATTCCCCTGCACAAGACCCCACTGTTACACTGAGTCCCCATACTCACACACACGATCACACTTACTGCCCTGCGAACACCCCTCTATCTCAGAAACTCTCACACTGTCCCCTACCCTCCTGTTCACTCACTCTCACAACACATCAATGTCACACTAAATGCCCAATGTGATCCCCATCATCACACTCAGTACCCCGCCATGACTGTCAGTCCCTCCCATACACCCCATCTTAAAACTCCTTCTCCCTCATACTTTCTCACCCACTATCACTCCACAACACTATACCCCAGCATCATGCTCACAACCCCACAAATTCCCCCGCCAACTCTCAACCCCGCACAATACCCCACCATCACGTTCGCTACCCGACTAACCACCCCACTGTCACTATCACTCCCGCACAAAAATCCCCACTTCACACTCATGGCCCCTTACACTAACTAACCGTCACTATTACTCTCCCAGGAATTCCTTCACTTTTAAGCTCACAACATGGACACTCCCCTACCATCACTCTGAGTTCACCACACACTGCCCTGTGACGCACTAACGTACCCAACACACTCATCCATCGTCACTCGCGCTATCAGCGCAATCACCCACCATCACTCTCACTCTGCTGCTCAGTCCCCCACTGTCACACTCACTCCTCCACACTGTGAACGATCGTGAATTTCAATCCCTTGACAATTCCCCCACACTCCCATCACAGTCTCCCTCTGTCAGTCTTATGCCAACACATACTCCCCTGCTGTCACGCTCACTCCCCCACACATTCCACACCGTCAGGCTTAATCGATTGAACACCACTCCAACCTCACACTCACTCTTATGCAAACCCCTCCACTGTCATGCTAAATCCATCACACATACCCGCACCATCATGCACACTCTGCTGCATGCTCAGTGCCTCGCACACTCGGCTTACGTCTTCCTTCCGCCGCCACAAAGGCCACCACTGTCAATGTCACTCCCTCACACATTCCACCACTGTCAAGCACACTCCCACGCACACTCTGCCACCATCATGGTCACTGACCGCAGCACACCCCCACCATCACTCTCACTCACCTGTACACTCCCACACCATTACGCTCAATGTCCCACACACTCCCCCACCAGATTTCACTCCCCTGTCCACTCCCCAATGTCATGCTCATGCTCCCACAGCCTCCCCCACTGGCATTCTTGAATCTCCATTCACAGTCTCCCAGTTGCACACTCACTACCGAGCAAACTCCTCCACCAACACACTCCCACACTCCCACATCAATCCCCACCGTCACTATCAGTCACTGACACTGTCCCCACCATCAAGCTCTCTCAGACACACACTCCTCCTGCCACACAATCACACGCCCTGCACACTCAACTAAAGTCACACTCACTCCCCAAATACACCCCACACTATCGCACTCACTCCCTCACACACATCACATCAATTCCCCGATTACTCCTCACTAACATTCACTCCCCACACACTCCCCAGTGTTACACTCACTCCCTCGCAAACCCGCCCACCTTCACACTCTCTCTCCCCCGCACACTCACACATCATCCTACTCACTCTCCCACATGCTCACCCACCGTCACGCTCACTCTCGTACACACTTCCACATTGTCACGCCCACTCCCCAAACACTCCCACGTGACACACCCACTTGCTCTGCACACTCAACCACCATCACTCTCACACCCCGTGCACAATAACCCAGCATCACATTAACTCTGCCGCACACTGCCCCATCACCACGCTCCCTTCACTGCAACTCCCCACCACCATTCTCACTCCCCCACGCACTGACCAGCGCCACGCTCACTCTTCAACAGACTCCTGCACTGTCCAGATCACTACCCCGCACACTCCCAAACCATCAGCCTCAGTCACCCAATCTGACCCCCAAAGTCACGCTCGCTTGGACAGATGCTCCTCCGTGATACAGTCACTTGCCCTGCTCACTCTCAACCACTGTCACTCCAACTCACAGCACACTCTCCCACCAACACACTCACTCCCCCACGCAGCAACATATCATTACTTTTACTCCTGCATACACTCCACAGCCATCTCATTCACTCCCCTGCTGACCAGCCACACTGTCATTTTCATTCTCTGCACACTCCCATCACCACACTCACTCCTTCGCACACACAACAACATGAAGGTATCTTCCCTGCGCACACCACCAACTACTCTCACTTACCCCACTCTCACGCTAACTCCCTCACAAACATCTTCAATGTCACTCTCACTCCCCCATACTCTCACCCACCATCGTGGTCACTCATCCACACACTCCCCCACCATCATGTTCACTCCCCCGCACACTATCCCCACGTCACTCTCACTCCCTCCACACACTCCATGACCCTCACCCTCAGTCCCCACAATCTCCCATACTGTAATGCTCATTCCTCCACACACTCCCCACGACACAATTACTTTCAATGCACACTCAACCAATGTCACGCTCATTCCCTGTAATCTCAGCAACAACAGACTCACTCCCTACACAATAACACTTATGAGATTATTACTCCCCCAGTCTCTTACATACCGTCGCGTACACTCCCACACTCGCCAATCCCAACAGCATGCTCACTCCACAAACATTCCCCAACATAACATACACTCCATCACTTACACCACACCATCAAGCTCACTCCCACATGCACACCCCCACCAATTCTCACTCCCCCGCACACTCTCCGACCGTCACAATCTCTTGCCCCACACACTGAACCACGGTCGCTCTCACTCCCTACACACCCCACCACTATCTCATTCATTCACCACACACCAACCCTATCGTCAATTTCACTCCCTGGACACTGTCCAACCGTGACTTTTACTCACAAGTCACCAATCTCACCGTTACACTCACTCCCTGCATTGTCGTACACCAAAAAACACACGCACTCGCACAACTCCACCATCAAGCTCACTCCCCTGTACACTGTCCCTCCAAATCGTAATCTCCTGCACACTTCTCCAATGTCATGTTCATTCCCCCACGCAACCCCCACCAACTCTCACTACTCCTCTATCTCCCCCAGCATCACCGCTCACTTCCGCCCAGATTGCCCCAGTGGCCCATAGAACATAGAAGAATACAGCGCAGTACACACCCTTTGGCCCTCGATGTTGCGCCGATCCAAGACCACCTGACCTACACTTGCCCACTATCCTCCATATGCCTATCCAATGCTCGTTTAAATGCCTATAAAGAGGGAGAGTCCACCACTGCTACTGGCAGGGAATTCCTTGAAGTCAGGACTCGCTGAGTAAAGAATCTACCCTGAACATGTGTCCTATACCTACCACCCCTTAATTTAAGCTATGCCCCCTCGTAATAGCTGACTCCATACATGGAAAAAAGGTTCTCATGGTCAACCCTATCTAAAGCCCTAATCATCTTGTACACCTCTATCAAGTCACCCCTAAACCTTCTTTTCTCCAATGAGAACAGCCCCAAGTGCCTCAACCTTTCCTCATACAATCTTCCTACCATACCAGGCAACATCCTGGTAAACCTCCTCTGCACCCGTTCCAGTGCCTCCACATCCTTCCTATAGTATGTCGACCAAAACTGCACACAATACTCCAGATGCAGCCGCACCAGAGTCTGACTCAACTGCAACATGACCATAGAACTCCGGAACTCAATTCCTCCACCAATAAATGCCAGTACACCATATGTCGTCTTCACCACACTATTTACCTGGGCGGCAACTTTCAGAGATCTGTGTGCATGGACACCAAGATCTCTCTGCTCATCCACACTACTAAGTATCCGACCATTAGCCCAGTACCTCATCTTTTTGTTACTCTTACCAAAGTGAATCACCTCACACTGAGCTACATTGAACTCCATTTGCCTCCTTTCTGCCCACCTCTGTAGCTTAGCTATATCCCGCTGTAACCTGACACATCCTTCCTCACTGTCAACAACTCCACGGACTTTCGTATCATCCGCAAACTTGCTCACCCAACCTTCTAGCCCCTCCTCCAGCTCATTTATAAAAATGACAAACTGCAATGGTCCCAAAACAGATCCTTGCGGAACACCGCTAGTAACTACACTCCAAGATGAACCTTTACCATCAACTGCTAGCCTCTGTCTTCTTCCAGCCAGCCAATTCCTAATCCAAACCTCCAACTCACCCTCAATGCCATACCTCCGTAATTTTTTGTGGTAGCCTACCATGGGGAAACTTATCAAACGCCTTCCTAAAATTCATATGCACCACATCTACCACGTTCCCCTCGTCCACCTCCTAATTCATCTTCTCAAAGAATTCAATAAGGTTCGTGAGGCACGACCTTCCCTTCACAAGACCATGCTGACTATCCTTGATCACATTATTCCTATCCAGATGTTCATAAAACCTATCCCTTACAATTCTCTCTATGACTTTGCCCACAACAGAAGTGAGACTCACTGGCCTATAGTTACTAGGGTTATCCCTACTCCCCTTCTTGAGCAAGGGAACCACATTTGCTATCCTCCAGTCTTCCAGCACTGTTCCTGTCGACAACGAGGACATAACAATCAAGGCCAATGGCTCTGCAATCTCCTCCCTTGCCTCCCAGAGAATCCTAGGCGCACTCAGACTCCCACGCACTCTCCTCGCATCATGCTCACCAGCCCGCAAACTCCCTCACCATCGATCTCACTGCTGGAAGTAATTCCTTCACGATCACCCTGAATCACCCACACTCTCCCCCATCGTCATGATCACTCCCCCACACGCTCCCCGCCACGCAATCACTTCTCCCACACACTCAACCACTGTCACTCTCACCCCTCACACATTCCCCCATCATCATACTCACTCTTTCAAATACACCAGAACATCAAGTTCACTCCCCCACACACTCCTCCTCCAACGTTCCCACTTGGCACACTCACCCACCGTGACACTCAGTCCCCCTCACACTCCCCCATGGCATGCTCACACCTCCACACACTACTCCAGTATCACGCTCACTTCCCCACAAACTCCCCCACAATCTCTCTTCCTCCCCACATAATCCACCACGATCGCACTCACTCACCCACACTGCCCCCTGCAACACACTCACTTTTCCCGCACATTCCCACACCATCACTCTCAATCGCAGCACATTCCTCCAACATCACCTTCACTCCCGCACACAACGACACCTTCATCACTCACACCCACACACTCCCCCACTGTCATCCTCACTCGCCCAACAGGCGAACACCAACCTCAGTCTCACGCCTCTGCACAATGATCCACTGTCATTCTCAAACTCATGCACACTCCCCACAATCATATTAACCGCCCCACAAACACCGCCACACTCACTGCTGCGCAAACTTTCCCACCATCATGCTTAATCTCCCACAGTCAAGTTCAATCCACTGCACATTACCCCACCGTGAGCCTCACTACACCAAGCACATCCATTCCAAAGTCACAATCACTGCCCTGCACACTCCCCCATTCTCATACTCATTCTCCTGCACACGCCCCCACCATCATGGAAACTCCTCCATACAACGCCCCACCATCATGCTCACTCCTCACACAGGTCGTCTGCCTTAACTCTTCATTCCCTGTACACACCACCCACCATCATGCTCACACCAGCGCACAAACCATCATTGTCACGCTCACATCACCACACACTCCTTCACTGGCACCCTTCCACCACTGTACACTCTTGCACTGTCACTCTCACTCCCCCTCATAGTCCCCCATGGTCTCACAATAAGCCTCAAACACTCCCCCACTATCATACTCACTACCCTGCACACACCCCCCATCACGCTCATGCCTTGCTCACTCCTTCACGTTAACGTTCACTTCTGCGCTCACTCATCAACCATAAATCTCACTCTCCCTCACAATCCCCCACTGTGATGCTCACTCTCCAACACACTCCCCCACCATCACACTTACAGCCCCGCTCACGCACCTACTGTCACCCTCTCTCCACCGCACTCTACGCCACTGTCAAGCTCACTCCCCTTTTCACTCTCATGATTCACGGTTACTATAATTTACACTCTGTCACTGTCACGCTCATTACCCTGCACAATCTCCCACTATCACACTTACTCCCCACACTCACTGCCCTACTCATTTCACCACTGTTTCACTTACTTTCCAAAGGTTTCCCTGCCAATATAATCACTCCCCTGTACAATTGCCCACCTTCAAATTCACACTCGCACACAGTCTCCCAACTTCATGCTCACCCCCCACACAGTCCTACACTGTCACGCTCCCCCCAAACCATTCCCCACCGTCAACCTTACTCCCACGCTCAGTTCCCCACAATCACGATCACTGACACACACCCTTTGGCACCATCACACTCAGTCCATCAACCGCACTCCATCATCACCCTCACTCCCTGCACTCTCACCCACCATCACGCTCGCTCCCCGGTACACACGCCCACTGTTCTGCTTTCTCCCTCGTAGTCACCCCCACTGTCACACACACTTCCTTGCCCACTCCTCCACCATTACGCCGACTCTCTCGTGCACACCTCATCATCAAGCTTTCTCCTTGTCCACTCCCACTGTCATGGTCACTCCTCTGCACAACCTGCAATGTCATGCTCACTCCCCCACAATGTCTTTCACCGAACATCCCTTCCTCTGTACAGTCCCCCACCGTCATACTCACTCCCCAAACACTCATCCATGTCACTGTCGCACCACGACACATTCCAATACTGTCACTCTCAATTCCCCTGATAGTCCCCTGCATTACTCTCACACCTTGCACACTCGCCTAACCAAAGCTTACTTGCTCACACCGTTGCTGATCATCACACTCCCACGCCACACACAATTCTCCCATAATGAACTCTCTGCCACACACTCCTACACTATTACATTCACTCCGCCACAACTCGCGCGCTTTAGATTAGATTAGATTGCTTACAGTTTGTAAACAGGCCCTTCGGCCCAACACGTCCACAGCGCCCCGCCGAATGGCAACCCACTCAGACCCCTACATTTACCTCTTACCTAACACGACGGGCATTTTAGCATGGCCAATTCAACTGGCCTGCACATCTTTGGACTGTGGGAGGAAACGGGAGCACCCGGAGGAAACCCACGCAGACACGGCAGAACGTGCAAACTCCACACAGTCAGTCGCCTGAGGCGGGAGTTGAACCCGGGTCTATGGCGCTGTGAGGCAGCAGTGCTAACCACTGTGCCACCATGCCACCCATACTCATGCTTTCATGCTCATTCCATCATCGTAAGATTCACTCAACCGCACACACCTTGATCATACAGCTCACTCTTCCCTTTCTGTCATTGTGAATTCCTCACACACACACACACACCATCAAACTCACAACTCTGCACACTGTCCACAAAGTCCTCCACCAAACTCTGCCTCCTTCGTCGACTACCGCACCATCTTCCTCACTATCTCACTCAATCTCCCACTGTCTCACTCACTCCCACGGTCAATTCCACACAATCACGCTCACTCCTTCAAACACTACACCACTTTCACGCTCAGTCCCCTCATCACTTCTCCACCATGTTGCTCAATCTCCTGCACACTAACACACCCTCAGGCTCACTCAACCAGACTCTCCCATCATCACGCTAACTTCACCACCCACACTGAAATCATCACACTCACTCCCCTGCAGACCACACCACCGGTCACTCGCACTCACCTGCACACTACCCCAGTGTCACAGTTACTCACAGAGGCGCCCACCATCATGCCCACTACTCCACGCACTCCTGACCATAAAGCTCACATCCCCACACACTCCCTTTGACCCAATCTCACACTCTCTCCTACATATACTCCCCCACCATCGCATTTGCTCCCCGACAATTCCCTAATTTCACACTCATTACCCGCACACTAACCACTTTCATACTCACTCCCATGCACTCTTCCCCCCATTGTGCTCAATCCCCCGTTCATCACACCTATGTCATACTCACTCTCCTGCACACACTCCAAATTCATGCTCACTTCATCGAATAACCACCACCATCATGCTCATTTCCCTGCACACTCCCCCACCCTCACGATCACTCTACCACAAACACCTCCGCCATCACTCTCACTTCCCCACACAATCCCGCACTGTCACTCTCACTCTCCCATCACTCCCAAACCGTCATTCTCACTATCCTGCACACTTCCACATAATCACTCTCACTCTCCCGCACACTCCCACACCATCACTCTTACCCCACCACACACTCCCGCACCACCTTGCTCACTCTGCTGCACATTCCCATACCTTTATGCGCATGCGGCTACTCACTCCCCCGCTGTCATGTCCATTCCGCTGCACACTCTCCCACAGTGACACTCCATCCCAATACACACCAACTTCTCTGACATCATCGCGCTCATTTCTCTGCACACTCCCCCACCACTATGCTCACTCTGCCGCACACTCCCCCACTGTCACACACACACCCCCGCACAAGACTACCATTACGCACACGCTCCTGTACACTTCTCTGCTGCCATGATCACAGCCCTGCACACTGCCCTACTGTCAGGATCACTCCCCCAGACACTCGTCCACCATCGTGCTCAATTTCCCGCACACTAATGCTCCCTCACACTATCTCCTCACACACTCCCTCATGACCACGCTCACTTTCTCGCACACTCACCCATCATCACATGCACTTCCCTGCACACCTATCCAAAGACACACCCACAACCCCACACACTGACCTACCATCACGCTCACTCTACCAGACACTCCGCCACTATCACTCTCACTCTCATGAATACACGTCCCATCATCACACTCACTCCCCTGCACAATCCCTCACTACCAAGCTTACTCTCGATGACATTCCCTAATCTCATCCTCACTGCCCAGCACACCAGGCCACTGTATTCTCACTACCCCGTATGCTTCCCTTATCTCACTCTCACTTTTTGAAGACTCACCAATGTCAATATAATGATGTGCCCACTCCCCCATCGTGATGCTTCGTCTCCAGCAACACTGCTTAATTGTCATGCTCACTCACCAACACACAACCCTACTGTCACACGGACTTGTCCGCACGCACCTCCGTTTATACGCTCACTCCCCTCAACACTGCATCATCATCATTCTCACTGCCCCAAACCACATCCCAACTCACTCCCCACACACTCTGCCACTCACTGCCCCACCATCGTGGTCCCTGCCCAACATACACCTCAATCGTTGCACGTACTACCGCACAATCACACTCCACCAGCGTTACACTCCCTGCACTCACGCTACCGTCACACGCACACACCAACAAAACTCCCGCACCATCACAGTCACTCTCCCACACCCACCCCACCATCACAATCACTTCCTTATACCTATTAAACTGTTTCACCCACTGCCGCACACATTTCCACACCATCATGCTCACTCCCACACACGCTCACCAGCGTTACACTCACTACCCCGCACACTCCTCCAGTCTCATGACCACTCCTACACCCACCACCCCACTGTCACATTCATTCCCTCGCACATACCACCACATCACACTCACTCCGCCAGACATAACTTCCGCCGTCGCAGTGACTCCCTGTACACGCCCTCACCATCACGGTTACCCCTCTGCATACTCTTCCACGGTCATGCTAACTCCATGCCTCACGCTCTGCCATTAGTCTCACTCCACCTCGCAGTCCCTCACCATTCAGCTCACTCCCCGCAAACACACCCACTATCACACTCATTCCCAACACTCTCACCCAGCATCATGCACACTGCCATGCACACACTGCACTGTCGTGCTCACACTCCTGCACACACGCCAGCGTCATTGTCCCTCCCCCACACACTTCCCCACCATCACACCTGTTCCCTTGCAAAACTCTCCCACTGTCATACTCACGCGACCACAGACATCGCATGTGTCATGCCCACTCATCCACATACTCAACACTGACATGCTGACTCCCCCTCACACAACTCCACCATTGAAGTCATCCTCCGCACACTCACCCAATGTCACAGTCACTCCCCCGCACACTGCCCCACTCTAACACTCACTTGCATGGATTCTCTCGCACCATCGTTTTCTTTGCACCACACACTCCACTGCCATCATGCTCAATCCCGCACACACATCCCCTCTGTTACAGTGTCCCCACCTCACACTCCTCAAGATCACAATCACTCCACACCCTCGCCCACGGTCACACTCACTCCACCAGACTCAGATCCACCATCGCACTGACTCCCCGCACTGTCCCCTACCACCACTCTCACAACTGTGCACACACTCCCACTTTCCAGCTCACTGCTCGCACACTTCCCCACTTTGACACCTGCTCTCTGCAGACTCAAAATCTACTACGTTTATCAAACTGCACCCACCCACCGTCGTGTTCACTCACCTGCACATTCTGGACGTTTAATGTCACTCACCCACGGGTTTCCCCACCGGCACAGTCACTCCCCTGCAAAAGTCCCTCTTGTACTCACGCTCGCACAGACTCTGTAACCATCACGCACTCTCCCCCACACACTCCCACCCCATCGAACGCATTCCACTACACACTCATTCACTGTCACGCTCTCTTGCTCACACACTCGCACAATGTCACTTTCACTCCCCCACACTCTCCTCCACTCTGATGCTCACTTATGTGCATAATCTCCCACTGTTTAGCTCGGTCCCCGCATACCAACACACCATCATGCACTCTCCCCCACGTACTTACCCACTGTCACACTCAGTCACCTTCAAAAAATTCAATCATCTCCATCAGACCCCTGCACACTTCCCAACCTGCACAATAATACCACCATCATGTTCACTCCCCTGAACTCCACCCCACTGTCACACTCACTTTGCACCCACAATCTTCCAGAGTCATGCTCTCTCCACTGCACATGAACTGCACAATCATATTCACTGCCTCACTCACTCCCCCATCATCACACTCATTCGCCTGCACACTCCACCACAGTCACTCTTCCTCCCATAGACTCCCCCACGTCACGGTCATTCCTCCACATAATCGACTACAATCAATCTTAATTCCCCTGACATGTCCCCACCATCACTCTCACTCCCCCGCATACTCACCCAACCTAATACTCACTCCCTCTCACACACGACCACTATCACACTCACTTCCCCACAAGCACTTCCACCCTGACACTCACTGTTCTGCACTATTTCCCACTATCATGCGCAGTCTGCCATACAGTCTCTGATCATCATGCTACTCCCCTACACGACCCTACTGTCACACTCAGTCACCCACGCACTCCTCACCTGTCGCACTCACTCTACCACACACTCCCTCACTGTCAACCAACTTATCCACACACAACTAACTCCCACACTTACTCCCTGCACACTCGCTCACTGTCACAAAAACACTCCTGTACAACTCCCACCATCACGTTCACTCCACGCACAAGACCCCAGTGTTGCATTCACTGTCCTGCACACACACCCCAACTATCATTCTCACACCACCGCACAACATTCCACCATCATGCTCATTCCACCACACTCTCCCATTGTCACTCTCACTCTCCCGCACACTCCCACACCACCATGCTTACTTCCCGCACTCACCATACCATTGCCACACTCATTTCCCTGCAGACTCTCCCACTGTCACTCTCACTGCGCTGCGGAAAGCCCCACTAGCTTGCTGACACCACTGCACACACCTCTACCATCATATTTGCTCTCCCACATACTTCCCCGCCATAACACCACTCACTGTACATTCGCACATCATCCTCCCTTCTGAACTTACACCCCCACTGTCGTGTTCACTCTTCCACAGAGCTCCCCAACCGTCAATTTCACTCCGCTGAACAGACGCCCACGTCTATCTCGCTCCAACGCAAAATCCACTACAGTCACTCTCAATGCCCCAACATTTCCCCAGCATTGCACTCATTGCCCCACACTCTTTCCCCCTAACGTTCACTCTGGTGCACACACAGCCACTGTAACACGAACTCTCCTGCACCCCATCACTCTCGCTCCACCATATGCTCCACCATGGGTTGGCCATCCCTCTACACAATCCACTGCTGTCACTCTCAATACACCGACATATCCCTATAATCACTCTCACTCCCCCGCATTTTGCCCACCTTAAAGCTCACTTCCTCACACACTTGACAACCATCACACTCATACCCCACACTACCCACCCTCATGCTCACGCTGCCCCACATTTTCCCAGAGTCATGCTCGCTCCTCTGCACACTCCCTTCCATTACGCTCACTACCCATCACACTTGGCCACTGTCATGCCTACTCTCCCCGCACTCTCCCCCATGGTCATTCTCTCTTCCCTGCACAATCCTCCACTGTTACACTCCTCCCATTGAGCACTCCTCCACCATCATGATTAGTGCCCCACACATGCGTCCAGTGTTACACTCACTCTTCCACACACCTCACCACCATCTTCCTCACTTGCCCACACGCTCCACGACTGTCAAACTCACCTCCCTACACACACCCACACAGTCACACATGCTCCTCTGCACTCTCCCTACCGTCATGCTCAGTGCCCCGCACACAGCCCCACCATCACACTGACTCTAACGCACACTCCCCCACCAGCACACTACCCCACGTACTCCTTAACAGTCACATTCACTCCCCTGCATAATGCCCCACAGTAATGCACACTACCCCGTGCACTCTCCCATCATCACACAGTCGCATGCACGGTCCCACACTGTCACGCTAATCGCCCACACAGTCCCCCGTCACCCTCACCCACCCGCTCAGTCCCCCACCAGCACAATTACTTCCGGGCACACTCCACCACCATCACACACATTCCCGTCACATTCCTTCACCATCCACTTACTCCCCGACACACCCCGCCAGCCTCACATATATTTCTGACACATTCAACAACCGTCACACTTACTCGGGGTGCACTCACCAACCATTAGGCATACTCCACCACCCCCACCCCCACCGTCATGCTTATTCTGCTCAGGAGTTCAGGACCCAGTGCCATCCCCTTCCCTGAGGACCAGGACTTGGGGCTGAGTATGTCTTTCTCCAGCTCAAAGCCTTCAACAAAAAACAGACAACAATGCCGTTCACTCTGCTCCGCTGCACATTTTAATGAACACTTTATTGTTTACAAATTGAAGTGATGGATACCGTCAGTGCGAACCTGCTTTTTCTCACTGATCCCGAAGTTGAGAGAAATATTGAAATGTTGTCCTGTAACCACTTGCGGATTGAGGTTGGACAAACCAGAGCTACGCTCAGTTCTGTTACCATATCGACAGCCAGCTCCATAGCTGAAACATTAATCTCAAACAAGTCAATGCTGGATGGATTGATTGATTGATTGATGAATTTGGCAAAGGACTATTTCAGCACATTCTTCATTTGCTATCTGAATCTAGTCTGAGTCACGGCATAAATTGCGGTGTTTGTGCAGCAACTGAGGAGCTGCAGCATGAAGCCCAATTACTGCACAAAGTAATGGAGAAGCATAGGGGTGTCCAAAGTCCACCACATCCGGTACGATATAGAATGTACAATTAATGTTGAACATAACAGGATGTAATTGGATGAGATCACAAACAGTAAAACGATGGCTTGTTTTGTTGTTTTTTTCTTTCTGTGTAAGACTGAGCGTCCCCATTGCGGTGAGCCCGGAGTCTCCTGCGGGCTCTGCTGGTCACTAAAATGTGTCTGACGATGGAAACATTGAGCAGCAGAATCAGGAGAAATGGGAGAGAAGGGGTTAGAATGTTCTGGAGGATCTCGATTATGACCCAAACACCGAAGAAATCAAGACCTCATGTTGCATAACAAAATCAGGGGGCGTTTCCCAGCCGATACCAATCTGTGAACACAAAATATCAAAAAATGTTATTTAAACATCTCAGCACAGTCACTGCTCCCAGAACCACAGCCGCCGTTTTCACACTGCAATCTATGCTTTTCAGCTTCTGACAACAAACAGCCACAGATCGATCAAAGGTGAAAGCGACGGTGATCCAGATATAATAGCCAGTGGCTATATGAAGCAGGATGGCATGGATATTACACACGGGGAACTCCATCGGGAAATAAAACTGCTCCAAATAAATCATGGGAATTTATCTGAGTGCCAGATCGAAGATAATTACCAATAGATCTGCTCCAACCATGAGCCACAGGTAACGTCTGGCACACAAAAACAATCCACAATCATTATAAGTCAGGACGCAGATCGTCACTACGCTAACTGTGAAGAAGTAAAACAAACATATGATACATAAGCCTGGAGGGAAAATGACCAGTTTGATTGAGGAAAGAATGACATTTGCAAATGTGTCACTGCATTTAGAGATTTATTAAAATAATTGGAAATGGAATAGCAAATGCGAAGGTCTGAATTACTGACAAAAATGTGTCATAAACTACCAGAAACACTTCCTCCCCAAACACACAGATACACACCCATAAGAACAGATGGATTCTATAGCATTCCCACATACTTCATCGCTCAAAAGTAGACACTGGTCACTTCACCCCAGTTCCTAACACGGAGGGTGAAAATGTTGCTGTCTTTAAGGATTCTCTCCCAGTTCCTTGAAGACAATCCCGAGGTTGGAAATTTCTGTCTTTTAGACTAAATTGTGGCTAATCCTGTGTCACGAAGAATTGGACACGCAGATAAAACGTTTAACTGCCTGATGGGACTTTGGAACAGTGTCTCCTTGCCCCTGGAACGACATCACTTCCCTTGGGTCTTATCTTTTGATCAATTCAATGACGTCCAACCGTTCACAAATTATTTCAGGGATAGGATGTTCCAGGGAATAAGGTCAACACAATGACTGCAGATGCTGAAAACCAAATACTGGATTAGTCGTGCTGGAAGAGCAAAGCAGTTCAGGCAGCATCCAACGAGCAGAGAAATCAACGTTTCCGGAAAAAGCCCTTCATCAGGAATAAAGGCAGTGAGCCTGAAGCATGGAGAGATAATCTAGAGGAGGGTGGGTGTGGGGAGAGAGTAGCATAGAGTACAATGGGTGAGTGGGGGAGGAGATGAAGGTGATAGGTCAAGGAGGAGAGGGTGGAATGGATAGGTGGAAAACAAGATAGGCAAATCGGACAAGTCAAGGACACAGTGACTGAGCTGGATGTTTGAAACTAGGATGAGGTGGGGGAAGGGGAAATGAGGAAGCTGTTGAAGTCCACATTGATGCCCTGGGGTTGAAGTGTTCCGAGGCGGAAGATGAGGCGTTCTTCCTCCAGGCGTCTAGTGGGGAGGGAGCGGCGGTGAAGGAGGCCCAGGACCTCCATGTCCTCGGCAGAGTGGGAGGGGGAGTTGAAATGTTGGGCCACGGGGCGGTTTGGTTGATTGGTGCGGGTGTCTCGGAGATGTTCCCTAAAGCGCTCTGCTAGGATGCGCCCAGTCTCCCCAATGTAGAGGAGACCACATCGGGAGCAACGGATATAATAAATGATATTGGTTGATGTGCAGGTGAAACTTTGATGGATGTGGAAGGCTCCTTTAGGGCCTTGGATGGAGGTGAGGGAGGAGGTGTGGGCACAGGTTTTACAGTTCCTGCGGTGGCAGGGGAAAGTGCCAGAATGGGAGGGTGGGTCGTAGGGGGTTGTGGACCTGACCACGTAGTCACGGAGGGAACGGTCTTTGCGGAAGGTGGAAAGGGGTGGGGAGGGAAATATATCTCTGGTGGTGGGGTCTTTTTGGAGGTGGCGGAAATGTCGGCGGATGATTTGGTTGATGCGAAGGTTTGTAGAGTGGAAGGTGAGCACCAGGGGCGTTCTGTCCTTGTTATGGTTGGAGGGGAGGGGTCTGAGGGCGGAGGTGCGGGATGTGGACGAGATGCGTTGGAGGGCATCTTTAACCACGTGGGAAGGGAAATTGCGGTCTCTAAAGAAGGAGGCCATCTGGTGTGTCCTGTGATGGAACTGGTCCTCCTGGCTACGCCGTATTTCGCTGCTCGTTGGATGCTGCCTGAACTGCTGTGCTCTTCCAGCACCACTAATCCAGTGTTCCAGGGAATGTCAGTTATCGAATCTCTGGTACAGAAAGCACCAAGTCATTTCAGTTGCAGAATTCTGGGTGCAGAATGTTCCCGTGAATGTCAGCTATGGAATGTCTATTGCAGAATGTTCTAAGGAATATCTGTTATAAAATGTTGGGAACATGATGTTCCAGTTACCTAATGTCAGGTCCAAAATCCTCCAGAGAATATCGCTTATAGAATGTTGGGTACAGAATGCTCCGAGACATGTTCTACAGTTCAAATAGCACCACTCATCACCTTTTCCTCCACCACATCGACGTCTGTATCGGCGCCATGCCATGCTCATTAGAGGCGGTTGACAGACCATCAACGTCACCAACACATTCCACTCCGACCTCAGGCTCGCTTGGGCCATCTGGGACATTTCCCTCCCCTTCCTGGACAATATCAATTACTTCCATCGCCTAACTTGACAATCTCAGACACCACCCTCCCCTTCCAGGCCGATATAGGACACCTGCCTCCCTTTCCAGGACTGACACTGGCACCTCCTCCCCTTTTCAGAATAAGCCTGATATCTCCCTCCCCTTCCCAGATGATCTCAGACGCTTACTTTCCCGCCCTGAACTATCTTGGAAATCTCCTCCCATACCGGAACATCTTGGACATATCCCTTACCTTACTAGACCACCTCAGATGCCTCCTCGCCTTCTCACACCATCTCAAACACCTACCTTCCCTACCCAGAGCATCTCAAACATTTACTTTCCCATCCTGGACCATCTTGGGCACCTCCCTCCCCTTTCTGGGCAATCTTGGACATTTCCCCCACTTTCTGGACCAACGCTGACATCTCCCACCCATTGCCGGATAATCTTAGACCCATCAGTCACCTTTCCAGGTCAGCTCAGCAGCTCCCTCCTCTTCTTGGGCCATCGTGGCCAACTCCCTCACCTTCTCAGAACAACTCAGACACTTGCCTCCCTTTCCCAGACTATCTCGGACACCTCCCTCCCCTTCCTGGATCATCTCCAACAGCTCGCACCATCCTCTGGACCATCTTGGACCCATCTCCCCCCTTACTGAACCATGTTGGATACTTTCTTCCGCTTCCCAGGCCATCGCAGGAACCTTCCCCGCCTTCTGAACAATTGCAGTTGCCTCCCTCCCATTCACAAACAATCTCAGGCATCTCCTTCACTTCCTGGACCATTGCAGACACCTGTCTTCCCTTACCATACAATCTCAGACTCCTCCCTCCCCTTCTCAGACCATCCCTGACAGCTTTGCTCAATTCCTGGTGCACCTTGGACGGCTTCCCCCATTTGCTGGACAAACTCAGACACCTCTTTCCCATTCATGGGGCATCTGTGGCACCACCCTTCACTTCCAGGACCACGTTAGGCACATCCCTCCACATTGCAGGCTACCTCAGAAACATCTACCGCTTCTTGGACCATTTCACATACCTCCATTCCCTTCCTGATCCATCTGGGACACCTCGTTCACCTCCTGTATTATCGCAGACACCTAACCTCCCCTTCCTGGACCATGCTAGACTCCTCCATACCATTCCCCGACCAACCCAGATATCTCCTTCACCTTCCTAGAACATCTCCAATACACCCCTCCCCTTTCAGGACCATATTAATTATATTACCGCCCCCCCCCACCCCAGGCTTCCCACACCATCTCACACACCTCCTGCTCTTTCCCGAACAATCTCAGACACCTCCCTTCCCTTTCCAGAACATTTTGTACTCCTCCATTCTCTTCCTGGACAATCTCAGACTCGACCCTCGCTTTCCTGGACCATTTGTGACGCCTCCCTCCCCTTCCAGGAACATGTGTGACATCTTCCTCCTCTTCCTGGAGCATCCCTGACACCTTCATCTCCTTTAATAATTTCGGAAACGTCTTCCTCGTTCGTGGTCTTCTTCGTCTCCATTTCCGGCGACGAACTGAACACGGAAACCACTACTAAACACACCGACTCCCACAGCTACTTCTTCCTACCTTGCCTCATACAGAAGCGCACTCCTTAAAACCAATTCCCACACCTGTGCTGCATCTGTTCCCAGGATAACCAATTCCACCTCAGAAAGGCGCAAATGGCTTTCTTCTTCTAACACTGTAATGTTTAATCCCACTTGGCCCGCGATGGCCTCGAGCACATCTCCTCCACTCCCGCAACTTTGCCTTCGATCCCCACCCTTCGAGCAACAACAAAAGCTAAACCAAAGCCCCCTGGTCCACATCTTGCTCCACACCAACCTCCATATACTTTGCACATTCATCCGCCACTTCCACCACCAACAAATAGAATACACGAAAAGGGATTTCACTACCTCCCCGTCAGCGGTCCAGAGAGACCATTCCCTCCATGACTCCCCCCACGCCACCCCATCAGCACCCCCTACACGACCTGCACCTTCCCTTGCCACCGCAGGAATTCGAAAACCTGAGCCCACTGCTTTTGCCTCACCTCCGTCCAAGGACCGAAAGGGATCTTCCACACCCGATAGAAATTTACCTGTACCTCCACACACATCACCCAGTCAATCTGTTGCACTCGATGTGATCTCCTGTAATGCATGGACACCGGAAACCAAGTTGCAGATCGTTTCAGTGAAGATGTCTGAAACACCTGCACGAACCAATCCCACCACCCAGTGGTTGTACACATTACCTCAACACCACACGCCGCCAATGAAATGCAGGTCCTGGGACTACACCATCGCCAAACCCGGCCCCTGGAGGAATACCGCATCATCTTCCGCCATGGAACGTTGCAACTACAAGGGGTCAATGTGGATTTCACCAGTTTTGTCAATTCACTTCCCCCCACATTATACCAATTGCTCCATCTCCAGCCCCCTCTCATTCATCTCTCACCCTCCCGGCCCACAAGGCCTGTTAGGAATCTCCCACCAATTGTGGCTGCAGGTACTCACCATCGCCTGGATGTCCCTGTAAATTCTCAGATCCCTGGCACTGGTGCCAACTTTAAATGGCCGACGGCACATGGTTGAGCCTTCTCAGTTCAGAGCTGCGCTGCAAAGTTTAACCCGACCAAGGCACATAATGGGCAATTATAGCACGGATTTGTGGACAGATGCACGGAGATTCTGGTGCATGGGATCGTATAGAGGGGAACCATTCTTTTCGCGGAAGTGTCCACAATGCCAGACTCGCCAAGCGTGGTCTGAATTCACCATTCAGCTCAGTGTAGTATCTGTGGTTTGAAGAAATGTCCAGCAATAAAGGACAAGCATTAATAACTTTCACACCTCTGCCAGCATAACGGTCACCATCTGCTCTCTGCTTCCTCACACTCACTGTATATGTTTTACAGCATCGATCCCCGAACAAGGCTCATGCTCCTCAACTCTCACTGCTGCACGCAACACCTTCCCTCTCTCCCTCTCTCTCTCCCCCCCCCCCCCCCTCTACTGTACCCCACACTTATAACACTGCACAGATACAACATTATGGACTGACACTCTCCTGGCCCCTCACAATATCTCCCCCACCAGCAGGAACAGCATGGCACCGAGTCTCATCCTCACTCCCTCCGTCTGTTTCTCCCATTTCAGGAGACAATTCCTGGAATAGGACAGGCAGGGTGAAGCCAGATTTTGGACAGCCCGTTCTCCGCATCAGGGCCTCCCGCTGCAATGTCGGGCGGACCCTGGTACGAGCCAAATATGTTCGGTATGCCTCGTGTGGAGATTCTGAAACATTCACTTCCCACCAACCGAATAAGGAGCAATGTTTAGTGAAGCGCAATTCTCACTTTAAACACTCTGTCAGTGACGTTTCTCCACAGTAAAACTTAGAAACAAAAGGCCCTGATATAATCTGTCTTCTGCATCGAGCTGGTAGAAACTGAATCCCACGAGGGTGGGCAGGAGGGTGGGCTCAAAATACATTGTCTCTGCCACCTCTGAGGAAGGGAGCATGGACACTCCATTCTACACCTCCTCTTGTCAACAGCTCAGATACTGAAACGACTCTGCGATATTCACTGTTCTCTGCACTTTTCCTGACAACTTCAAAAATCTGTGCTCATATTTGACTAGATTATGAAGCGTGTTGAGCTTTTCTCTGCATTTCGTTTCCATTGCCAGAAGGGCTGAACGCCTTGTCCTACAATTCCTTTGTCTGAAAATTTGTGTCTCTGTGTGGAACAGGTCTGACAGTCTCTGCAGTGTTTTAACTAATGCAATGACACTCACTGCTGGACTTCCCACGCCACTGGGCAGACATTCGCAGAGGTTCATTTATAGAGGGAGATGGGGAGACCATGTGCTCACACCACCATCCAGACTGATTTCCTCTCCATGCACTGGTCTCAACGACTTTCAATCGTTGTAACTGTACCTACTTCCTACAGTTCCTTTGGAAGTTCATTCCACAAGCAATCTTCAGTTGAAACTAATTGCCTCTCACGACCTTTGTGAAGCTTTGCACTCTCATCTTAACGTACGCCCCGGCTTTAATCCACCACTCAAGAGAAATGACAACTGCTCTTCAACTCTCCCGTACTCCTCGTTATTTTACAAGCCTCTGTAATTTCACCCCTGAATCTCATCCTCTCCAGTGAAAAAAAAGTTTTAGCCTATCCAGCCTATCCTTATTGCTCAATACCTACATTCCCAGCAACATCCAGGTTAATTTATTCTGAATTCTCTTCAGCATAATAATATCAAAATTATTAATATAGAGTTGAATAGTCAAGGTCTTTTCTAAGAGTAGGGAAGTCCAAAACTAGACGGCATAAGTTTAAGGTCAGAAGACAAAAATTTCGATGTGACGTAACGGGGAACTTTTGCACCAGAGAGTGGTTTGTATATGGAATGTGCTGGCAGGGCGACGAGAACATGACAGTGTTCCAGAAGAGAACCTCACCAATGTCCGATACAACCTAAACATGACATCCCAATTCCGATACTATAATGCTGACCAATGAAGAGAAGTGTACGAAACGCCTTCTTAACTGTGTTATCTCTATGTGGTACAAATTCTAAAGCCTTATACCTGACGGCCGAGGTCTCTGCTGTACAACACTACCAAATACACTAATTTTAATTGTACAAGTCAAACTCTTGTTTGATTTGATAAATCCAATACCTTGCATTAATCCAAAAGAAACTCCATCTGCCGCTCCTCAGCCCAGTATGTGATAATACCGCCTACTCACTCTCCTCCTTCAATATTAAAACTACCCAGCTCATTTCAGGAAACCTGCTCACTCCAGCCTTGATTTTCACACAGGTTCTCAGCCTGGTTTGCCTTGCGTGTTTGGGTGAGGAGGGACAGATTGCAGGCACAGTCAGTTGGGAGGAGAAGCTGGATAGTAATCAGTTGCCTTGTAAGAGTTCGTGGTTTTGGGAAGAGCGAGGTCACACGCCAGCGGCTGGAATTAGTGAATTCGTGATTTGGGGCCAGAGATTATTGTCTTTCTTTGTGTCTGGTGATCAGTAAAAATATCTAGTCAAGACCCTTGATTGTGCAGAGAGTGTCTGCAGGATTTTCCTTTAATATTTAAATTACAGAAAATAGCGATTTTCGATTGAAATCATAGCCAAGAAATTAAAGGTGATCGTGTTTTATCTCGGTGGCACAGCACATGCGCTCAACATACGGTCGTTGAGAGAAATACCTTACATTTCCTTAACAATTAAAAACAAATTCGTTTAGTTCAGTAATGTTAAACAGAGTTTAATAAATCCACACCGAGCTGAAAGTTGGCACGTAAATGGTGATCAATTTCTCGGCATGGTTAAAATCTTGTGTAGTGGGTAATGTCCTTGCCTCTGAGCCAAAACTCTGGATTTGGTATGAATTACTGAAAATGAGTGGTATTCTGACCAGCTCCAGGCCAGACGATCTGGTGCTGCATGTTGTGGAGGTGTGTCACAGCATGTCAGAACAGGCTGATGAACAAACACACAAGATAATAATATTGCATTTTTAGGGGCTATTGCCGAGCAGTGGCAGTGTCCCGATCTCCAGGCAGAAAGTACTCATTTCATATTCCACAGAAGTGTTTCATACTATGTCATAAAAAAAACTGATGGAGAAGTAAATGTTGTCAGTATTGAATTTCAGATTTTAGGCCCAGGGTGAGTGAAAGCAAAGTCATTCGTATTGATTGGAGTCACATTTCGCAGCAGTGGAAGTTCATAAATTCAGAAAGTTCATAGATAAGGTAAGTAGGCATAGTTTTTCTTTCCCAGGATCGGGACGTCCAAAGCAGAAGGGCATTGGTTGAAAGTAAGACCAAAAGGATATGGAAGAGGCTTCATGGGGCAACTTTTTCATGCAGATGGTGGTGTGTCAATGGAATGAGCTATCAGCGGAGGCTGGTAAAATTACGGCATTTAAAACACATCTGGATACTGTCAGAGTTGTTGACCTTTTCCAGTAATTTCTGTTTTTGCTAAAAGAAATGCATCATTTTAATTCGGGTATTCTGAATATATTAAACATGTTATTTTTAAATCACACAGGCACCAATAAACACATCTTTAAATGGAGTGGGGCCATTTTAAGCTAATGAAATGGCGCTGTGTATGACAGCATTAACGATGCACCTACATAGAGCAGTGAATGTGACGGACTCATATTTCGGACAGTGTACAAGGAGATGTCACATGGTCCAGTTTGGGAGCAGATGACATTATTGTGTGTTTGAACGCAGAGAGGAAGAAAATGTAATCTGCCCGAGAAGGAATGGCCTATTTTACTCTCTCTGCTTCCTTGTTCCTCTTCACAGCAAAGTGTGAGAGCTAGAAAAAACTCCTCAGTCATCTTTACGTTTTTTTTTACAGAGTAACTACAATATGGAAACAAGCCCTTCGGTTCAACAAGTCTACACTAACCTTCCGAAGAGTAAAACTCCGAGACCAATTCCTCTGTTCTATATTTACCCTTAAAGCACCTTATCCAGAAATCCCTGAACGCTCTGGACAATTGGACATGACAAATCCACTTAACTTACGCATCTTTGGACTGCAGGAGTTAACCGGAGCACCCATTAGAAACTCACGCAGATAAGGGGAGAATATACAAATTGCACACCGACAGTCGCCCGATGCATGAATTAGAACCAAGTCCCTGGCGCTGTGAAGCAGCAGTGCTCACGGCTGAGTCAACACGCCGCCCTTGTGGAGGATTCCTGACCAGAATTCATTGTAATCTCTTTGCTGACTAAAGCAAATGGAATTCAGCCATATTCCGCTGTTTCAGGATTAAATCCCATTTGCTAGCACCTTGTGTGAACAGAATATCTTCATATGTAGAATAGCATTTTAGACAATCTCTCAATTTTTCCTTTTGTCATGAGCTAATTTTTGTACAACGTTCTTTGAAGTTAAATTTGCAGAGTTTTTTTAATCAGTTTGTCTGTGTGCATGTGTGTGTTTTTGAGAAAGAGAAATATGATTATATATTTTCATAATCCAAATAGTCTGCCATTCATGTTTTCATCATAGTTTGAATGACATTGATTTAGATCATAAACGTGTTGCTTTTGGAGATTAAAGACACCAAACGAATTTGTTCCTAGATCTGACCCTGACCCATTCTGAGACCTCTACCATTGGCCATATCACCAACCTGTTTACTTTTAACGTTTGTTGTGTGCAGTGTAATAGGGGGACTAGAAAAGGAAGCAGTAACCCAAAAAACCGGGGGACTATAGACCGCTGAGCCTGATGACAGTGATGGGTATGTTGTTGGAGTTTCCCTGAGGGTGTGGTTTTACTTGCCTTTGAAGAGGCAAGTGCCGATCAGGGGTGGTCAACATGGTTTACAATATGAATACATGTCTCATTACTTTGAATGAGTTTTGAGAAGAGGTGACAAAGAAGGTTGTTTAATGCAGTTTTGCAGACGATATGGACTTCAGCAAGGTTTTCATAACATTTTGGTTGGTCGACAGATTAGTATGGTTAGGTCACATGGCATACATAGGAAGCCAGTTAATTGGATTCACAATTGACTTGAAGGAAGAGGGCTTTTTTTTCAGATTGGAGGTTTGTGACCAACAGTGTGCTGCAAGAATCAGGACTGAGTTCATGGGACTTCATCATTTAGAGAAAGGAGTTGGGTGTGACCATCGGAAGCATAGTTAGTAAGTTTACAGATGACAGTGGTGTAGTGAATTATCTCAGAGCAGTACGAGACCACAATTATATAGGCCAAAGGGGCATGAAGTGGCAGTTAAATTTTTTTTTCCTAACCATGGGTTTTTGCATTTTTAAAGGCAAATCAGTTCAGGAATTATATCAGTGCAGGTAAGGTCCTGGGGCATCTTACAGAACCAAGAGAACGAAGGCAGCAGGCGCATAGTTACATGAAAATGGATCTTAGATAGAGAGTGTTTTGGATGGCCATTTCGCTCTCCTCCTCTGTAGCAATTTTTGTTGGATGGCAGTTGGTCTCCCTCTAATGTTCAAAGTACCGGGTTTATATAGCCCCATGACACATTAAATTATCAAATTTGATTCGTTTCGAGATTTTAAAGCAATTGCATGCAAAGTCCATTGGCTTCTGTTATCCTGATCATTATTTTAAACTGTTGGGTTGTATTCAATTGTTGTCAAAACAGCAACCAAAACTCAGGTATCCAGTTAACAGCCACCTCTTACATTTAGAACAGACTGACCACTATTTGGATACTGCGGTTGTACTTTATCTTGAGCAAAACACTTGCAGTTTTAACGCGACAAGACATGCTTTCAGCTTTATGACATCTCCCCCACTTCAGATAGAAAATAAATAACTATCAGAGTGAAGATTAAGCTTTCCCGTCTCTAATTCTTAATCCCATTACAATGAATTAGCTATGTCATTAATCTTCATTATACCTTTCCCATTAACTCTGCACAAGGACATAACATTGGGAAAAGCCAAATCTCTCCAATACTGTTTCCATTAATTCTGCGGTAACTCATGTGCTTTCACATTTTATGAACGCAACATGTACATTTCGCAATTTGAAAGCACGTAGCAGAAGGCTCCAATGAAATATTGTTATATTTCAGTCTTCATTTCGTTCCAAATTTGCGAGCGGATTGTCATTATTGGACGCAACCAGCTCTGACACTGTGCTTGTTACATAAACATTAAAATGTTGTCATGCCAGTCCCAAATTCAATCATTCTTTATCAATAGTGGATTTTTTTTTTCTGGCAGATTTGAGTTTTTTTTTATCAAGTCGCCAATGTGCCATTTCATTCAATCATCATCTTCCTGTATCAATATATCTCCAACCTTTACATCGCTAGCATCAAACGCAATTTTGAAGGGTTTCAAATTATTTAGTGAACTAAAACTGTTGCGGTGGATAGTGTTGATTTTAAATTCTCAACTGCCTCTGGGCAGTGTTCTGTACATCAACATTTTGTGTTCTTCTTTAGTTAATCCATCAATTGCGACACAACACTGTTGAAGTTTGGAAAAATCTTCCGATAGAACGTCAACTCTGTCTTTGCAAATTCTGTTGTCTTGCTCTGCCAACTGTTTCACGTGATCTTTCAATCAATTGCGAAAGATCACTACATCATACAGATAAGCTGCACAATGTGTTCATCTGAGCATAACATTGTTCATTAGACTTTAAATGTTGCTGGTATATTATTCATTCAAAGGAGCATCACTTTGGATTAATGCAGCCCATTTGGAGTTACAAACGCCACAACTTCTTTCACTTTCTCTGATAATGATGTCTGCCAATAACCATGCTGTAAATTGACATTCGTAATGCGTGTAACTTTTCAAAATTTCTGTTTGCCGTCCGCCAATCTTGGTGTTGCATAGGAGTCTGATTTTGTTACAGTGTTAACATTCAGATAGTCCTCATAAAGTTGTTGAGTTCCGTCAGGTTTGGGAACTTACACGATCAGCCAACTCCACTGGTTTTGACTCGGCGATGATATATTTGTTTAGCATCACATCTCCTTCCATCTGGACCTATGTGGCTTTGAGAGGTTTAATCTTGTAGGGTTGTTGCTTTATCAGAGCAGCACCCCTACTTCCACCTCATGCACAGTCGTGACATTTTTCCCATCTTTTTTGCTGGATATGTCCTCATCTTACTGCAACAAACAAGAAATTGCGTTCTTTGCTACTGCAACATATAGCTCACTATCTTCTCCATCGGCTCAAGATCTTCCTTGTTATTTAAAGTATTTTGACGCACATCACACACCATGACATCTGTAATTTATTCCTCACTCTGCGGGGCACTTAGCAAACACTTGTTTCTCCATTCCCCTGTCTCTATTCGAGTCAGGCTTCAACATATTCTCATGACATATCAGACAACCTTTTGGTAACCGGTATATTTACGAGATAATTTAACTGACTCAACTTGTTTTCAATTCGGAAGCGACCACTAAACCTTCCTTTGAAGGGATTTCCTTCCTGTGGTGACAATGTTAATTTATCATCCCGGCGAGAAGACGTCAAAGTGCCAGACTTTTTATCTATCACATGCTTCATTTTATGCTGCATCCTCTTCATGCACTGTTCAGGTAACGAAACTACTCGATCTTATCTCTCTCTCAATTGCAATGGACCTCTCACTACTGGTACGATTATTAACTCGAAGGGAGAAAACTGAGTAGTTCCCTTTGGGCATCTCTAATATCGGACAATTTTATGGGATACCTTTATCCCAATACTTCGGGCAATCTTGACAGTACGATGTTAACATAGTCTTCCGTGTCTGATGCCAACTTTCCAATGCTCCCTGGGATTCAGGATGGTGCACACTTGGTTTGAAGTGTTGTATGACAAGCTATCCATGATTTAGTTAAACAGCCGAGCAGGAAAATGAGACCCTTGGTCTAATTGAATCGCTCTGGGTAGTCCATACTGAGTAAAGAAAGCTACCACCCCTCCACCAACGTTATGACATAACACTCTGTAATGAAATTGTCTCGAGAAATCTGGTTGAAACATCCATTATGGTCAGCAAATAATTTTTTCGACTTTTATTTTTGAAAAAGGACCAACCGACAGAGGACTTGGTTATTACCCGCGTGAAAGTCTTGTCATATGAGGAATTCGCTGGAAAGGTGTTGGTTTTATTATTGCATGTGGTTTACCTAATATTTGGCATGTGTGGTATGCACGAAAGAAAGAAACACATTAATGCGCACTCCACGTTGACAGAAATGCTTTTGTACCTTAGCCTGAGACTTCCTCACAACGAGGTGACCTCCTGCAGGTAGTTCATGTGCAAGCCGGACCACTTCCTGTATGCTACTGGCAAGGCAATCTTGTGCACTTCTGCCTATTTCCCTTCTGCACTAGCCTGACATGGTCTCCATTTTCATTTAGAATTCTATCTTCAGGTTAATAACACTCGACAATATATTCTAATTCCTGACATACATTTCTGCTGTAAGGACTATCGCCTTTCAGGGCTAAACATGTCTGCCTGACCTGCCTGCTCAGTCTTTCTTTCCACCGTTATATCAAACAGGATGTCAGCAAATTCCTTTTTCTTTTGTTTTAGTTTTTCCTTCTTGCTGTAAATTATTACAGTCGGTCGTGTCACTAGACAGTCTGGAAAATTCCTGGATATTCTTCTTTTATCACCTCAGTTACCTGGTCTTCATTTGAATTCATCACCACGAGGGATGTCAACCCAACTTGGGTCCTGCTAAATTGTTCCGAAGAAAAAACTTCATTCCTGGAACTGGCACTCTGTCACTAGCACTCATTATTACTTCCTCAGACTTGACTTAGATCTCCAATATGATGTTACACAAGGATTGAAAAATTTCTTTCCCCATTCCACAAATCATCACCCGCTCGAGTAACATGTCAGAAAGCGTGAAAATACCTTTGTCTCTTACTATTAGAGGCTGAGAGAAAGGGAGGACTGCAGATGTTGGAGATCAGAGTTGAAAAGTATGGTGCTTGAAAAGTACAGTCTACCAGGCAGAATCGGAGGAGCAGCAGACTTGACATCTCGAGCACAAGCGATTTATCAGAATTGTAGGCGTGGAGGGGAAGGGGAAAGGGGGCTGAGGGAATTAATAGATGGGTGAGGGTGGAGAAGGGTGAAAGGTAGCTTGGAATATGATAGGTGGATGTAGTTGGGGAAGATAATGATGTGTCGGAAGGAAGGGTGAAGTGGATATGTGATAGGACGGCTGGGGCACTCAAACCACACGGTGCCAATGTGGACTTCACCAGTTTCGAAATCTCACATCCCACTACGATTACCGCACTTAGTTTGAAGTAGCATTTCTCGTATGTTCTTTGAGCACTCAGATTGCCCAGCCAATTTTTCAAATGAATTAAAGAAGTCTACGACAAATTTCTCATCAAACTTTGGAATAGTTTTAACATATTTCTGTACATCACTATCTTCTCTCTTCGTCTCCGTCCTGTTCTCTTGACTTTCCTGACCAATTTGCAACTTCTGAAGTTCAAATTGTCTCTCCTTATCTCTTTCTACTCTTTTCCTCTCTCTTTCTGCTCTCTCTTTGCTCAGTTAAGAATCTTCCCTCTCATTTTCCTCTCTCTTTATCATCTAACTCCATGTATTTCAATTGCGATAAAACGTTTTCGAAGTCTACTGCGCTTGTCTAATTCTGTGATACACGTACGTGCTTGTCAAAATCGATTAAAATTTCAAATTTCCTTTTCTTCCAGGTTAGACCCAACCGATCTGCTCATTCTACAAGTGTGCCCTTCCTCCGTCTTTGTCACATTTCTTTGCAAATCTTCAAACCCCAGAACTTCTTTCACAATGTCAAGATCCACTTCTATCACTTTTGAACTTAATCATCCACAAGTGTCCTAAATTAAACACATTTTCTTACCTAAGCTTTACTCAAAGACCCAGGACAATAACTGCCAAGTGTTGGATCTGCTGGGATCTTTTGTACCACAAGTCTGTTCACATCTGTCTAAATCACGATCGGCCTCCAAACAGTTATGACGTCAATGCCGAACCTCTCTGAGAGTTATAACCAAACACCAAAAAAGCTCAGCTCGCCTTGTAAGCTCGTAAACAATGAGTGACAGAGAACTCCCAATGTCCACCATTAAAGAAAAATGGTGGATCAATTTACTTTCTGAACTCGAATAGTAACAATAAACGGCGATTATTCACAACTCCAAGCCCCCTTTGCTTAACTGATTACTATCTGACTCCAAATGTTTAAAATACGCTGTTCCAATAACCCATTTATTAAATTTTACATTAGATTAATCTCAACACCACACAGTCTCTGTCTTTCTCCCTGTCTTCAATATTCCAGCTGCTGGTATTCCTGCATAATCTTATTCATTTTATTTTACTGCAAGTATGTTTGACATGAGAATGTATCTTTGATAGACTTTTAAAAATTTTAGTTAAGCCCAAGATGTTAGATGGCCAATTAACTTTCTTTCTTTACAGCAGTTGCTCTTGCTGTAATTTTTCAAAAGATCCTGTTTAAATTCTTCCCATGACACATTGAGTTCTGATAATTCGACTGGTTTCAACGTGTTAAATCAATAAAGTTGAGCTTCCATTTGCTTTCTGATATCCTGGGCATGATTAAAACTAATTGGTTAAATTCGACTTTTTTTGGCAATGCAGCAACGAAAACTCAGGTATTCATTTACCAGCCAATTTTTACATTTGGAACGGCCTGATCTGTAGCTGCAGATTTCCATGAAATTCAGCAAAACCCATTGTGTCCTCACGTGACCAGATAGGCTTTCAGCTTCATAAGAGTTGGGTATGCAGGAGTTTACGTGCTCGAAGAGTCGATGACTTGAAGACCCCTGGATGTATTCTCTTTCGTGTTTCAAGACCAAGGTCCTTTAATAACCTCACAGCATTTAATCAGTACAAAATGAGATTTATGCTATTTGTTACCCACATCGAAATCATGTGTCTACTTTGCAAATTGCTGTTGTACAATAATGATCCGGGTGATAACCCGTGAGTAACGGCTTTCAGTCAAGAAACGAGAGTGCTTCCTTTAATGTCTCCGCGAAGAACTTCGCAATCCATGTAGTATATCTACATTTTCTCATGGACTTTCGCTCACCTGTCATCAACCACGTCGAAAGTATTCTGCTAAATCAAATGCACCCCTTGACTGAGTTCTCATTAGTGGACGCCTCAACTGCACCGGTTTCCCAAAGATTATTTCCCTTTCCTGAAGATAAGCTGATTCTGCCAATTCATATCTTGACTCCGCAAGTCTCGAGTTATCACATTCCTTATTAATGTTTACAATAATTTCGTCAGCACTGGCATCAAGTTGTCCAATATTTAGATTTGATTTGTTCACCCTCTCCCTACCGTCTTTAACATTTCGGTTATTAAAGGTAGTTTGCAGTCGGCAAGAAGTAGAATTTTCAATATAAACAGTCTTGAAGGAGATTCAATAATGATTTCTTGAGGTTACAACACTTAAAAATACATGAAAATGAAAGGTTTGGAGGTATATGGGCCAAGCGTCGGTAGGTGGGACTCGGTTAGTTTGGGATTATGATAATCTAAGGAGAAAGTTAGGACTGCAGGTGCTGGAGATAAGAGCTGAAAAATGTGTTGCTGGAAAAGTGCAGCAGGTCAGGCAGGATCCAAGGACCAGGAGAATCGACGTTTTTCCTAAATTAAACCGGGAGTGAGATTGAGACAGAGATATTACCATGGTGCTAATGGATAAGAATAGTGAATGGAGAGGATATTGAAATTTTAAATCTGTTCAGGACTAAAAGGGTTCCGGAGTTTGAGAAAAGTTTGGTTCATCATCGCATATCGGTGAGTAATTTGTAAATAGTAATTTGCCAGAACTAATTGCAAAGAATTGATTTTTGATTGGAACTGAATTATTGACATCCAACTTTCCAAATTTTAAATAATATAAGCAGCAATTCTCTTCAGCCTGTTTTAATAGACAGATGGAAGACGTACCAGGCACACCAATTATAGCAAGGATGGGATAGTAACCACCTTGAATAAGCATCAGTATACTACGAATCCGGCATGTTAATTGTATCAAAGAATCATGCCCATTGCTGGAACATTCCAGTCTATTGTTTTCAGATTCTGAACCATTGTTGGAACTTTCCAGTCGAATATTCTCAGAATCAGATCCACTGTTGGAACATTCCAGTCTATGGTCCACAGATTCTGATCCTTTGTTGGAACCTTCCATTCGAACGTTCCCAGATTCTGATCCATTGTTGGAACAGTCCAGTCTAATGTTCTCAGATTCAAATCTCTCGTCTCTCTGGAGCTTTAAATCTCTGTTAATGCTGGAAGTGTGGCTCCCGCTCATAGTATCGAATAACACATTGAACCAATTCCTTTATTAATAGAATATGCAAACCTGCAGTGAATAATATACGATTTACGGAAACTCACATTAATCACATTCGGTGAACAAAACCTCCAGTTGCCCCCTTTCAATTCAATACTGTTTTATTAAAATTCAAAACAATGATTGTAATTTACACATTCTGGATGGGAAATGCGAGGGTGACACAGGGAAGGAATGTTGGGGATGGTAAATCAGTTGTGTGTAAACATTCAAACTGCCTCGGGTATTGTAGTAATACCAGAAGTTTTCGGAAAATGCAGATGCTTCTCTGTTTTTACATGGAAATATAAATCCTGAACCTACTGATACTAGGAAAAATTTGAGAAATCTTTTACAGGCCATGATCTGAGGTGAAAATGCGCTGAAGACAACGTGGGGTTATAAGAAACAGACGACATGGTAATGTTAATCGGGACTTGTACCTAGTAGACAATTGGGCATGCAGATACTGGAGTATTCTGCACAGAAAAAGATTGGACATGGAAAAGGCACAGCAGGTCATGCAGAGTCCGAGAAGCGAGAGTCAACATTTCAGGCAAGACACTTCATCAAGACTGGAGAGGCGGAAGGAGGCTGAGAGATACATGGGGTTTGAGTGTGGGTCTGGCTAAAAGTAGGCAACAATTGTGAAAAGATAGGTGGTGATATCGAGAGGACGGAGGTGAGTGTGGAGTGGATAGGTGAGAAAGAAAATGGACTGGTCGGTCTCCTGTAGAGGGCAGATCTGAGTCGGAGGGATGGATATGGATGTGTCTGTGGATTGGCGTTTTGCAAACGGTTGAATGCAATGTTCATCACAAGTGTTTGTCGGTTTCGGAGATGGAAGATGAGGTGATACTGCTAGAATCCTGAAAAATCTCTTCTGAACCCCCTCCAGCGTTATAATATCCTTCTGCTAACAAGGTGATCAGAACTGCACACATTTCTCCAGAAGAGGTTTCACCCATGTCCTGCACAACCTCATGATGACTTCTCTACTTTAAACTCAATCGACTAAGCAACAAAATTACCTTAATCATCCTGCGTTGCAAACTTCAAAATGTTAGAACTGCATCACTGTTTCCCTTTTTTCGACAACACTTACAAAGCCCGACCATTAATTGCATTAGCCTTGTTTGTTTTACCAAAGTGCGATATCTCGCATTTATCCAAGTTAAACTCCGACTGCCTCACCTCAGCCCAGTGAGTGTTATTAATACCGCCTTACCCTCCGCCTTCAATTTCAAAATGTGTTCCCCTGTCCAGAAGCCTGACAAACACCAGTCTTGATTTTCCCAAAAGCGCAGAGCTTGGTTTGACTTGCACAGGCAGAGGGAGGAGTGGATAAGGAGAGGCTATAAAGTAAACAATTGCCTTGTGTCAATGGATGATTTTTGGAAGAGGGAAGCCACATGTTAGAGTGTAGGAATCGTGACAGGTATTTTTTTTTTTTTGGCCAGAAATTTTTCGTGATCTCTGGTGTTCAGTAATAGTATGTATTCGAGATCCTTCATAATGCAGAATGTGTCTGCAGGATTTCTGTCTTTCATATTTCAGACTAAAGATAACAGCCATTTTAAGTGGCAAGTAGAGCCAATAAATTAAAGATTTTCGTAGTTTATCTCTATGACAAGACACATGCACTCAACATCCTATAGTTGAGGGACATAGCTTGAGTTGGATTAGTATAGTTTAGTAATTTTAATCAGATTGTAGCACATCAAAGCAGAGCTGAATGCTGACCCTTAAATATGATCCAAACCCTGGACATGTTTTAAGCTGTATGTAGTGTGCACCACTCAAGCCTTTTAACCAGAATTCTGGATGTGATTCGAGTTCATGAACAAAGGATAGTGCCCCTATCTCTTATGCACATGGTCTGGTTTCAAATACTGATGTCACAGTGGTGTCTCGGAGCATGTCGAACAAGCTGATGTGCAAACATGCAGGAGAATCATGTTGCAGATTTTGGGGCTAATGCTGTGTCATGTTAGTGTCCCTACCTCTGAGCATTACTGTTTGGATGCAAACCCAACAGTGATGTTTCATAATGTACCTGAACACATTGATTATCTGTTAGAATCGTTACTTGATGAGAAGGAAGACTTGTCAGTGTCGAATTTGAGAGTTTAGGCCGAGGCTGACTGAAAGCACTGCCATTCGTAATTATTGCCGTCAAACGTGCACATTCTGGAGGTCGATGAAATCTTGGATAAGGTGAATGGTCGACGTCTGTTTTGACAGCATTGGGGAGTCCAAAACGAGGGGACATGGGTTTAAGGAGGGCAAAGAAAGATTTAAAGGGATCTAAAGGGCAAGTTTTCCTTTTGTAATCTTAGATTGGTAACCATTACACAATCATTGCCCAATATTCAACCAACCTTGATGTCATCCGCAAATCTGCTGATCTTGCCTTCTATAATTATCATCTAAATCATTTATATAATTAACAAACAAAACTGGATCCAACGATCTTGCCTGTGGATCATCGCTGCTCACAGGCTTCCAGTCCGAAAAACACCCTCTCCACCAGCCTGTCCTCTGCCATTAAACAGATGTACACAGAAACACACATACCCGTGCACGCACGCACACACACACACACATAAACACACAGAGAGATATATAGAGACCCAGCGACAGTAATGTCTTCAATCCAGAAACAGACCAGTTTTGATTAAACAGTGGTCAAGACTTACAATGAGAAAGCGAGACAATTGTGTTCATAAACATTTCAGTCATGATCGAATAGCTAAGTAGACTTAACTGGCAAAATGACCGAATTGCAATTCCTATATTGTATGGCCTGAAGGTATCAGGAATATTTTCCCAAAGTTGTGGTGGAGGCTGAGTTTGATAAATTCTTTACTGAACAGAAAAAATAGCACTTTGAGATAGGTTTGAGGGGCTCAATGTTCTACGTCTATTCCCATTTGCTGTGCCTTTCTTTCTCAAAAGAGGAGGTGACTTGCTGTAAGGTTAACACACTTTAAAATTAAGTGGTCTCCTATTTACCTTTGATATAAGTTTGCTCCTTTTTCCTTCGGACTGTGTGATCTGTGGTGATGTCATTCACAGGGAAAAGTGAAGACTGGGTCATTGAAAATATTCAAGGCTAATCTTAAATGATCTTTATTTCATGGAACAGTCAACATTTATTGGGAACAGACATTTGGGGGGTGCTCAATAACAACCAGATAGCCATGATCTTTCCAAATTGGAACAGAATGGCCAAATGCTGTTCCTACCCCACATGGCTTTCTCTTAATAAACCTCTCAAGGCAGCAACAGAGGGGCAGGAATATCCGATTCAGCCACTCAGTATAGTTACACTGTGGCAGGAGGATACAATTTTGCCCCCTTTGGTGTTAAACAGGAATAGAGTGAAGTTGTCAGTCATGTGAGTAAATTACACAGCACAGGCAGAGGCCATGACACTGTTTTAGGATGTTACATAGGACTTGTGGAGCGCTGTTAGTTTACAAAGATATACAGATGAGATAATTGCTTATTTTCCAAATGGAAATCGGTAAGTCGTGGAAATCATCAGGAATCAGAGTGAGGTCATCAACAGTTTACAATCTCGATTAATTATTTGGATGAAGGGGCTGAATGGATTGGCCCTCAGTTTGCTCATACACCAGGTTAGTAATCAAATACAATGTCATAGGAGACAGAGTGTCTGCTATGGCATACAGACAGGAGGGTAGTGAGCAAACCTTCAACATAAAAACAGTACAACGTGGGTGTTGGGAAGTTTGTGTTTTGTACACATGACAAAACAGCAGAAAATTACTTAAATGGAAGCAGAATGCGGAAACCCGTGGGACAGAAGGTTTTTTGACGTCCTTCTACATAAATTACGTCAAGTTACTCTGCTGGTGCAGTCACGTGATGTGAATGAAGACTGCCTGATGCTGTTTCGTGGTCGGGGTGTCCTGTATGATCATAGGGATAATTTTCTGCATCAGTATAGGACATTGCTGAGATCCCATCTGATGCATTGCGTGCAGTTATAAATCCCTAAACTTAATAATAGCATGAATTCTGATCCAAAACTTCCAGATATATTTCAATGTTCACGTTCTTGAGATGAAGTCATCACGTAATCAACGATTAACTGTTTAGGCCTGAGAATGAGAGGTGGCCGAATTGACCACATAAGATCATGAAGAGGATGTAGCGAGTGAATACTTGATGGATAGTTCCTTTTGTATGAGAGAATAAAACAGGGGAAATAATTTAAAAATAGGAGAGGTTCTTGGGTTAAGGTCACTGGACCAGAAAGTTAAACTCGGATTTCTCTTAATATATGCTGGCAGACATGCAGAGCTTTTCCAGCAATTTTTGTACTTAGTTTAGAATTAGACACCTTCATTTTAATTCAGATATTGTGAAAACATCAAATGTTGCATTTTTATATTCCACAGGCACATATTAACACACCTTCGCATCCAGTAGGGCCATTTTTCTAAGTAAACGATTCTATGCACGACAGTAGTACTGATGCCTTTATTTGGAGCAGAGAATGTGTTGGAATCATATAGTTCCAACAAAGTTCGAGAAGTCCTCACATGGTCCAGTTTGCAGTCTGATAACGTTACTGATTCATCTTAGAGAGGGAAAATGTAATATATTTGAGAATGAACAGTCTATTGCTTCCTTTCTCTTTCCCTATCCCTCATCAAAAAACTATGTGCGAGCCACAAAATAAAGCCAATTCGTCTTTACCAATCATGAAGGTTTCTGCTGTTTTTATCATTACCCCAAAACAAAAACTTCCCAACACTCACACTGTACATTTTTTTGTCGAAGGCATTCTCACTACACTCCTGTCTGTATGCCATTGCACGAAGCAAAGAAATTCAGCCAAATCCAACTGTTTCAGGAAGGAATTCCATTGCCAGTAGCTCGTGTAGGCACAATAACTTCAAAAGTTATCATTCAGAAATGATAGTGAGAGGGCTGACAGGAGATTCCATGGCTGCAAACAGGAATCCAAGATGGTGTATTACCTTAAGGTGCCACGATCAAGGATGTCTCAGATGGACCCCAGTACGTTCTTTAGGGGGGCGGTGAGCAGGTAGAAGTCATTGTTCATGTTGGTGAAACGACAGAGGTAGAAATAGGGATAAGGTTCTGCAGAATGATTCGGGAGAGCTAGGAATGAAGCTAAAAACCAGGACCACGATGGAGGAAATATCCGGATTCCTTCCAGTGCCACGTGCTAGTGAGAGTAAGAACAGGAGGAAATGACAGATGAATGCATCGCTAAAGAATTGGGGAAGGGGATGGATATTCTAATCCTTACTGCGGCAGACGTGACCTGTTCAAGTGGGACGAGTTGCACCTGAACTGGAGGAGTCAAATACCTTGGCGGACAGGTCGGAAGGTGCTGAAAGGGTGGGGTTAAGGGTAAAAGGGGTGAGCGATAGTGGGGCGTGGGGTCATTAGCAGCAGTGGACAAAGCGCGGCTGGAAGGAAATACGTAATCAGAAATAGTAAGGTGAAGTTAATTGTCAGGTCAGGCTGGAACACGACAGAGATCAATAAATGCCTTTTGGATTAAATTTCATCAATTCCATTGCAAGATGTCTGATAGGTAAGACCAAGGAACCAGGGCATGGATAGTTACGTGGGACTCAGATATTGCAGACATTTCTTAAAGACGCCTAAGGAAGAGACGGGACTGGCACCTTAAGGTGCCAGATTACAAGTGGTTCCGGTGGGACAGAAATGGTGGAAGGAGGTGAGGGGGAGTTGCAGTTTTGATTAAGACGAGTATTACAGCAATTATCAGAGATGAAAGAATTGAACGATCATCCAGTGATGCTTTGTGGTTGGAACTAAGAAATAAGAAGGTGATGGTGACGTTATTGCGATTGTCCTATAGGACCCCCAAATAGTTAACGGGAATTAGAGGAGCAAAAATATATAGAGAGATTTGGGAGACTTGCAGGGGCAATTAGAGAGTTATAGTCGTACGTTTTAATTTTCCCAGAATTGATTGCAAATGACATACAATTAAGGACTTAGATATGATGAATCCATTAAGTGCATTCACGAAAAAAATCCTCAAGCAGTATGTCGAGGGTCCTACTCAGGAAGGGGCAAATCTCGAACTAATTTTGGGGATTAGGGCAAGACAGATGACGGTGGTGTCAGTGGGGGAGCACTTTGTGTCTAGTGATCACAGTTCTATTACTTTTCATATGTTTATGGCGAGGGACAACAATGGTCAACAGGTTGAAGTTCTAACTTTGGGCAAGGTCAGTTTTGATGGAATTAAACAAGAGCTTGCAGGAGTTGGTTGGAGTAGTTTGTTTGCAAGCAAAGGGACCGCTGGCAAGTGGGAGGAGTTCAGGAGTGTGATAGCTGGACTTCAACGTCTATATGTTCCTGTGAGGGTAAAGAGCAAACTTGGCAGGAAGAGGGGACACTGGATGACAAAAGGTATTGGAGATTTAACTATAAAAAAGGAGGTGTGGCTCAAGTCCAGGCAGCTGGTCAAGGGAATCCCTGAAGGTATACAGGGAATAGAGGAGTATACTGAAGAAAGAAATCAGGAAAACGAAACTGGTGTACGACATCGTTTGGCTGAGATGATTAGAGTGAATCCAGTTCTTTCAGTATATTAAAGAAAAGAGAATAAGTATGACCCCTCAGGGACGAAACTGGTCAAGTATATGTAGAACTGCAGGACATGGGCAATGCTCTCACTGAATATTTCTCCTCGGTGTTTACTATGGAGAAGTATTTGAAGACTTTGGAGCTTGGGGAGGTTTGTGGTGATATCTAAGATACAGTCGATATCACAATAGAGGAGGATTTGAATGTATTAGAAGGTAAAAAGGTGGATACATCTCCTAATCATGACTAGACGGTAAGAGGCTAGAGCAGAATTTACGGAGACACTGTTTGGTATTCATGCATCATCATGAGCCATGGGTGAGGTCCCAGAAGACTGGATGGTGGCGAATGTTGAGCCTTTATCCACGAAGGAAAGCAAACAAAAAACGTGGGTACTCAACCTGATAGACTATGGAATATCAGTTTCTCGAGAAGATTTGGAGATAAGATATACGTGTATTTGGAAATAAAGAAATTTATTAGGAATATTTTATTTATTTTAATAATGATTAATAGTAATTGAAATGAAACTGCAAAGACTACGTACCTTTGTGAATGAGAGATCATGCCATACAAATTTGTTTGAGTTCTTTGATGAAGTGACCAGGAAGGTTGAAAAAGGCAGAGTGGGAGATGTAGTCTCTCGGGATTTCAGTAAGGCCTGTGATAAGTTTCCACGTGATAGGCTGCCCTGGAACGTTCGATGGCAAATTGGATACGTAACTTGTTGATGGTAGGAAGCAGCATGTAATAGTGGGACGATGCTTGTCGATCTGGAGACCTGTGAATAGTGGCGTGCCACAGGGCTGGTGCTGGCCCCATTACTGTTTGTAATCTATATCAACGATTTGGATGAGAATGTGCAAGGCACGATTAGTAAGTTTATTGATGACAATAAAATAGGCAGTATCATGGCCAGTGAGGAAATTTCTCAGAAATTGTTGCAGGGCCAGGATCAGCGGGGGAAGTCGACCAAGAATTCACAAAGGGAGGTTAATGTAGATAAGTATAAGATATTTCATTTTGGGAAGAAACATAAAGGTAGGAGTTTCATGTGAATGGTAAGGCCTTAAGGAATGCGGAATAGAGGGACCTTGAAGTTCGGGTGCACATTTTCCTGAAAATGAAGTCAAAGGTATATAGAGCAGTGAAGAAGGCTTTTGGCACACTGGCCTTTATTATTCAGGGGATTGAGTATACAGGTTGGGAATATATGTTACGGTTATACACAACTTTGGTAAGGCCTCACTTGTAGCGTTGTGTTCAGTTTTGGCTACGTTGCGACATGAAGCATGATATTAAAGTGGAAAGCTTTCAGGAGAGATTCTTTCAGGATGTTGCCAGGACCTAATGGTCTGAGTTGCAGGGAGAGCTTGGACAAGCTGGCACGTTTTTTCTTCAGAGAATAAGAGACTGAGAGGGCTTCTTAAAATAAAGTGTACAAGATCATTAGAGGCATGCATGTGCTGATTGGAATCAACCTTTTTTTCTCGGGATTTTGAGAATCGAGTATTCGAGCATCACTGTAAGAGGGATAAAAATTAAGGAAACCTGGGGGCCAACTGTTTAAACGGAGGGTGGCACGCATATGGAAAGAGTTGTCAGTGGAAGTGGTAGAGCCGGTTACATTCACAATATATAAAAGACACTTGGACAAGTTCATGGATAAGAAATATTCAGATGCAAGGAAAGTGGGGTTAGTGTGTTTGGACAATTTGGTGAGAATGAATGAGTTCGCCAAAGGGATTGTCTCTATGATGTATGACGCTATAACTCTCCCACGAGAATAGCATTTAAGTAAAACTCTCATATTCCCTTTTCTCATGAGTATGAATAATACTGCAACAATGTTCTTTCAAGTTACCACTGCAGAGATTTCGTTTTACAGCTTGTAACCAACTGTGTGTGTGCGTGCATGCGACTGTGTGTGTATGCGTGCGCCTGTGTGTGTGTGCATCCATGTGTGTGTGTGTGTGTGTGCGTGCGTGTGTGGTTGTTCGCGCGCGCACACCTGTGTGTGTGTGCGCACGCCCTGTGTGTGTGTGTGTGCATGTGAGTGTGTGCGCGCGCGCGCCTGTGTGTGTGTGTGCGCGCCTGTGTGTGTGTTCCACACTATTTTTCAACTGGAAACGTCAATGCACATATTTGTAATAATTACTCAACATTCTTCTTTCCATCCTAGTTTTAATAACTTTGGTTTGTTCATAAACGTGTTGGTTTAGCAGATTAAAGAAATCTGCCTGACTTGTTCCAAAACCGACACTGACATACTCTGAGAACCATGCCATTTGCCATATTTCTAAACCAGTAATATTCTTGCGACAAGTGGAGGAGTGGGATTAGAAAAGGGAAGAGTGCTCGAAAAACAGAGGAAATTATATATTCAGTCAGCCTAACGCCAGTATAGGGTAGGTTGTTGGAAGGGATACTGAGAGATAGGATTTACGTGCATTTAGAAAGGCAATGACTGATTAGCGGTATGCAACATGGCGTTGTACGATGGAGATCACGTCTCATTCACGTGATTGTGTATTTTGAAGAGGTGACAAAGAAGATTGTTGAAGGCACGGTGTCATACAATGTTTACATTGGTTTCTGCAAGGTGTTTCATAAGGATTCGCGTCATAGGCAGATTACGAAGGTTAGGTCACATGGCCTGCACGAAAAGCTAACCAATTGGATGCATAATTGGCTTGAAGGTAAGGGATGGTTTTCCAGAAAAGAGGCCTGTGGCCAGCAGTGTGCTGAAAGAATCAGTACTGAGTTCATTCTTTTCATCATACATATAAATGATTTGGATATGAATATCGGAGACATGATTACTACGTCCACAGGTAACATCAAAAAAGTGGTGCAGTGGAGAGTGAAGACGATTATTTCAGAGCACAACGGCACCCTCGACCAGTAACCGACCAAGGCTGGGTGGATGAAGTTTAGTTTAGCTATTTGTGAGATTTTGCATTTTTTAAAGTTGAATCAGTGTGGTTTCCTGTGAGATGTTACAGAAAAAAGGAGACCTTCAGGTGCAGGTTCACAATTCGTTGAAAATGGAGTCGCAGAGAGACAGGGTGGTGAAGAACACGTTTGGCCCGCTTTTTTAATCGGTCAGAACATTGATATAAAGTTGACGTGGAATGTTGCACCTGTACATGGCGCTGGTGAGGCCACTTTAGAATACTGCACACCATTCCGTTGGCTGTGTTGGTGGGAGGATGTTGAGAGGGCGTAGAACAGTTTTACAAGGATTTTCGGATGCAGGACGACTTCAGCTTCAGGGAGAGGATGGACTGGTTGAAGCTTTTTCCTCTGGAAAGTTGGAGAGTGAGTGCTGACCTGAAAGTGGTTGATAAAATCATGAAGGGCATTCATATTCTGAATGGCCAAAGTATTTTCCCCATAGTAGAGCAGTCCAGGACTGGATGGCATAGATTGAAGGTGAGGGGATAAGATTTAGAATAGACCTTTTTGAGTAACCTTTTCACGCAGAAGGTAATGTGTGTACAGGAAGTGCTGTGAAGGCAAGTGGTTAAAGCAGGTACCGTTACACGCTTAAAATATATCTGGATTGGTACATTAATAAGAATGATTAAAAATGGGCATGGGCCAAATGATGACAAAATGGGACGAGATCAGACATGTAGGCGTGGGCATTCTCGAATAAAAGGTCTGTTTGCATGCTGTATGACTGTGATTCTATAAGAGGGGTGAGGAAAAATTCTAAAAAACAGTCTTCCCCAGAAGTTCTGTTTACATTTGTTTCTTTGTTTGCATTTATTCAAAGCTGAGTTAAATATTTGACAGAGAAGTGAGCCGTGGACGAAGGGATACAGACAGAGATCATAACCTGATGATCCACAATCCTAGTGACTGGTGAAGACTAAAAGTGCCTAATAATCCAGTCCTGATGCTTCGTACACTATCCCGATGTTCCATTCAGACCCTCAAAACTGCTCGACTGGAACAGTGGGAGGTCACTTACTGCTATCACTTGGTGCACAGAAACAAAGGAGACCATTCAGCCCTTCATAACAGTCACACATAGTTTGGGAGAGTTGGAAAATGTAATTTGAAAAACAGATTGGGTGTGAAAGATGCCGCTGATTTCTTTGCAGAGCTTCCCCTCTCTGCGACTTGTGCTCGATTTGTTGCTCATTTTGCAGTCTCAGATCCACTGTGAATCCAGATCCAAACCTCACCAAAAGATGGCTCACAAAATCTCTGATCACATTAACTGCATCATTCAATAACAGACCTTCAAGGAAAATAACACCGACTAATTTTCCAATGACAGAGTGTGACAACATTAGAAAAACGAGCAGGTCTTTCACACTCCCAAGCCTGCCTTACCTTTCAATAAGATCATTGCTGAACTGCAGACAGTTTCATATCCTCTTTAATGCTCGATTCTTCATAGCCCTCGCCTTTCTGAAGGTCAAACTCCATATGCACCCAATTTAAATCCTTGCATAAAACATTAGACAGAGAACAGTATTCATCCCATACCATCCAAAACATTATCACTTTTGGGAACCTCCCATCTCCAGTCGCCAACCTCAGGGTCGGGGAACCCTGCACCACCCGGTTTTACCTCATACCTAAAATTCACAAACCTGACTGCCCTGATCGACAGATTATCTCAGCTTGTTCGTGCCCCACAGAAATTGTGTCAGCATGCATTGACACTGTCCTGTCCCCACATATATTCAGGACCACACCCACACACTCCACCACTTTCACGAAATTCGTTTCCCTGGCCTCCAACTGCTGCTCTTCACCAGTGCAGCAGCAATGTTCTTTTAGGACTTAATGTGCTTGGACTGTACGTGTTGCTGCTGGGAAAACAGAAGATATTTTACACCATTGTCACCCCCCAGTGCTACCTCCAAATGTTGGCCAACGCAGAGGAGCACAGATTCATCCGCAGCAGATTGTGTGGTCACGGCGGGGGTGAGTGTTGGCTGTACCTGGTAATCAGCAGGATATTGTCTTGACCATATAAGACCTGGTGCAATGATACATCCAGGATTCGATAGAAAGTTTGAAGACTCCCAGGGCAGTGTCCTCCTCACTGTTTACCCCTGTGCTGTTCTCTCTGCTAAGGGAATGTTCTTGATGAAGGGCGTTTGCCGAAACATCGATTTTCGCCCTCCTCGGAAGCTGTGTTACCTGCTGTGCTTTTCAAGCACCACTTGAATCTGTTCTCTCTGCTGTGTCCATCCTGTTGGTAGTGGATGGAACTGAATGCTTTGCTGGGCCATTTCTTTGAGAAGTTAAAATTCAGAAACGTGTGAATTGTAGGTCCGGAGTCATCCTTTCGGAAAGGATGGTAGAATACAGTCCCTAAAGGGCGTTTATACTTAAAACAATGTTAGATTTGGATCTCACATTTGGACTGAGTTCAAATTTCGTCGTCAACATTTTTATCCTGAGAACATTATCTGCATGACTCTGTCAGTGACAGTAAAAGTACACAATTACCTCCTGATAAGACCAAGATTTCAACAGTCTGTTTCAATTTGAACAGATTTCCTGAAACAGAGATGTGCTCGGACCCACGGAGAGAGCACCTTAACCCAATCTCACAGAGAGAGCATGTGTTACAAATCACAAAGAGAGAGCACCTGAACCCTGTACCACAGAGGGAGCATTTATATCCATTCCACATCAGAAAGCAACTGCACCCAGTCCCACAGAGGTTGCACCGGTATGCAGTCCATAGAAAGAGCACCTGAAGCCAGTCCCACAGGCAAAGCACCTGTAATCGGTCCCACAGAGAGATCACTTAAACCCAGTATCACAGAGATAACAACAGTACACAGTCCAACAGAGAAAGTAACTGAACCCAACCCCACGGAGAGAGGCGATGTACCCAGTCCTACAGAGAGGACACCTGATCCCTGTCCCACAGAGTGTGCATCTGAACCCAAGAGAGAGCCCACATACTCAATCCAACAGAGTGAGCACCTGAAAACAATCCCACGGAGTGATCACATGTACCCAGCCCCAGAGAGAGAGCAACTGTACCTCGTCCCACACAGAGAGCACCTCTACTGAGAAGCACAGAGAGAAAACTCGAACCCAGTCCCACAGAGCGATCACCTGTTCCAGTCCCACATTGAAGCACATGAACACAGTCGTACAGAATGACTACGTGTAGCAGTAACACACAGAGAGGACCTGAACGCTCTCACCTCACAGTGAACAAATTAGTGGAACATTAGGTAAGTGGAGGAGTTATAACATTTCACATCGGCTGGGCAGTTTAGAGCCTTTTGTTAATAGGAGCAAGTTGCTTCGACATTAGGTCACTGGGAGGTTAATAGTACATCCCACGGTTTGTATATTTGGAAAGCTTCCCCTCTGTGTGAGAACTTTGATGGGACATCAAATCCCTAGAGATTTTATAACATTTTCCACATTTTGGCATTGAAATGGTCTCTCCTTAGTGTGAACATGTTCACGGCTCAACAGTCACGCGAGGCTGGACTTGAAGCCACGTCCCTTGTGCTGTGAGGGAACAATGCGAACGACTGACACAAATGCATAAGTGAAAGGAAGGTCTCATCAGGTCTGGCAACATCTGTGAATCGAGGTCTGAGGTACTTTTTCGGGTTTGGTGACCCTTCCCCAGTTCTGCAGTACTGAATTGTTAAGCATGATTTCTGTTCACAGATGCTCCCAGACCTTCCACGTCTTTCCTGCAACTTCTGCTTTTGTTTCTAATTTGCAGCATCCACAGTTCGTTTGTATTAAGTTTTAGGCTAACAATTGAGCCGCCGCTCTGGACTATACAGCTGCCATTTTAAATGCTCAACATTGTTGCCGTTCAGAGTGAAAAGAATCTTTCTATTTATTCCCTACAAGTACACTTGATCTATACAATGCTGACAAAAGAGAATAAATTATCCATGTGTGCACGACTGATATAATATCACCAAGTCTGATGTCAGGCCACACAATCAACGTAAAAGTCACCAAACTCTTTCTGGATCGATATTAGAGAGTAGCAACTGCTGGTGGTTTACCTTGAGGGATACCACACCACAGACGAGCGGAGGGGTTGAAAAGGAATGTCATTACCTGTTATCTCACAGATGTAAACCCACACTTATTGCATCATGTGGAAACATGGCAAACAGCTTTGCGATCACGTTTGGCTTTCGGGATGGTCTTCAAAGAGAAAAAAAAGTAGAGTTCATGTTCAATCAAACAGCAATGTTTCCAGTCATTAGTTGAATGAGCGGTTTTTGTTCCATTGACGGCCTTAAGACATCGAATAGCTATTTCGTCGAGCAGTTACAACATTAGAACAGAGCACGCCACAGTTCTGCAAACTGAGTTTAGAAGTAAGTTGTTTGGTGACAGACACTGACATAATGAGCCGAAGGGACTGTCCCATTGTTGTTAAAATTCAGTGACTCTCTATCATTTTGCAACTGAACAAAAAATCAAAAGCAGTGTCAAGAAGAAAAGCTGCAAGCATTGTGTGCTTCTTCTCTGGTTCTCTCGTTATAGTGATTCACACCTCTCACTTCTCTTTCCTGATGTTGACTCCCAGTAAGAGAATAAGGATTTAATCTGCCTGTACAAACTCTGGAAAATGAACATGAGTTAAGTTTATCCAAAGCTTAGATCGTCCGATTAATAATTAATAAAGATATGTATAGTTCGCAAGAAAGGCACGAAAGGGCAGGTCAGTATGGGAAGATCAGAAATTAGCTCTTTGAATTGCGGAATTGGTCCCTTTCTGCTCTGATAAAGTATGATCTTAATATGAGGCTTCAAAACTGGCCTGAGTAAAGTTGATGAACGAAGAAATGAGTGGTTCCCTTCGGCGCACTTAACCAAAGCTGAAATGTGCAAACGACAACACACAAAGTAGAGTTATTATGGTGATACAGGAAAAGCAGTCTTCAACACCCTCATTGAGTCGGGCTCCATGAGGCCCACAGTCACCTGTCACAAACCACCATTGCCCTATCCTTCTCTGCCTTCCCCTCTGTTCTTGTTTGAAACCGATTGCACGTGAGGCAATAGCATTTGGCATTACTGATGTGGGATGCCAACATGCCGGGAATTCACTCGGACTGTGCGATGGCATGATCCTGCTTCGAATGATCAGGCAGTATTTCATATTTATTACTTGAAATATTAACAATTAACAGGCCATGGAAGTGAAAGCATTGAATTCTTTTGAGAAGACGAGATAGGAAGACCTCTGTTTATATCACTACAAACACTGACTGATTCAGCATTGCATTCTCCCATCTTTCTGGTTATGTTCCCTTTTCTCTGTTGCGGTTTCGTTGCAACTTTTAGATTAGATTAGATTACTTACAGGCCCTTCGGCCCAACAAGTCCAGACCGCCCCGCCGAAACGCAACCCACCCATACCCCTACATCTACCCCTTACCTCACACTACGGGCAATTTAGCATGGCCAATTCACCTGAGTGTGGGAGGAAACCGGAGCACCCGGAAGCACCCGCACTTCTGTTCCCTGATTTAGTTCAAGCAGTCAATGTTGTTTCTTCTGAACAATTAACTCAATCTTGAGTTACTTGCGGTTTTCCCATAAGTACTGCTGTTTCTCCTTCTCTTTCCTTTTCCCTGCTTCATCCCAGTTTGTTGCGAGTAGCGAGGTGAGGCAGGAAACACTGCAGATTTGCCGTGGCATATTGTGATAACGGCGTAGACACCATGAGGTTACTGCAATCATTCTCTGCTGTCACACTCCATTCACTTTACACCAACAGTAAATACATCATTGTGCTCTGATAGATGTAATGCAATTGCATTTTTTTCTGGTCGATTAAGAATTCTATTTCCAACTCGAAATTTGTTGAGTAACAAATGTGTCCTTACGTGAGGTAGAAGTGACAGATACATGACCAGGAGAATTCGAGCTCCATTCTACACAGTTCAGCAAGCGGGAAAGAAACCCTCTCAGCAGCTCTATTCAGAAACTGCCTCCGAGAGACAGGGTTTCAAAGAGCAAAAATTGTAAAAGAAGGACATGAACAGAGAGTTGGAGAATGTGAAAGAGGTTCAGCTGGGTACTCAGAGACATTTGAAAAATTGGTGACGCAAATGGAGTGGTTCAAGGATTTATGGGTAACGTTTGTTCAGACTAAACTGGGAAGTAGAGCCAAAGATGTCATTGCCACGATGTCAGATGTGGTGACAATAGATGATGAAACGTTTAGATAGCATATTTTAAGTGTTTATGAATTGGTTCCAGACGTATATAGACAGCGGTTCAGAAACACAAAGAAGGAAAAAGGTTAGACTTAGGTTGAGTTCGAAAGGTTTAAACATAGAAATTTTGAACGATGGTTGCATGCTTTGAAAAGAGATAAGACATTTGAGGCTATCAGAGAGATTACTCTGCTGTAGGAGTTTAAATAAACTCACTTCCAGAAATGTTAGCGATTCACGTGAAGGAAATAGAAAGCTCAGGATGTGAGAAGTACAGCAGAATTAACAGATGAGTACGTGTTGCTGCAGCTTCCAGGAGGAATTTCGACCTGTGAAGGATAGAAATTGGGAGAATGAAATGTCCCACACGACTAAAACAATAATGGATAACACTGGTAAGATTTTGCCCCAGGTTAAAGCAACACAAGAGAATGGACAGGAGGTGAAAGTCCTCAGGTATTTCACTATAATGGAGTGGGACACAGAAACGTATCGGGAAAAGGTATTCCACTGCAGAAGTTGGGGCATGTAAAGACACACTGCTGGTCGTGAAAGAAATGTGCTGTTTTAAAAGAAGCTCAGCCAGTGGCATTAGTGTAGGTATTAAAGGAAACCTCCTCGTAAAATAAGGGCTGAGGAGCTACAGGAGAGTGCACAGCTTAGGCAGTGGCTTGGTGTGGAGTCAGTACCTGACCTCTGTAAAGAATACGCCTCGGTGCGCAAAGTTTAATCTGAAAGAACAGGGGGAGGAGGACAAGAAAATATAATTTTGAGCGATAAAGGATCTAGCCAGTCACTGATAGTAAGTGAGGGTGGGGGTGGGGTGTCCCAAATATGCACTGCTTCTTATTTGTTACCCGGACGTGTAGTAATTGGTGGGATATATTGACAGAAATTTAGATTTTCCATATGTAAAATCAGGTTGGCGTGCCAATTTAAGACATTTGAAGTTACAGTGGAAGTTATTGTCGGAGTCAAGAATGTGTTGTTGGAAAAGCACAACGGCATCTGAGCAGCAGGAAAAATGGACGTTTCGGGGAAAAGCACTTCATCAGCAATGGGGCTTCGAGCCTCAGGAGTGGAGAGATAAATGGGAAAGGTGGGGCTAGCGAGAAGATAGGTGAGAGAGTGTAACGTCAGTTTGAGGAATTCAGCTTGTTCTTGGGAATGAATTGGCAGGATCCAAAGTGGAAATGACATCCTTTGTTGTGGAGAAGCCCAAAGAAGACCAAGAAAATCAGGAGTTAAACAGAATTATCCTGGTATTTTACCAGACTCTGTGGCAACCTGATTCCACCATCATAAGTCACAGCACGAAGTGAAAACTAAAGAGAAAGATGAAGAAGTCGAGGTTCATGAAGCAGAGACGCTGTATTTGTATTGGTGCAGGATAAACCTGAACAGGCAGAGCGTCAGGCAGAAGTGTTTATTTCTGAAAGCTGAAGAGACTTGCAATAACAAGACAAGATTCATACGCCGTAAAGGAGGCAGACAATATTCCAGAGGATTATTATTTAAAAGGTAGAATCCTCACACAGACATGGAGACGACGGCAGGTTAGTTCAGAGGAGAAATGGGCTTAAGTGCACCAGATTCTGTTGCCGATAGCATACTGATAGGAAGTGTTACAGATAGCACGTGAACTGTATGTAGGTGGTCACCTCGGGTAATCGATGACTTAGGCTAAGGTACAAATATATTTGCACTGGCCTGGAATGCACAAGGATGTGGTTAACATTTGCCATACTTGCCATACATGCCCAATTTAGGTACGCCACAGGCAGTAATACAACCTGCACCTTTTTTTACCAATTCCATCGCAAGAAGCTTTCACGTGGGTTATCATTATTGTGTAGGTCACCTCCCGAGAACTAAGTTGAGAAACAGTATTTGTTAACCATGATTGATGTGTCTGCCAGATTTCCGGAGGCAATTCCATGACTGTGTAAGAATGCAAAAAGAATGGTAGAGGAATTTGTACATACGATATGGGCGACACAAAGAGATAGAATCGCACCAAGGATCAAATTTTACTAGGAGCCTGTTTAAGGAGATTATGGATAAGTTATGTATATGACACTTTAAATCAAATGGAAATGGTGTTGAATTCCAAAGAGCTTTAGAGTCGTGGCATCAGACCTTGAAGCCCATGTTGAGAGCATACTGTGAGGATTACATGAACGATTGGCATAATGGTATCCCATTCGTATTGTTTGCCATTAGAGATGCCCCACATGAATCTGTTCAGTCCACTTTCTTTAAATTAATAGCCGGTCATGAAGTGAGAGATCAGTTGACGTTATTTAAAGAAAAATTGACAGGACCAAATTCGGAGATCTCACACTTTGAACATTCATCGGAGGTGAGGGCGATCTAAATCGAGTTGGTGGGATAGCTAAATAGCAGCTGGAGAGTGTAGAATGAAGAAGGGCTCATGTCCGAGGCGTCGATTCTCCTGCTCCTTGGATGCTGCCTGGCCTGCTGCGCTTTTCCAGCGGCACATTTTCGGCTCTGATCTCCAGCATCTGCAGTCCTCAATTTCTCCTCCAAGCTAGTTACATCCCCAAGTTTTACTTAATGCATGTTTACTGGCAGTATCTTTATCAAAGACCCAAAATACATTTCTAAGTTTTTAACCTGAAATGGCCAATAAAGTGACGGCCTTTGGAATGAAGAACGCGCCTAGCACATTCCAAAGGATCATTAACAGAATTGTGATTGGGTTAAGAAACAGTTCACTCCATTTGGACGACGAAGTGATCTTTCATAAGCCCTCGAAAGATCACATGGTACAGTTGTCAGCGCTCTTTGAGCCACTGTGAGAAGCAAAACCGGTGATAAACATAAACAAAACTGTATTCGCGAAAGCAGAGGTGACGTTTTTTGGGACATAACATCGGTCATGAAGGTGGGCCCCACTGAACACAAAGACGAAGGCCAATGAGGTATTTCCACTACCAATCCCGAACAAACAATGCTTCGAATCTGAGGTCTCAGCGGATCCGATCGGATGTTTGTTCCAAACTTCAGCAGTGTATTGGCCCCGTTAACCGATTGGCTGAAAATGAACACAATTTTTCATTGAACAGAACTATGCCAGAAGTTATTCGATCATTTTAAACCAACACAAACCACCAAACTAGTTTCAGCTACACCAAACGTTTCGAATCCTTTTGAAGTCACCATCGATTCCACTGACAGTTGAAGTGGAGCTGTATCCTCCTGGAAAATGAGGATGAGATTGAACTTCCAGTTATTTATTTTTCGAAGAGGATCAACATCCATCAGAGGAAATATTCCAGGATCAAAAAGGAACTGGCCATCCAGCATTCTGCTGTGTATGTCACATACAATATGCTGGTGATGATTGCACTGAACACAATTCGCTTGCGTTCTTAGAACTGATTTAAGATAAGAATATGAGACTATTTCATTGGAGACTAAAGTTACAGAATTTTAATTTAGAAGTCATACATGTTGCAGATCGGAAGTATGTAATCGCAGACTCGATATCGTTTGTTTTACTGATAGAGTTTAGATGAGATTTGTATTTTTTATCACATTGTATGTATAGGCTTATGGGAAGATGTAAAAGTGAACTTACATGGACATTACCGGTATGTCATGGTAATCTGTTTAAAAGGTAGAAAAGCATGAAGCTATCTTGGCATAATGACAGTTCAATTTCTTCTTTGGGGGTGTTATAAAGATGTGGGTGTACCTTTAAGAAAGTTAAATGCAGCCAATCTACCGATCAGCGCTCCAAGTGTAATCAAAAAGGTAATAATGTAACATTGAGTCGAACAACTTGATTAGTTTGTTGCTTGGAAACAAAAATAAGTTCGAATTCGGCCAATCAATTTAAATTCGAACCGAAATATATGAAACTCCAATCAAGTTTGAATTGAATATATTGACAAACTTGAAAGCCAATGACACAACCTAATAGTCTGGAGTATATTTATGTTTTTCTTCTGATAAACTTCTGGTATTACTTCCATATCCAAACCAGATTGCATGGTTATACACAACCGATCTAAAATCTCCAACATTTCTTCCCTCAGCTATCCTCACATATCCAATCCAAAACGTGGACAATTTAAACATTATTTTGCATTTTTTAAAGATAGTATTGAACGGAAATGGGTTAATTGGAGCTATTTGTTCAGCGACTGTGATTGAAATCCGTCTCCGTGGATCCTAAACGTGTCACTAGAGGGTTTGTTTCTTGTATTAATTAGAGTCTAAGTTCAATAAATTATTTCATAGTTTGAGTGGGAACGTCACTGACTGCACTAATAAGCATCAGCAGTTCCAGAGAGGAGAGGAGAGATCAGAATCTCGGAACGTTCGACTGGAATGTGTCAATATTGGAACAGAACTTAAGAACAATGGACAGGATTTCATCCGAGGGGCTTTACATGCTTTCTCAGCCTTGGACAGAATTAACATCGCGGATCTATCATATACTTATCATTATTCAAGCTGGTTATTTTCCGATCCTCGCTATAATTGGTGTTCCTTGTAAGTAGTTATATCTGTCGCTGAAACCAGGTGAAACTGATTTGCTGTTCGTATTAATTAATATTTTTAAACTTGGAAGTCAACGTTTCCAATTCGAATATAAGATTCTACTCTTTATGAATTGTATGGAGCAAAGTATTGATGACAAATTCCTCAACAATGTGCGAAACGGAACTAGAATGTAGTAAAACTTTATAATCCTTTTTTGTCATGAGCAGATGTGCATTTCCAAATCATCCCCACTCACGAATCATGCCAGGTACCGCCATCAGTGCAACTTCTAAATCAACTGTCGTTTCTGCCTTTGTTAATTCCATATACAACTTTTCCAAGTCCCTTCTAACCAAGTGTCCATTATAGAATAATTGCATTTGTGGATTTCTAACTTGTTCTCTCTTCTGATCTTTGCTCCACGGTGCTTAAGCCATTGATACATGATCCAGAGCCAGAGAATAATAATCTGTTCATATCTGCTTGCCTCATGTATCTTAGAGAAGTCAATGAATCATCCTTCCCTGATCAGGTCCCTGATTCTCTGCAAACCCACAAAAATGTGTTTTATTCTTTAATGTCGTATGGAACAACTGAACCAGTCACTCAGTTCAACATGGGCACAAGATTCAGGCCTGATCAGGGCTGCACATATTAAATGAGGGACAACAAAAGGAACGATTGTTCCCTTCCTTTGCCTGTTTCCAAATTTCCTGAAGGCCATTTCCATTCAGGTAGGTGACCATTCCCTGTTTCAAGCACACTCTTTCTGATTGAGTCTCTCCCGAAGTGTGATGTTTATCTCCACGTTACCTCTGGTGCTCGCCTAACTGATGCTCAAATACAGATGTGAGGAACTTTCAAATCCATGTCAGTGGCAATGCACAGAGAAACAATTGGCTTTTATGTCTCAAGTTAGACACAGAGATGGGCAAGTGAGGGCATGTAATTATTGTGACCATTCGTGAGAGTGTTTTGAGGCAGTATTTGGGATATCATGGACAGATTTTCTCTCCTTTAAAAAGAATGATCTCGTTGCAACAGAGGCATTGTAAAGGAATTTCACCAGACTAAGCCTGTGATGATGGAATCAGAAGGAGTGAAGATTAGTGTGAAGCGTTGTGAGAAAAAAAAACAAAAGGCAATTGCATTGATGGGTGGCATGTTGGCACAGTGTTTAGTACTGCTGCCTCACAGCACCAGACACCCGTGTTTAATTCCCACCTAGGGCAACTCTGCGTGGAGTTTGCACATTATTTCTGGGTCTACGTGGGTTTGCTCTGGGTGTTCCGGTTTCCTCTCACAGTCCATAGATGTGCTGGTTCGTTGAATTGGCCTTGCCAAATTGCCTGTAGTGTTAGGTGGAGGGGTAAACGTAGGTGAGAGGGTCTGGGCGGGTTGCTCTTCAGAGTATTCGTGTGGCCTTGTTGGGCCTAAGGGCCTGTTTCCACACTGTAAGTAATCTATTGAAACTTGACGGTGATGGACAATCACTCATTGTGTTCGAAATAGAAACTGAGAATGTGATAAATTCCATCGATTGTAATTTTTAAAAGATCGGGATACTTTATTCTGGATTTTAAGTGCATTTGAGGTTACAACCGTCATTTAAGTATTGGCTTAATATCAGGGTCATTCACTCTTATCAATGCAGTTGGGCTTACGTTCTTCGTTAATGTTAATAGGTTCTAGGAAACGCTTTCTTCTCACAGAGGGTAGGGAATGTTTTCAATTCTCTGATTTAGCGAGTGAGGGAAGTAGAACACTGAAAGCATTTAAAGAGGAGGTTGATGGATATTTGACCTGTGTGGGTGTAAAGAACTGGACATTAAAGAGAGGTTGATACCAACAGTATGTCACCCATGATCTTATACAATGGTGTGAGCGTCCGAGTTACCCACCCCTGTTTCTTCTGTCCTCATATTTTGTAATTGGAAAGTTGAATGGATTCATTTTCCTCAAAGTGGTGGTATTAAATGTTGAGTTGAGTGAGAGAAAAGTATTTTGTGAGCCGCCTCTATGCGTGGTATGTGGCCGATGTTCGAAAGCAATCTGGATCTACAACAGGACCCAACATTGAAACACCAGTTGCAGAGAGGAGAAACACTGTAAAGAGTTAGGAGGCCTCTTTCGTATCCAGCCTGGATTTGCCAATCACATTTTCCAACGCATACCAAACCATGTGTAACAGTCTTGAGGAACTGAATGATATCCTGTGTTGCTGCGGACGAGGTATTTGGAGGAAATAATCTCCATCTGCTTCTGTGCAGGCAGTTCTATGGGACTGAATGGAACATGGGGACTGAGGAGCAGGAGTGGTTCATTAGACACGTTTTTAATACACCACGAAGAAGGAAGACAGAATATGTAATTCAGTTGTAAGATTACAGAATGAATAAACAGAAGTTGTTCCTTTTAGTCAACATGTCAGCTTCCTTACGGTCGCAAACCTGGGAATGTAGACTGGAGAGAAAGGAAATAACAGAACTATGATACAGCAATTTGAGTACTGCCTTCACAGGAAAAATACCTCATTATTAAAGCGTTCCCAGCAACAGGAGAAATCCTAAGTCTGATGAGAAAAGGAAATCGAATGAAATTAGTAAGTACGTGTATTTGGAAAACATTTTGGAAAAGAAAGGAATGGACATAGGAAACGTTGACATACATTTATGAAACGGGAAAAATATTTAAGAAACCGACTGGTAGATATACTGTGGAGGAGCAATAGAGGTAATTAATTTGATTTTCATAAATAGTTTTGATAGTCCAATGTGCAAAGTAAAATTATATTGTTTTGCGGATGATGAATGCACATAGTGTTAAAATGGGAGAGCTGACAGGAAACAGTGAGTATGAAAAAATGGATGCTTGTTTGGAGTGGAAGGCATCGCAATGCTCGATTCTTGGGCCCCAGATTTTGCTAATGCATATCAATCATTTGTTTGAGGGTATCAAATGCAATATTTCGAAAGCTGTTGATGGCTATTACCAATGTCGGATTGTCGGTGGGTGAGAATCCTGCGAAAAAGCTCAAGGTGACAGAGACTAGTGAAGTGAATGGGAAAATACGTGGCAGATGAAGAGCGTTGCGGATAGATGTGACATTGTGTATTTTGCTGGGAACAATAGGACAGCATCATCCAATTGAAAAGGGATTGATTGAGAAATGTTGACCTCTGAAGGGCAGTATGTTCTGAAGGGCAGAAGTCAATACCGGAATGGCATCGAATTACTGAACAGTGTACATAGTCTCAGCAAGTGGATATCTGTAACACTGAAAATAATCTGGATTGGCTTGTACGCTCGTCACTGAAAGCAATGTTGCAGGAGCACAATGCACTTAGGAATATAAGTGTTGTATTGACAAGCAGTTCATGGAGATTAGAGCACAGGAGTAAAGGTATCTTACTGCAACTATACAAGGCCTTGTTGAAATCCCATTTCGAACATTGTGCAATATTGTGCCCAGTTTTGTTCTCCTTACCTAATAATGGGCAAATTTGACATTGAGGGAGTGCACTGAAAGATGACCACACTGGCCTCAGGGATAAAAAGGCTTGCTGTAGGAGCAGAGATTGGGTCGAATGCGTTTTTATTCTGTGGAGTGTATGAAAATGAGTGGACATATCTATGAAATATGTAGAGCTATGATTGGGTGAAACAGATTGGAAGCAGGGATGACAATTCTTCTGGTTGGGACATCTAAAACAATGGTCCATAGTGTTATGTGCAGGCAGGTCATTCTGCATTCACATTAGTATAAATACCTGCACTCAGAGATTCGTGAATCTGGTGAATTCTCTACAACAGAAGTGTGCCGAAGTGAAGGCACTAAATATAAATCGACACTAAGCTAAGGGAGAGAGAGGAGGAGAATGCTATCGGGACTGACGATCCACAAATCACGGCAATTACTTCCCCAATGATGTGGTAACTGTGATCATGTTGAACACTGTGTTCTTGAAAATCGTACAATATCAATAATGGGACTTCTGGGAAAAATAAGTTAAAGGGTTAGCCCCCCAAAAAAGTGTGACACCAACATGGTCAGGCACTTATGGGCTGCGTTGTTGAACTGCTAATTGTATTTCTGTTTTTTTCCATTTTTTTCTACGAAGGGCTATAATGGTTTATAGTTTAACTTCGAAGCCATTACTTTTCTGCTTTGTACCAAGATACCGTGCCTTGATGGGGGAGGAGGGGGAGGGTGGAGATGATTATTGTCAATGTACCTAAGGTATCGTAACATGTGGCGACTTGTAAAACTGAGGGCATGTGACAATATACCGAATAAACATATTTAATCTCCTATGGAACCACATATAGATGGCTCTTCAATTTTTAAGAGGCCTTTTTTTCTCGTTAGTTACGCTTTTGAACTTCATACAATTGCAGGCGCAGTCTTCAGAACACACCCAATCCTGTCTCCAGACCATACTGGACACTCTTTTCACACTGCACTGTGCTTTAAATCTCGACACATTGCCACCCCACACCAGCCTCCTGTCTGGTACACATCTCCTCCATTCCTGTCTGAATGACTTAAAAAGCTAAACGTTTGTGAAGAAAAATGCTCCAGAAAACTTAATAGAAAAGAGAGACAAATAGAACGGGTGGTGCAAAAGGGGTCCACCTGGAATATTCCGGCCCTTCTGCCATCTTTGGGATATTTAATGTTTGTTTCCTTCTTCATGGAATGACTTTGGAGACTCAGAGTACGTTTGTCAGATTCCATGTAATACTGTCCCTGAAGAATTAACAGAATGAGAAGAACATGTGCATTGATGGCCCAAATGCTGCCTTTGTGTTTACTTCAGCACTTTCTAATCCATTCTCAATTTAATTTGGAAGACTACATCGAAAAAGATCATTGAAGATTAGAGAAAGTGCCAGAAAATTCATCTAATCCTCTTGCAACGTGCTTCACTCATTGAAGCCTGGATGCAATTGTACTGCTGTGGTCTTCATAGCTCCCGGTGCAGGACAGAACTGACATGGTCTACGCAATTTTCTGCATTCGTCAGATTGGCGGGTTGGACCAAGCAGAGCTTGAACCACGCAGTACTCTGTGTTCAACAGATATCTCCTCTGAGTTAATGGTTCTCTGTAGTGGATTGAGAATTTGATATAACTAACGATTTCATCTGATCTGGCAATGCCTTTATTTCTCATTCTTCTGACTTGACCCTCCTTCACTCACTCCACGAACGTTGCAGTGTAAGCATACATCGTTCATCATGTTGGTGACAACACACTGTCCTCGTAGCAGTCATTACCTCCTCATTCAGAGGCAGTCAGCCATTCCCATCGTGCTCGGGACTCCACATAAAAAGAAAGGATGCCCTCTCTGATAAAGGCCATCCCCTGAGTTGACATCTCAAAACACCCTCCACCTTACTACTCTCCATGGCCAAACGACCTCATCAAGTATTCCTTATGTACTGAGAGGAATTGGGCCATTGGGAATTTCAGGTAGCAGATTGTCAGGGAGATGGACCGGTCAGACTGAACCATGTCTGCACCGGTCGGACTGAACCTTCCACGGCACACTGTATGACTAAGTCCTCGATTGCCTCGCCATATATGTAACGTACTGCCTTCTATTCTTCCTGAAAAGTTCTCAGTTTCACGGTTAACTACGCTATATTCCAACTGCCAAGTTGTCGTCCAATACTTATCCAACTGGAGATTCTCTACCTCCTCTTGATAACTTCAGTTCCTTCATAACTTAGCTGGAATATATTTGTTCCATTTATCTAAAACGTTGGTATAGTCTGCAAATAATTGAGGCCCCAGCATTGCTTACCGTTTCACTGCAGTCATTACTTTGTGTTGCACTGATGAAGACTGAATTATCGCTAATTTATACCTGCACACCGTTCGGTAACCAGTCCTCCCTGTATTTCTTGTGCAGAATCTTTGAAAGGCGGAATATTCAAGCATGAGAGATTAAAAGTTCTGCTCCAACAGCTCAGTAAATGCCTCAAATGGCTGAATGACTTCATGCTGTTCCTGTTGAAAAATCTTGATGGGCTCCGTGGCCTGCTTCAGTGCAGGTGTAGTTGTTGCTGGTACTGAACATTTTGGAACCATCAGTGTACAGCTCACTTCTGACTTTATTTTTCAGGGCAAGTCATTAATGCTGCAGATGCTGATAGCCCACAGTGACTCATGAATGCCCAGTTTCCATTTGTTCGGTCTTTTGGAAGTATGCCCTACTTCACAGAAGTTAGTACCACACAACACAATGGGCACTGTCTTCGATCTGAGGCTGAGACTTCCCCTCCGCCAGGACTGTGCACTGGATGCTCCTAAAGATGCTGGTAGGGAGAGGTTCAACTGTGACACGTACTTTGCGAAGAATGTTTCCCTCCTGTTGGATCTCAAACCACCTCCTCCAGTCTGTCTGCTGTTTTTGAGGCATTGTATTTCTCTGTCAGTGATGAGCCTGTGGAGATTTTCTTGCTGAGGGGAATGAAATTCTCACATCGAGAGTACATTCTGAATCTTTGTCACACACGGTCGTTCCTCAGATTTGTTTTCACACAGGGGTGATGTGGAGGGCAGTAGATGTCTATCATCGGGAAAGTTTCTTGAGCTTTTTTCAGATGTTATCATGAGATTTCCCAGTTTCCGAGATCAGTATTGGAGAATTCCGGTAAAACACATTTTCTAAATGTATCCTATTGTGCCCCCACCACTGATGGGTCTGTCCTGCTGGTGGGATAGGGTATACCCAAGGGTGGTGATGGGGCCTCATTTGTCATTACCCATCAGGCATGATTCTGTGAGTATAACAATGCCAGACTATTTCCTGTCCGGGTCAATATGTGGAATAAGTGTGACAATGGAACAGGCAATAATTGGTTATAAAGCTGTATGATATTTGACTTTGTGTTGTATTAACGAAACAGGGTGAGGAAATGAATGCGTACGTTGAGGGAAACCGATGGGGTTTAATGACATTAGATAGACAGAGCGACAGGGTGATATATAGGGAAATGAATATTCAGCACATTTTATATTTGGGATGCGAGACCGAAACGAAAAGGAAGTGGGGGAGATCTAGAAATAAAGGGTGGTCTCTGTATGATTATAAAACAGGACAATACTTCAAGAGATTGCGACATTGTCTAAACTGTATTGTTGTTGATACAAATTTCCAGTTGCGGTGAGTTTGGGTAGAGTTTTCCACCGTGGGGCTGAGTGAGTCTCAACAAACTCAATGGGCAGAAAAGCGTGTAGTGTGGGTCTTTATGACCCAACCGCAGTCTGTATCTGACATTCTCCAGAACATTTTATACCCGACGTTCGTTGGAACATTCTCTTCGCAACATTCACTGGAACATTCTATACTCACCATTTCCCAGAAGATTTTACATCCAACATTCTGTAACTGATATTCACAGAAATATTCTACAACTGACATTTCCCGCAAAATACTGAACCCAACATTGTATAACGGAGATTACTCGGAACATTCTATCATTGACCTTATTTGTGAGGGGTGGGACATCAGTGAATTGAACAAAGGTAAGCTCACAATGGAAGTGGTCCTGTTCGAAGGAGAAGGGGTCACTGAACAGAAGTCCCCTCATTCAGTAAAAGGTATGAATACAATTTACCTGCAATACCTTTCTTCACATCACACGATCGACCACAATTTAGACTTAAAAACAGAAATTTCGAAACTCCACGAGTCGTCAAAAAACTGGGAGAGTATCCTTCAGGACAGCGATGTTTTCACACTCAGCATTTGATTCGGAAAGAAGCGACCCGCGTCTGCTTTCTCGTGCTCAAGTATATGTTAATGTTCCAGAAATAATCTGTTTTGATGGATGTCTCTCTGTTTATTTGAGGATGGAAGGATTCTTGTGTGTTATGACACATTTTTGTCAATAATTCTTACCTTCACATTTATTATTTCTACGCCAATTATTTTAATAAATTTCTGAATAACATAACACATTTGAAAATCTAACTAGGTTCTCAATTAAACTTCATCCCCAGGACATCAATGTGAACTTCACCAGATTCTTCATTTCCCCTTCCCCCACCTCACCCGACTTCCAAATTTAAGTTCAGCACTGTCCCCATGACTTGTTCTACCTTCCGATCTTCCATTCCACCTATCTACTCCACCCGCCTCTGACCAATCACGTTCATCCCCATCCATTTACCCATTGTATTCTTTGCTACTTTCCCCACCCTCCTCTCTGACCTATCACCTCCATCCCCACCCCCATTCACTTATTGAAATCGATGCTGATTCTCACCACCCACAGCCTCCTCTCATTCATCTCTCCACCCTGCAGGCCCTCTGCCTTTATTCCTGATGAAGGGTTTTTGCCCGAAACGTCGATTTTCCTGCTCCTCGGAAGCTTCCTGAACTGCCGTACTTTTCCAGCACCACTCTAATCTAGAATCTGGTTTCCAGCATCTGCAGTCCTTGTTTTCACCTTTCAATTGAACTGGCCACTTTACCTGTAAGCTGATCTATGATGTATTTTCCTTCTTGAAAGTCGACGGAGTGACGATATACATCCTGCTTTATAAAGATTGTGGATTGTCTTCATGTGTTAGACGTTACCTGGCAGCCATGGCATTGGCGGATCTACTGGTCATTATCCTCGACCTGATACTGAGACACATTCCCATTGTTTACCGGGAACAGTTTTATTTCCTGTACTCAATCCCAGTGTGTAACATCCACGCCGTCCTGGTTTATGCAGCAACTGACTGTTCTGTCTGGTTCACTGTCACGTTCACCTTCGATCGTTTTGTGGCCATTTGTTGCAAAAAGCTGAAAAGTAAATATTGCAGTGAGAAAACTGCGGCTGTGGTTCTGGGAGCAGTGACGGTGCTTAGCTGTTTAAAAAACATTTTCTGGTATTTTATGCACACACCTTGGTATTGGCTGTGGAATGGCTCCTGGTTTTGTTGGGTAACAGACGAAGTTCAATCCTCCCGTGTCTGGGTCATAATCGAGTTTATCCACCACATTCTAACTCCAGCTCTCCCATTTCTCCTGATTGTGTTGCTCAATGTTTTCACCGTCAGACATATTTTAGTGACCAGCAGAGCCCGGAGAAGACTCCTGACTCACACAAATGGAGATGCTCAGTTTGACACAGAAATGAGAAACCGAAAAAAATCCATCATTTTACTGTTTGTGATCTCGGCTAATTTCATCCTGTTGTGGTCAAAGTTCATGCTGTATGCAATATGGTACCGCATGTGGTTAATTGGGTATGAGTCTACGTATCCGTACCGGTTTGTACGGGAATTGGGCTTCATGCTACAGCTGCTCAGTTGCTGCACAAACACAGCAATATACGCCGTGACCCAAACGAAGTTCAGACAACAGCTGAAGAATATGCTGAAATTACCCTTCAACCGAATTCCTCAATCATGCAAATCCACTCAATAATCGGTATTTTGTCATTTGAGTTCAGTGTTTCAGCGATTAAGCCGCCTGTCACTATGGTTAGAGACTAACGTTCGTGCAGCTTCGTCCAACCTTATCACACAAGGTGGTTGCAAGGATACATGTCAATGTTTCTCTCAGCTCATAGGTCAGTGAGAAAAGGCACCACACCAATGAATGGATCGATTACATCAGTTTGTAGTAAATAAAAATGTTCATTAAACTGTGCGTAGCAGCAGGGTGAACGATATTGTTGTTTTTATTGATTTTGAAGAAGCTGAGAGGAAGAGACAGACTCATCCACATGTCCTGGACCTCTGGGAGGGGGTTGGTACAGGCGTTGAGCTCAGGAGTTGGATTGAAGTCACTCTGTCCTTGCTTTAAGCTCTGGGTCCCCGAATCCAATCTGGCCTTTGGCAGAGTTTACCTCTCTTACACGATGTCACCATCTCCACTCAAACGCACCCATCTCTCTCTGTCTCTCTTCCTCTATCTCTCTCTTCATTCTTCGCTCTCCCTCCTCCCATGAACCTCCTCCCTTACACTCTCACCCAATTTCCTCATTTCTCTCCCGCCGTTACATAATCTATTTCTCTCCCAGTCTCCCTATCACTGTCTCTCTTCACCTCAGCTGTCTCTGTCTAAACCCTTGTCCATCCACCTGCTTCCACGCGTATTCCTCATGCGACATTTCTTACTCACTCTTCTGTACTCTTCGTCTGTCTCCCACTTTTAAAACTCTCCCCAATTTTCTCACTTCTTCGAAACACCCTTCCACAGCACTCGGTCCTCTCTGCACCCCAGTCTCTGTTGCTACCTTCCTTCTCGGTGTCAGTAAGAGGAAAGTGTGAGACTAGGTCAGATAGAGAGTGAGTGAGGGAGGGTAAGCGATTCAGTCAGACAGAAAGGGTTCGGTAAGAGAGCGGAGAGAAATCTAGAACAGAGAGATCGAAGGATATATTGAGAGATAGTGGACGAGAGAGAGAGAGTTGGAAGAGGGTAGGGAGACATGGAATTGGACGTGGTTGAGAGAGAGAGAGAGAGGAGGGTAGAGAAAGAGAGTGGCAAGGAACCGAGAGAGAGTGTGGGTGGGCTTAGAGACAGAGAGAGTGGGAACGTTGCAGGGAGAGAGCAAGTTGGGAGTTGAAGGGGGTAAAGAGAGAGTAGGCGGATGTCAAAAGAGACAAGAGAAGGAAAGGGAAGAGAGTGTGTGGACAATGGGGAGAGACAGCATAGAGTCATAGTCACAGAAATGTATAGTATTGAAACAGACACTTCAGTTCAACACGTCCATGCAGACCAGATATCCCAACCCAAAGCTGCCCCACCTTCGAGCACAGAGTGGTTGAGGAGGATAGAGAGAGTGGCAGGGGAAATGCCGAGAGACAATGGCAAAGGCCAATGAGACAGAGAGAGACAGAGAGAGAGAGCAATTTATTTAAAAAGTGAGAGGGGGAGTGGGGTAGAGAGAGGGAGGGGGTAAAAGAGATTGTGAGTGTGAATAGTTACGGAGAGAGAGTGGGAGTCAGTAGAGAGAGACATTGGGAGAGTGCAGAGAGAGGTTGAGTGGGAGGTGGTAGAGAGAGAGAGAGAGACTCAGAGGAGGGTAGACATGAAGCGAGGGAGGGAGGAAGGCATTTACGGAGAGTGTGAGAGGGGCGTAGAGAGAGATTGCGAGGGAGTAGTGAGAGACTGACAGTGGGAAGGGGTTAGAGAAAGAGGGAGGGGTCTATGAGTGAGAGACGGGGTCTGGTAGAGAGACGGAAAGGGTGTATAGAGAGGGAGTCGGAGTGCTGTGGAGCAAGAGTGGGACAAGGCAGAAAGAGACACACAAAGTGTGAGTGGGTAGACAGAGAGTGATATAAGGATACAGAGAGAAGGAGAGAGAGTTGGACAGACAAAATGAGGCAGTGGGATGTAATTAGAGAGAGATTTGGAGGAGGATACGGAGACAGAGAGAAAATGAGTGGCGGTTAAGGAGAGTGTGAGAAAGAGAAGAGAGACTATGAGAGTTTAGAGAACAAGAGTGGGAATGGGGGAATGAGAGTTGGGCAGAGAGGAGAGAGAGTCTGTGGGCAGCATAGATTCGCAGGGGTGTAGAGAGAGATAGTGGAAGTCGGGAGAGAGAATGGGAGAGTGTGCAGAAGGAGAGTATGGGAGCGGGTAGAGAGAGAGATGGGAGTTGATAGAGAGACTGTGAGAGCGGGTAAGAAAGAGAGAGTAGGAGGGTGTAGTGAGAGAGTGATTTTGACTACAAGGGAGAGAGTGGGAGGAGCACAGAACGAGGATGGGAGGTGATAAAGAGAGAAAGAGGCAGGGGTGTGGAAACAAATCCAGTTAGACGTGGGTGAAAAGCGTGTGGGCGATGGAGAGACAGTGGTGTGGAGAGAATGATGGAGGGGCATAGTCAGATATTGGGGAATGGGAGAGAGTGTAGGGGTGGGATAAAGTGGAGGGGATGGAGAGTAAGTGAGAGGTGTCGAGAGAGAGGGAAAATGTAGAGAGAGGGTTGGATGAGAGTAGAGAGAGAGGGGGAGGCTGGAGATAGATTACGAGCGGATATAGAGTGGGAGGCATACAAAGAGAGAGGTGGTGAGAGAGTGGCAGGGGTTAGAAAGAGAATGTGCGAGAGGTAACAGAGAGACTAGGAGAGCGTAGAGAGAGAGTGAGATTGGTCGAGAGAGAGAGAGGAACACAGAGAGATGGATACAGAGAGAGACAGAGCGAAAGAGGGAGAAAGGTGTTCCGAAAGTGAGTGAAGAATAGATAGAGATAGAGTGGGAGGGAATGAGACAGAGTGACAGAGCTCTTGGAGGTGGAGAGAGTGATGGAGTGCAAACGAGTGGAGAGAGAGATAAAGACCAAGATTGTGTGCGGGGTGTAGAGACAGAGAGTGGGATGGGGAAGAGAGGTCGTGAGAGAAAGCGTGAGGTTTGGAGAGAGGCAGGGAGTAAGAAGAGGACTGAGTGACAGAAAGCAGTATAGTAGGGAAAGACAGAGGTAGAGAGGGAGTGACTTGGAGAGAGAGGAGAATAGAACGAGACAGCAGGAGAGTGGTATAGCGAGAAATGCACAGTGACAAGGAGTGAGGTAGAGAGAGAGGGAGGCATGTATAGTGAGAGAGAGAGTGGAAGAGGGGGAGATAGAGAGGCAAGTGGCTATGTGGGTAGAACAAGAAAGAGTGGAATGGGGTTAGAGGGAGAGAATTTGAGGCTGAGAGAGAGTGCAAGGATGTAGAGAAATAGTGAGGGTAGAGGGAGCGTGGTCGGAGAGTTTACATGGAGAGAATGGCAAGGGTTGACAGAAATTGACGGGGTGGAGAGAGAGTGTGGAGGGCAGTAAAGAAAGACAGAGTTCAAGGTAGGTAGGGAGAGAGTTGGAGGTGTTAGAGAATGCGAGAGAGAGTAAGTGGAAAGTGCTTAGAGAGAGAGAAATGGAGGTGGGAGACAGTGTGGGAGGTGTTTGGAAGAGATAGTACTGCAGATCGAGAGAGAGGGGGAGTGCGAATGGGTAGAGAGAGTGGGGGGCAAAGAGGGAATGTTGGGTCAGAGAAAGAGAGCAAAATATTAAGGGAAGGGTGAAAAGTGAAAAGGGGATGGAGAAGAGAAAAAGTGAGAGAACGAATGGCGTTTGGCTAGAGATGGAGAAAGCAGGATGAGAGTTTGGGGAGAAAGTGGGAGGTTTGTAGAGAGAGACCGAGAGACAGAGAGATGGAGAGAGAGAGTAGTTGGATCGAGACACAACATGAGACAGTGAAGCGTGAAAAGGGAGAGAGAGTGTGGAGGAGGGGTAGCGAGAGGAGGAGTGCCAGACATAGAGAATGGATAGCTATAGACAGAAAGAGAGATGGGAAGTGGTTTAGAGAGAGAGTTGATGGTGGTAGAGGCAGAGTACGAGGGTGGAGAAACAGTGTGTTATGGGGCATAGAGAGAGTGGGAAGGGCAGTAGATGTAGTGAGTGAGGAGAGAGAGAAAGACGGGGACGGGGAAGAGAGAGAGCGGGAGGGAAGCAGAGAAAGAGAGAGATAGACTGATTGGAGGGGGTAGAGAGAAAAAGATTGAGGGGTAAGAGAGAGAGTGTGAGCGGAATAGATAGAGATACACTTGGAGTGGGGTTGAGAGACAGAGAGAGAGAGTGGGAGGGGAACAGTGAGTGAATGGAAGTCTCAAAGGAAGAGTGAAAGTGGGAGGAGTTGCAAAGGGAGTATGGTGGGAATTGAAAGAATGAAATGGGATTGTCAGAGAGAATGGCAGGGGGAGTGAGCAGCGGGACAGTGTGGACGGGTGGTGCATAGAGTGGGAGCATGAGCGTTGGAGGTTTTTCCATTTAAAGCAAACGAGAGTGGGAGCGGAATTGAGAGACAGTTGGAGGAGTGAAGAGAGCAAGAGTGGCAGTGGGTTGAGAGCAAGCGAGTGAGATGGAAGTAGTGAGAGACAGAGTATGTGGTATGGTAGAGAGAGACAGAGATAGAGAGATAGTGGGGTATAAGTAAAGGGAAAGAGTGGGATAGGAGAAGACAGAGACAGTATGAGGTGGTAGAGACAGAGAATGAAAGGGGTAGAGAGAGAGTGTTGTAGGTGTTAGACAAAGCAAGAGAGGGAATTTTGGAGGGGGTTAGCGAGAGACAAGGAGTAGGAAACAGAGAGTACAGGAGGGGATTGAGAGATAGGTTTGGGGATAGAGAGATTGTGGGAGGTAGCAGAGAGAGAGAATGGGAGGATGGGAGAGAGAGACAAAGAGAGAGAGTCAATGGGCATAAAGTAGAGACGTAGTGGGAGAGGTTGAGAGACAGAGAGTGGGAGAACGGTAGAAAGGGAGAGTGGAATGTGTTAGAGAACGCTAGAGAACGAGAGTGGAAGAGATTTTGTAACACAGATAAGGAGGCAGGAGACAGAGAGATTCGCAGGCCGAGAGAGAGGGATGGGGAAGAAAGATTGAAAGGAACGGAGGGCGTAGACAGAATGAGAGTGGGAGTAGGATAGAGAGAGAGTGGGAGGGTGTTAGGGAGAGAGACAGATAAATAGAGATGAAATGAGAGAGCCAGAGAGAGTGAGGTATAGACAGAGGGGAGGTCAGAGAGAAAAAGAGGAACAAGGAATGGGGTGGAGAGAGAGTGTTGGAGGGGTGTCATGAGAGAATGTAGGGGCAGAAAGAGCAGGAGCGGGCAATTGAAAAAGTGAGTGGAAGGGGGCAGAGAGTGAGCAAGAGGGACAGGCGGAAGTGATTAGAGAGAGAGGGAGAGCGATTGGGCTTGGATTACAGAGATAGGAGTGGCAATGAAGACAAAGTGTGTGGCAGGATTGTAGAGAGAGTAATGGAGAGAGAGTAGGAGGGAGAAGAGAAAGTGGGAGGGTGTAAAGCGATAGAGGCAGGGGGAATAGACAGATAAAGTTGGAGAGGCATAGAGACAGAAAGTGGAAGGGGTAAGAGAAAGAGTGAGAGTGTGTGGGGTAGAGAGGGAGAGTGAGTGACAGTGGGACTGGCGTAGTGAGAGAGTGTGTAATGAGAAGAAAAAGAGTTTGGGAGGCTATAATGAGAGAGAATGCGAATGGGGTGGGTAGATGAATAAAGCGGGAGGATGGCAGAGAGAGAGGGATGAAGTAGAGAAGCAGAAATAGAGTGTGAGATTTTTACAGAGACAGAGACTGGAAGCGGGGTAGCGAGAGAGTGTTGGAAGAGACGCTGTGGGAAACGTGTAGTCAGAGAGAGTGGTAGGGAAGGAGAGAGAGATACTGTGAGGGTGGCAGTGAGAGACAGCAAGAGAGCTAGTAGTGTTTAGGTGGAGAGACAAATAGAGTGTGTGGTTTCAGGTAGAGAGAGACAAAAAGAGAAGTGGAAGAGGGTAGAGGGAGAGCTTGGAAGGGATGTAGAGAGAGACATTTTCGGATGGGGTAGACAGAGTGGGTGGAGGTAGACAGAGAGAGTCAGAGGGGTGTAGTGTGTGAGAGACAGTGGTAGGGTAGGGTGAACGAGAGAGAGAATGGGCGGGTTGTAGAGAGAGAATGGGGTAAGAAAGAGAGAGAGTGTGGAAGGTGGGTAGACAGAGTGAGTGGGAGGGCGGTAGAGAGGGAGACAGAGGGAGCTGCTTGTGGTAGAGAGAAGAGGTAGGTAGAGGGCGAGAGAGTGGGAGATCTGCTGAGAGAGCGTTCGTCTGTGGATACAGACAGCCGAGGAGGAGGTTGTAGAGAGAGAGAGAGAAAATGGCAAGAGTTTGGAGAGAGAGTGGGAGGGATCAGAGACAGAGTGGGATGGGTTTAGAGAAAGGAAAGAGATTGACATGGTAGAGAGGGAGAGAGAGTGAATGTTGAAATGGGGTAGAGACAGATAGAGTTGGGAGGAAGAGATACAGAGAATGCGGTAGCAAGGTAGATTGGAGGGGGAACGGGTCGTGGGAGAGAGCTGGAGAGGTGTACAGGTGCAGAGAGAGTGCGGGGAGTGGAGTGATAAAGAGAATGGGAGTGTGGCAGAACGATACAGAGAGAGACAGATCAAGAGGTAGATCAAAAGAGAACAGGAGGGGCTGGAGAGAAAGACTGAGAGGTTTAGTAGAGAGACAGAGAGAGGGCACAGAGAGAGTGGGAGAGTTTAGAAAGAGTGGGGTGGGACAGAGAGAGAGGAAGTGGGATGGGGAAGAGAGAGTTTGAGAATGCGTAGGGGTAGAGAAAGTGTGAGAATGGGAGGAAGGATTAGAGAGAGAGAGTCGGAGTGGGGTGGAGAGAGACCGAGAGAGACAGGGTAAAGAGGGAGAGAGAGTCAGAGAGAGGAAGAGAAGGAAAAGGTGGAGAGAGAGGGTATGAAATGAGAGAGGGAGCGGGTTGTAAGGAATGAGTGGGAGGACGGGAGAGAGACAAAGAGAAAGGAATTGTGTTAAAGAGGCATGGGGGACCTGGATAGAGAAAGAGAGATGAAAAGCGGGAGGTGGGAGTTTCAAAGCGAGTGAGAATGGGGCGGCGAGGGGATAAAGTGAAATTGGTGATGTGGGTACGGAGAGAGTTGGGGGTAACAGAGAGAGGGGAGAGGTAGAGTGAGAGAAAGTGGGTAGGAGGGAAGTACATACAGAGGAAATGGGAATGGGGTAGGGAGATATAGTTGGAGGATTGGGGGGAGTAATGAGGGAGAATGAGAGGAAAATATAGAGAGAGAGTGGGGGGGTAGAGACACAGAGTGAAAGAGTCATAAGGAGAGAATGAGGGCGACAGAAGAGGGGGACAGAGGGAGGGGGTGAGACAGAGAGAGAGGGAGGCGGCAGCGACAGTGGGTGAGGATAGGGAGAGGGGGAAAGGGACAAGAGACAGTGGAATCGAGAGGGAGGGGGAAAAGAGAGAAAGAGTGCGAGGGGATAGTGAATGAGAATGGGAAGATGAGGCGATAGTGGGAAAGACTGTGGGAAGGTGTAAGCAGAGAGTGAGAGAGGACAAGAGCGAGCGAGAGTGCATGTGGAATGGAAAGAGAGTGGGAAGAATGAGTGAGATTGTGAGGGGACAGTGAATGAGAATGGGAGGAGGAGTTAGAGGGAGAGAGGTGTATGTGGGTAGAGAAAGAGAGAGTGGGAGAGTGGAAGCGAGAGACAGAGATGAAGAGAAATGACTGAGTGAAAGATGGTTGGAGGGAAGTGGAGAGAGTGGGAGGGGTAGAGAGCATGTGAGAGTAGGAAGAGTGGGAGGAGTTAGAGAAAGTGAGACAGTGGGTGGGAGGTAGAGAGAAAGAGTGAGCGATAGTGGTGGTGGGGTACAGAGAGAGGGGGTAAGAGAGTGAAAGAGTGAGAGCAGTAGCAAGAGAGCGTGGGAGGTCGAGCGATTAGAGGGAAGCATTGAAGGGGCGTAGAGAGAGAGGGTGGGAGCGTGGCAGAGAGATAGATAGAGAGAGATATTAGCAGGTCAATGTTGAGAGCGAGAGAGTGGGAGGTCAGTCAGTCGAGAGAGAGTGGGTCACGTATTGAGCGGATGAGAGTGGGAATGGTGCGGGAAAGAGAGAGACGGAGACAGTAGAAGGCGTGGAGTGTTTGAGAAGGTGCTGCAGGCTGAGAGAGAGACATTGTGACAGTGTAAAGAGAGAGATTTGGAAGGGTGCAGAGAGAGGAATAATGGTTGGGGTAAAGAGATGGTGAAATGGGGATGGGAAAGAGTGAAAGAATGTTTGGGGTGGAGAGAGAGTGATAATGGAAGGAAGGCAGAGAGAGTGAGAGGGAGTAGAGATCGTGGGATACAGAAAGAGATAATGGGAAGTTAGTAGGGAAAGAGAGAAACTGGGTGTGAGAGAGAGGGGGAGGGTGGTAGACAGAAAGAGAGAAACTGGTACTGGAGTATTGAGAGAGATTGGGGAAATAGAGAGAGATATGCAGAGAGTGGGAGGGATAGAGAGAGTGAGAGATAGATTAGGAGTGGAGTAGTACGAGAGTGGTAGAGGAGTAGAGAGAGAGTGCGTATGGGAGAGGCTGGCGAGAGAGTGTGGGAGTTGCATATATAGTGGCAGGCAGAGATGGTGGGCAGGGTGCAGAAACAGGGATAGAGATTTTGGGAGTAGGGTACAGAGAGTTGTGGGCTAGAGAGAGAAAGTGTGGGACGGGGTGGCCAGAGTATTTGTTGGACGGGTTTGAGAGAGAGAATGCGAGAGTGTACAAAGAGACAGAGAGTGGGAGGGCGTCGAGAGAGTGGGGACTGGACAAAGAGAGAGAAGGCGAGGCGGAAGAGAGTGTGGGAGAGGGATATATAGAGAGAAAGTGGAAGTAGGTTAGAGAGAGAGTATGGACGGGGAAAGAGTGGGAAATATATGGAGAGAAGAAGTGAGAGGTGTAAGGTGAGATTGAATCTGGGTGAGAGAGCGACAGATTGGCATAGGGAAGAGAATCATAGAGAGTTTTTGGGAGATGCAGAATGAGAGAGTGAGAGAGAGATTGGAAGTCGTTTCAGGACAGGCAGTGTGGGAGCGGGGAGGAGAGAGAAAAGTGGGAACGTGGTAGAGCAAGGGACAGGAAGTGTACGAGTGGAGTCGACAGAGTGGGTGCGGCCAGAGACAGAGAGTGGGAGGGTGGTAGAGAGACAGGGAAAGAATGGAAAATGGTTAGAGAGAGGAAGTGAGAGATTGGGTTTTGTGCAGAGGAAGGGTAACAGAGAAAAAGGCAAAGAGAGAGACTACAGAGCGAAGAAGAGGGAGGAGTATTGACAGAGAGACAGGGAAAGAGGAAGGTAGTTAGAGAGAGAGTGGGAGCGGGAAGAGAGACAGTGTGGAATGGAGGGAAAGTGAGAGTGGTAATGGAGTAAACACAGAGTGAGAATGCATAAGAGAGATGGTGTGGGAACGTGTCAGAGAGAGGGAGAGTGAGAGTCGGTGTGGTCTAGAAAGTGTGAAGATTTGTAGAATGAGAGCGCGAGAAAATTGGACAGGAGTAGAGAGAGGGAGAGTGATTGGGATTAGCGTAGAGTGGTGGAGGTAGCGAGAGATTGGCAGGGGTGCAGAGAGACTTTGGGCGGGACTGTAGATAGAGAAGGAGTTCTGTAGAAAGAGACAGGTACGGAGTGGAAAAGGTTTGAGAGAGAGACAGACAGAGATTGGGATTGGTTAGAGAGAGATTAGAAAGGGGATGGCGAGAGCGTGAGTGTGTGGGGATGAGGTACATTGCGAGAGGGTAGAGAGACGGAGACCCAGAGGGGAGGGATTAGAGACAGAGCATGGGAGGAATGCGGACAGAGACAGAGACAGAGAAGAGAGGGTACAAGGAATATTGAGTGTGAGAGGGACATAAGGAGAGACAGATGGAGAGAGAGACGAGGAAGAATGAGAGGGCAGAACACCTTTATAGAGAGCGCGACAGCAGTAGGTGGTTCGTGACAGAGAGTGTGGAAGGGATAATGTGGGTAGAGTGAGATTGTGAGGGGTGTAGAGAGAGAGAATTGTGAACGAAAGAGAGAGTGGGTGGGGTAAAATGATTGTGGGAGACAGAGACGGCGGGACGGAGTGGAAAGCCAGCATTGAGAGAGAGATTAAGAGTGGGGTAGAGAGTGTGGTTGGAGGTTGGAGAGGGAGAGAGAGGGTAGAGAGAGGGTGTTAGATCGAGAGAGACACGGAGGCTGTAGAAATAAATAACGGTTTGGAGTGGGGAGACTGAGAAGGGGATTGCAAAGAGAATCAGAGTGTAGCAGGGGGTACACATGGAGGGAGAATGGGAGGAGTCTAGAGAGAGCGACAGCGCAAGGAGGAAAGAAAGTGTGTGAGGGAGTAGAGAGAAGAGATTGGGAAGGTGATAGAGAGATGGGGTAGAGAATGTGCGAGGGCGTTGAGAGAGAGTGGGAATGGTGAGAGAAAGGGAGAGAGATGGAGTGTGAGGGGGTTAATGAGAGAGTAAGGGGATTAGGAGAAAAAGTGGTTGATTGTTTGAGAGAGAGGGAGAGCGAATGACAGACAGAATGGGAGGGGTCAGAGGGAGAAAGCGTAGAGGTCAGGGAAACAGTTAATGGGAGGGGATTATAGATCTAGAGAAAGGGAGAGGTGAGAGAGAGATTAAGAAAGTGGGAGTGTGTAGATCGAGACTGACAGACAGATACGGGGAGAGACTGACATCCAGAAATAAAGAATAAGGGCGGGGGAAGAGAGAGCAAGACAGGGAGAGAGAGAGAAAGGGACGAAGACAGAGTGAGGAAAGTAATGTAGACAGAGAGAGCGTGGAGGTGTGAACAGAGCAATGGATACAGAGTGGAAAGTGGGTAGAGAGAGACTGAGAATAGGATTGGTGCAGGGAGAGAGTGGAAAGGGAGTAGTGAGAGAGGGACTGTGTGGGAATTAGAGAGTAGTAGAGGGTCGAGAGAGTGACACAAAGAGGGAGGGTGTAGAGGGAGAGAGTGGGAGGAACGTAGAAAGTGGCACAGACATACAGAAAGATAGATAGAAAACAGGAGAGAGTGGGAAGAAGGCAGAGAGATACAGACAGGGACAGAGAGTGGGAAGACGATGGAGAGTGTGAAGGGGAGTGGGAAGGATAAGAGGGTAGGAGGGCGTTATAGAGAGCAAGAGTAGGACGATGTTAGTGCGAGAGAGAGTTGAATAGAGAAAGAGAGTAGACAAAGTGGCAGGGGTAGAGAGAGAGAGAGTTGCAGCTGATAGAGGGAGAGTGGGAGGGTGTGAATGAGAAAAAGAGGGCATGAGACAGTGGAAGGCCAGTATTGATAGAGGGAGGATTGCGAGTGGGGTAGATATGTAAAGTAGAATGGGTTGGAGAATGAGACAGAGGAAGAGTGGGGGGTTTAGAGAGACACAGATGAAAACGAGTGAGAGAATGTGATTGCAGGAAGAGAGAGAGACAGTGGGGCGCTTGGAGTGAGAAAGAAAGTGGAAAGGTGTTAGACAGAGAGACAGGGAGGCGGGAGAGAGAAATGGTAAGGGTGGAATGACTGATAGGGGCGTGGGAACAGAATAAGGTTGTTGGAGGGTGTAGACAGAGAATGGGAGAAGATTATAGAGACAGAATGGAATGATGAAAGAGAGAGTGCGTATGAGGCGGGAGAGAGATATATTTGAAAGGTGGTACACAGATGGAGAGAAAGAATGGGAGGAAGTAGATAGAAAGAATAGTGGTGGTTCGAGAAAGATTGGAAGTGAGAGTGTGAGGAGGTTGATGAAAGGGGAGGTGAGCGAAAGATTCGGTAAGTATTGGAGAGGGAGGGAGGGAGAGACGCATGGGTGAACAGAGAGAGAAGGATTGAGACAATGGGAAGGGATTAGTGAGAGAGGGGGAGGGACTTAGAGACAGAGAGTGGCAGAAGCGTATAGAGTGCCAGACAGAGAGAAAGAGAATGAGAGAGAGAGAGAAAGTGGGAGGGCGGAAGCGACTGTGAGAATAGGAGGGGATTAGAGAGAGACAAAGGGAGGTATTTGGATAGAGAGTGTAGGATGGGGCAGAGAGAGTGTGCGTGAGGTTCAGAGAGAGGGAGAGAGTGGGAAGGGCGCAGAGAGAGAATGGGAAGGGAGTACATAGAGAAGAGAAAGTGGGAGGGAGTAGTGAGAGAGGCACATGAGAGAGAGGGGCGGGTACAGACAGAGGCCAGGGTTTAGAAAGAGTGAGATTGTGGGGAGAATAGTGAGAGATTAGTAGAGGGAGAGAGATTGAGACACGGTAGAGTGCAATAAAGTGAGAAAGAGTGTCGTTGATGGTAGAGTGAGACTGGGATGTGGTACAGATAGAGATAGTGGGACGGAGTGGAGAGCAAGTTGGACGGTGTAGAGACAGACAGTGGTAGTGGTTTAGAGAGAGAGGCAGGGGATAGGGAGAGAGAGAGTTAGTGATAGTGAAGTGGAGGAAGAATGTGAGGGATGGGTGAGTGACAGAGTGGTGGGGAAGCGGCAGAGGTTAGGAGAGGGTGAGAGACAGAGTGGGGTGACGAGCAAGAGTGGGAACAGCGAGCGAGAGAGTGACTGACAGAGAAAAGACAGATCGAGACAAAGGCAGTGAAACTAGGATAGAATTTGAGAGTGGAAGGCGATTAGAGTGACAGACAGAGAGACAGACAGAGACAGAGAAATTGGGAGGGCAGAAGCGACTGTGAGAATAGTAGGGGATTAGAGAGAGAGAAAGGGAGGTATTTGGACAGAAAGTGTAGGATGGGGTAGGGAGAGTGTGCGTGAGGTTTAGAGAGAGGGAGAGAGTGGGAGGAGAGCGTGAGAGAGTATGGTTTAAAAAAGAGAGTGGGACATGGAGCAAGACAGTTTGTGAGGAATGCAGCAATAGAGAGTGGGAGGAGAAAGGGTGTGGGAGAGAGTTTCAGGAGATGGACAGCGTGATTGGGTGGGCGAGGAGGCAGGGAGAGAGAAGGTGAGGGGTTTTACATAAAGAGTGTGAAGGAGAAGGGGAGAGAGGGAGTGATCAGAGGGAGAGAGAATGGGAATTGGAAAGACAGACAGAGCGAGTGTCAAGGATTCAGAGAGAGAAAGAAACTGGAAGGAGGTCGTGAGAGACAGTTGGGGAGAGAGAGAGAGTTGAAGTGGGACAGAGAGAGGAAGAGAAAGGGGAGGCAGAAGAAAAGGGAAAGAAGGAAGTTGTTAGAGAGAGCGAGATTGAAAGTCGGTATGGTGTAGATAGACATTGCGAGTGGAGTAGAGAGGGAGTGGAAGGGGTAAGGGCGAAAGTGATTGGAAGTGGGTTAAACAGAGACTGGGCAACGGGACAGAAAGAGATACAGAATCGGAGTGGGTACAGAGGGAGTAAGAGTGGGAAAAGTGTGGATGGAGAGAGTGACCGACAGAGATAAAAACTGAGAGATGGACACACACAAACAGTGAAAGAGAGAATGGGGTTAAGGACACAGAGTGACAGAGAGAGAAGAACGCAGTTAGAAAGAGAGTGGAAGGAGACAAGTGAGAGAGTATGGGGTGTATAAAGAGATTGAGTAGGAGTGGGGTAGAGAGAGAATTGGAAGGGAATAAGAAGGAATGAAAGGGGGAGGCCGCGGGGGTTGGTAGGGAGAGAGAGAGATTAGGAGTGGATGAGATAGAGAGTGGGAGGTCGGTAGAGAGAGAGAGAATTCGATGGTGGTAGAGAGTGAGTGTGTGTGGGAGAGAGGTAAAGAGAGTGGCAGTGCAGTAGAGTGAAAGAGGGGGTGGGACGGGGTAGAGAGTGAGTGAGAGTGGTTAGTGAAAGAGGGAGATTGAGTGGGTGGGGGTTAATGAGAGAGATGGAGGTGGCCGAGAGAGTGTTTGGGAATGGAGACGCGGAGAGAGGTGGAGGGGTGTATAGACAGAAGGAGAGACGGTGGTGAAGTCAGAGAGAGAGTGTGTAGGAGATGGAATGTTGCAGAGCATGCGAGGAGGTTAGTGATAGACAGAGAGAGAGAGACAATGAGAGATGGATGGAGGTGGCAAAAGGAGAGAGTTGGAGTGGGTTGGAGAGCGAGAGTAAGATGGATGAGAGAGAAGTGTGGGATTGGGAGAGAGAATGGGAGGGGAATGAGAGGGAGAAATAGTGAGAGGAGCATGGAGAGAAAGTGGGCGGAGAGTAGGGAAAGAAGCGCGATTTGGAGGAATAGAGGGTGTGAGGTGAAAGAGAGAGTTTATTGGAAGAGAGATTGAGAGAGGTAGAGGAGAGCAAACGTGTGACGGGGTAGTGGAATACAGTGCAAGGGGGTAGAGCGAGAAGGAGGCAGGATGTTAGAGAGAGAGAGAAAAAGTGGGGGTGAGATCATGATCTGGATTGAGAACGGCTGCAGAAATCTCAAGAGCAATGGGACTTTGTGAGTCCATGTTTAGGAATTCTATTGAAGGTAAACATGCAGGTTTTCTTGACACGTTGGAGGTTTCGAGTCGGTTTGCAAGAATGATTCCATGGCGTGTCATACAAATAGCAGTTGTGGACTCTGGGTCTGAATTCGACGCAGTTCAGAAGAATCAGGGCTGGGATATTGAAAGGATAGAAACGGAGGCAAAAGTGGAGGATGAAAACATTACTGCTCTAACTGCAGAATGTAACACTAAAAAGAAAACCAGCCAGTGAAAATATATGATTTTCAACGAGAAAAATGAAAGGAATAATCATATTGATGGGATTGCACCGTCGACCGCCAATAGTCAGAGAAAAACTGAGAAATGTCGACAGGTTCAAATATTTGTATGAGGATAGCAAGGTTGTAAATGTGGGTGATTTTAACTTTCTACACATAGACAGTGTACCATTGTGCTAAAGACTTGCACGGTGAATAATTCGTTAAATATGTTCAAGAATTTCTTTTCAGACTGGATGCTTGTGACCAGGGTTGTTTAACCGGGGTCAATTCTGGGTCCTCTTTGTCTTTTTTATGTTAATAGTTTGGAAGATATTATGCAATACATATTTAGTAAGTTTATGGATAACACCAAAATTGCTGGCACAGCCAGTGAAGATATTTGTGATTCTGCCTCCGTCCTGTACTTCTTCGGCCTGTGATTCCACAAACAATGAGAAAGGTTATCTACAATTACAAAGGGATCTTGACAAAAGCGGTTTTTGGTCCGAGAAATGGCAGATTGAATTCAATCTGAATAAATGCGAGGCATTGCAAGTTGGTAAATAAACAAACAAGGCTAGCAATTACACAGTTAATGGTATACTTTGTGTAGTGTTGTAGAATAGAGGCCCAAGAGTTACAGGTATATAACTCTTTGACGTTTGCATCACACGTACACAATTTGATTAAAAAGGAGTTTGTCACACTTGCCTTCATTGCTCAATCATTTGTGCATAGGGGTGGGGTGACATTATGAGGTTGCACAGGACATTGGTGAGGCCTCTTCTGGTCTACAGTGAAAGCAAGTTATTATTAACTGGAGAGGTTTCAGGTAGATTTACCAGGGAGTTGCAATGTTTGAAAGTTACGAATTGTTAGAAAAACAGACAGGTTCACTCGTACTTTTTACGTTCGAACGGAAGAGTTTGAACTGACCTTATAGAAGTTTTTGAAACAATGAGATGTACAGATTAACTTAATGGTCGTTGCCTTTTCCCAAAGATGGGGGATTTCAAGTAAAGGGGCACTTTTTAAAGGTGAGAGGAGAGAGACTTGAAAATCTTCATGAGTGCCGAATTGGTTACACAAAGGGTTTGAGCATGTAGAATGAACGTCCTGAGGAAGTAGCGAATGTCGGCACAATTAGAATTTCTAAAAACATTTAGATAAATGCATGAACAGGAAATGTTTGCAGAGATATGGATCAGGAGCAGGCAAGTAGGACTAGTTTAATTGTGATTAGATATGTCATGGATTGGTGGGACTGAATTACTTTTTGCATGCTCTATGAATCTATGTAAATGCACCTACTAGAGAAGGAGTAACAATTTACTTTTCGGGGAATAAAGCAGAGAAAGTGACTGACGTGATAGCACTGGAATACGTTGGCTCTCGTTATTATAAATTTATTAGTTTCAAAACATTTATATAAAAAGATAAGTCTTAAATAAAAGTAACCTTTTTAACTTGTAGAAAGGCAGACTTTAGCGGTGTGAGGCAAGTACTTCCAAACTTTGATTGGAGGAGAGTGTTCACAGGTAATTCTGTTCATTATGAATCAGTTGGATCAAAATACCTCTTCACTTAAGTTACAACTCCATGACTCTATGGCACAATAACTGGTTTTATGGACAGTGGAGTGGCCGATTGCATTTAATTTGGATAAATATGAGGCATTCAATTTTGGGGAAACAAACAAGGAGGGACAGGACCAATACAACTAAAACTCAGACATTGTGTAGTGCTGCCGAACAGAGAGGCTTCGGTTTCAGTGACCTAATTCTTAGAAATGTCTGACAAGTAGACAGGTTGGTTATGGCATTTGGCACACTTACCTGCATTGCTCATATCGTTGTGCACAGGTGTTGAACCGCGATGTTGGGGTTGTCTAGGATATTGGTGATGCAACTTCTGGAATATCGTGTCCCGTTCTGGTAGCCCTGTTATATAAAGGATATTAACGTGGAGAGGGTTCAGCAAATATTTACCAGGGTGTTGCTGAGAAGGGAAGGAGTAAGATCTAAGGAGAGGTTAGATAGGAAGGCACTTCTTTCACAGGACTCGGGAAGATTGAGTTTGACCTGAGGTTCATACATTCCTGAGGACAATTGGTAGGGGAAACAGCAGGTGACCTTTCCCTAGGATGGGGTCTTCAAGACCCGAGGGTATAATTCTAATTGAATAAATTAATTTTCTTGTCACACTTACTCACATGAGTACAGATTAATATTTACATGTCACTGCTTACGGCACCATCTTAGGTAAAGAGAGTTACCTCGGTTCAATGTTAGTGAGTAACACTACCATTAACTGTATTGTCCTGCCATTGAGGGGGTATGGATAAGACGAACGGCAAGTGTCTTTTTCCTAGGCTGGCGAATATAAGGTGAGAGGAGAAACACTGAAAAAAGATGAGAGGTAACTGCTTTTCCACACAGTGAGAAAACTGTGTGGGATCAGCAACCAGAGGACATCATGGATTCAGGAAAGGTTACACCGTTTAAAAGACATTTGAACAAGTACATTCATAAGAAATGTTCAGAGAGATTTGGGTCAAGTGTAGGCAGATGCGACTTCTTTAGTCTCAGAACATGTTCACCATGGAGTGGTTGAACCGGAGGTTCTGATTCAATACTGTGTGATTTTGTCTGCGATTGAAACCTAGATGGACATGGCGAAGATTTTTCAATTTAGTAGAAGAGACCAAATCCCCAGGACACAGCCACAAAATGGCGTGATGACAATTTAGAACTGGGATGACAAGGAATATCTTCATCACACGGTGGTGCTTTTGTGGAGCACTTTGCCATAGGGTTGTGGAAGACAAATCATTGAGTTTGTGTGTGACTGAAATTGATAGGTTCCTGACTGGTAAGGTGAATCAACAGTTTTGGGAGAAGGAAGGAGGGTAGGTTTGAGAAGCATATCAGCCATAATTAATTTGCAGAGCTGATTGGATGGGCCAAATAGGCTATCACTGCATCATTATCTTCTGGTCTTTTGGTTATTATGGGTGATTTCAATCTGCTCATCGATTGAGAAAATCAAATCAGTTACAACACCATGGAGGGGACATTCCTGGCGTGTATGAGATTATTTTCTGGTTTGATACACTGAGGATCCAAATAGAAACAAACCACCTTCGATTGAGAACAATCTGACGTCTGTAATGGGATAGCTTAGTTCGTTCGACGGATGTTTTGTGATTCGGAGTAGCATCAACAGCATTTGTTCAATGCCTGTAACAGCTAAAGTAGCCCCGAACGTCTCACCTTCTTAAACTTGTTCCTTACCTGAGTCACAGGCGCTCACAGGGTAAAGCACCGTTGGTGGACTCTGTCTCTCTCTCTCTCTCTCTCTCTCTCTCTCTCTCTCTCTCTCTCTCTCTCTCTCTCTCTCTCTCTCTCTCTCTCTCTCTCTCTCTCTCTCTCTCTCAAGAGAGACAGCTGTCCGATGGTTTCTGGGGATACAGCAACTTTAATTTCATAATTTTATTTGTGTAATGAAAGTGGAATGATTGGTAAACTGTCTGTGTGAGGGCTCCTGTGGGTGATTGAAGAATTCAATAATAGAACTCTTCATTAACACGGAGAGTGGTAAAGTTGATTCTGAGAATAGGGGATGAAATCTGAATAGAAGAGAGCACGGCGGCATAATGAGCGAGCAGGTTGCAATCATTTGGGGAACATAACCTTACTACGTGAGAAACATATATACATCCCTTGGAGGAATTGTAATCATCGTTCATATCTATCACAAAATAAAACTGCATAGGTGACTGTACCATATCTAAGAAGTGACAATAGGGATAGCACTTGATCCAAGGGAGAGGTGGACAAAATGTCTAAAAAGAACATCAGACCTGAAGATCAGGAACATTTTAGATTTCAGCACGATTAAGGATTGATTAAGAGGGAATATAAAGTATCTGAGTAAGCTTGTGAAATACACGGTAATTGTAAAATCTCCAGAAGGTCGATGAAGAGAAAAAAAAAGATTAATGGAAACAAATCCATGATAATAAGAAATAGAGGAAGATATAATGTGGGATCAAGAGATGGCAAATCACTTACCTATGTACTGTATTTTGATTCTCTCATTACAAAGGATGCCAAATAATATCTCTAAATTGCTGAGGAACACATGAGAGGGAGAACTGAAGAACAACAGTATATGTTTGGGAATTGTGTTGTTGAAATTTATAGGATTAAAAACAAACACATAACAGCAGATGGTATTCTCCACCAAAGAGTACTAAAAAAAGAGGCCCAAGAGATAATGGATCTAATCTGAAACAAAGAGCTTGAACCTCATACAGTAATTTGAAGATTCCACATTCTGTAGGCTGGAACAATTTTATGTAGACTAGAAGATAGCTAATGTGATGACACGTTTTTAAAGAACTAGATATGAAACGTGGAATTATAGACCAGTTAGCCTAACACTGGAAAACAGTGACAGGATTGGACAGAGTCAGTCAGCATGGATTTACGAAAGGGAAATGAGAAACTACTCCTGGTGCCTGTGTACACAAGTCACTGAAAGTAACATGCAGGTGAAGCAGGAGGTGAAGGAGGCAAATGGTATATTGGGCTTTGCAGAATGAGGATTTGAGTACAGGAATATCGTTGTCTCGTTGGAATTGTACAGTCTCTTTGTGAGACCATACGTGGAGTGTTATTTGCAGGTTTGGCTTATGGAGACTGCACAATAAAATTTTTACAGAATGATTGTTCTGAAGGCAGGACTGAACGTTGGTATAAGTGTGGATTGGTTTGCACAAAACCGACTGATTTTTAAGAGAATGAAGTACAATGTCACAGAAACTATTCCAATTATATCAGAAATAACATGGTAAATGTAGGAAGGAAGACCTTATAACCAGCCTTGATCACAGTGAACATTGGAGCAGTAGCGAACGCAACAACTTACTACTGTTTCAATGTTCTATGTTTGTATTCTTTTAAAGATGATATACAAAAGCATTGTTTGTAACTGACACAGCTATCAGCACGACCTTATCCACTTTGCAATAAAATTCTATGACACTTTACTGAATGACAATCTGTGATTAGCTTCACCACCCGGATTGGAACACTTCATGGTGGTCATACAGCCAGAGAGTCACAGAGATGTACAGCATGGAAACAGACCCTTCCGTCCAACCCGTCCATGCTGAGCAGATATCCCAAACCAATCCAATCCCACCTGCCAGCACGCGGCCCATATCCCTCCAAACCCTTCCTATATATACCTATCCAAATGCCTCCTAAATGTTGCACTTGTACCAGCCTCCACCACATCCTCTGGCAGCTCATTCAACACACTTACCACCCTCTGCGTAAAAACGTTGCCCCTTAGGTCTCTTTTATATCTCTCCCTCTCACCCTAAACCTATGCCCTCTAGTTCTGGACTCCCTGACCCCAGGGAAAAGAATTTGTCCATTAATCGATTCCATGCCCCTCATAATTTTGTAAACCTCGATAAGGTCACCCCTCAGTCTCCGACACTCCAGGGTAAACAGCCCCAGCCTGTTCAGCCTCTCCCTGTAGCTCAGATTTTCCAAACCTGGCAACATCCTTGCAAATCTTTTCTGAACCCTTTCATGCTTCACAACATCTTTCCGATGGGAAGGAGACCAGAATTGCACGCAATATTCCAATAGTAGCCTAACCAATGTCCTGTACAGCCGCAACATGACCTCCCAACTCCTGTACTCAATAAACTGACCAATAAAGGAAAGCATACCAAACACCTTCTTCACTATCCATTCTATCTGCGACTGCGCTTTCAAGGAGCTATGAACCTGTACTCCAAGGTCTCTTTGTTCAGCAACACTCACTATGACCTGACCATTATTTGTATAAGTCCTGCTAAGATTAGCTTTCCCAAAATGCAGCGCCTCACATTTATCTAAATTAAACTCCATCTGCTACTTCTCAGCCCCTTGGCTCACCTGGTCCATATCCTGTTGTAATCTGAGGTAACCCTCTTCGCTGTCCACTACACCTCCAATTTTGGTGTCATCTACAAACTTACTAACTGTACCTCTTATGCTCACATCCAAATCATTTTCTTAAATGACAAAAAGTAGAGGATCCAGTACTGGTCGTTGTGCCACTCCACTGGTCACAGGCCTCCAGTCTGAAAAACAACCCTCTCGTACCACCCTCTGTCTTCTACCTTTGAGAAAGTTCTGTGTCCAAATGGCTAGTTCTCCCTGTATTCCATGAGATCTAACCTTTCTAATCAGTCTCCCATGGGGAAACTTGACGCACCCCTTACTGAAGTCCATATAGATCACATCTACTCTTCTGCCCTCATCAATCTTCTTTGTTACTTCTTTTAAAAACTCAATCAAGTTTGTGAGACATGATTTCCCATGCACAAAGTCATGTTGACTATCCCGAATCAGTCCTTGCTTTTTCAAATACATGTTCATCCTGTCCCTCAGGATTCCCTCCAACAACTTGCCCACCACCGAGTTCAGGCTCACCAGTCGACAGTTTCATGGCTTCTCTTTACCGCCATTCTTAAACAGTGGCACCACGTTTGTCAACCTCCAGTCTTCTGGCACTTCAGAAGTGGCTATCGATGATATAAATATCTTAGCAAGACGCCCAGCAATCACTTCTCTAGCTTCCCACAGTGTTCTCGGGTACATCTGATCAGATCCTGTGGATTTATCCACTTTTACCCTTTTCAAGATATCCCCCAGCATGTCCTCCTCTGTAATCTGTACATTTTGCAAGATTTCACCATCCATTTCCCTCCAGTCTATATCTTCCATATGTTTTCCCACTGTAAATACTGATGCAAAATATTAATTTAGTATCTTCCCCATTTTCTGTGCTTCCACACAAAGACCACCCTGCTGATCTTTGAGGGGCCCTATTCTCTCCTGGTCAATGGTTGGTTTGTCTCTTATTTTGGTTTCAGTTCTCATGTTGTTGAATTTTCGGAGAAAAAAAAAGAACATAGTATGTATGAAATAAGAAATAATCTTTGGAAATTTTCTGAGGGAACTCTGGTTGGGATAGAATGAAGGAAGTGTTTCAAGAAGAGGAGCAATGAGAGAAACAATGAGCTGTGTTTTGTAGTGGGGTGCTGGGAGAAGAGCAAAATCAATTTTCAACCTATCACCCCCAATCCTCCTGACCTCTATATTGTACTCACTGCTGTATTCTCTCAGCCTATTTTATACCAACAGCCAGCTCAGAGACAGAGACATCCACGGGCGCACATTCCCGTCAATCCCAGTCACTGACACACATTGTGGCGAATAGAAGCCTGCAGAAACCAGGCTTGAATTCATTATGGCACATAGAGAAGTAATTCGGCTAATTTTGTTAATTCCAATTTTCTGCGCAGGTCGGCAGAATCTTCAAATAACCTGTTTCTTTACAGGCAGACACAGATAGAGCTATGTAGTCATACAGCATGGAAACAGACCCTTCTGCCCAACCAGACTATGCCAAGCAGAATCTCATCTGTCTTATCTTTGCCCATATTACTACAAAAAATCTTCTTCATGTACTTCAATAAAGGCCATTCGAATGATTTTTCTGTTACTCAACTCACTTTCAAATGTTGTAACCGGAGTCATACCAAACACTTCATTAGGAAGTTCATTCCATGCACGGAAGACTCACTTTATAAAACCGTCGCTTTTAAAATCTCACATGCATTTTAAATCTAAGTCTTTTTAACTTAAAAATGTGTTCACGAATTTTGACATCCCTCAAACAAGGTAAAATGATCTTGCCATTCACCTTATCTATAAACTTGAAGACTTTATAAAAAGCTATAAGCTCCTTCACTCAATCTCAAACTCCTTTACTCCGCTGGAAAAGAGTCCCAGCCTTTCCAGCTTCTCCTTCAATTAAAAAACCTCCATTCGCAACAAAAGCTTGACATGTCCTTACTGCTGAAAATGTGTTGCTGGAAAAGCGCAGCAGGTCAGGCAGCATCCAAGGAGCAGGAGAATCGACGTTTCGGGCATGAGCCCTTCTTCAAGAAGTTTCCTGAAGAAGGGCTCATGCCCGAAACGTCGATTCGCCTGCTCCTTGGATGCTGCCTGACCTGCTGCGCTTTTCCAGCAACACATTTCCAGCTCTGTTCTCCAGCATCTGCAGTCCTCACTTTCACCTAGAAGATGTCCTTACTGCACCTACCACAGCTTAATAATATCCCTCCTAAAGCAAGACCGGCCACTGTACTTCAGACATGCCTCACCAACGTCCTGTACAACCACAAGATGACGTCACAAATCCTTTACACAACGGACTGAGCATCCTAAAAATCTCCTTTCCGACGCGATATACATTTCATGCAAATTTCAATAATTATGTCCCTGAAATCTTCGGTCTCTTTTTTTCTACAAGTTCAGCCAATGGCATATTATTAATTGTCTACTTACTAGCCGTCGGATGTATCCTAATTAAACACAGTCTGTCAATCCTTAGTCGATTCACATATTGATCAAGATCGCTTTGTAATCTCAGGTCATATTATTCACAGTCCACTCTGCACCAATTTTGATGAAATCTACAAACTTACTTACCATGCCTTCTATCTTTTCATCTCAGTAATTTATACAAAAATGACAATGTGACTTAACTTTAAGAATTATTCGACCATTTGGAGTCTGGTTAAAGCATTACCAATGTCCTAATAAACAATGTCTGCTGCTCTGCCTACGTGAACCTTTCCAGTATTTTTTTCATAAATTCAATCGTGTCTGTGCGACACATTGTCCTTACACAAAACCATGCTGAATATTCCTAAATTTTCTTTAACTCAAAATAGATACAAATTCTATATTTTAGAATCGGTTTCACAAACTACCCATGACAAAAGCCAGACCAATAGTTCGATAGTTCGCAGGTTTCTGTTTGCATCACTTCTTAATCAAATGCACAACATTCAGTAATCCTCATTCATTCGGATCATCACCTGTAGTTATAAACTATGCAAATATTTCTGCCAGGGGCCCCACATTTTCCTCACAACTTCCCTCAAAGTTCTGGGAGAAATGAAGTCTGATCCCAGAGAAGTATACAAACTTTTAATTTCTAAGAACTCCAACACTTCCTCTTTTGAAATGTGAACCGTTTTAAAAATATCAATTTGAGTTTTCTAAATACATAATAAAAACTGACACTAGGCAGTCATTTAGTATCTCTTTCAACTCCTGAGATTCGACACAACGATAACTGTCTTCATCTCTAAAGCGTGCTAATTATTCTCTTGTTTGTAATGCACTTGTAGAATCTCTTTTGAATCTCCCAATTCAGCAAAACTATCTCACAGCAACTCTCAAATAAACTGCATATCAACATTAAGAGATTACTGAACTAGATCTCTCAAGTGTTTTTGCACTTCCGATTTTGGAAGGCTTTCCCCTTTCAGACAATAGGCTACGTTTCTACTCTTCTCACCAATATGAATGACCTCACTTTTTCATACAGTTTTTCACCTGCGATTTGTTTATACACTCTCTGAGATTGTCCAAGTCATTCTGCAGACTTCCCGCTACTAAATACGACCCGTCTGTCCCCCACCATTATGTCATCTGAAAATGTAATAATGACGCCCTCTCCTCCTTTGACCATGTAATTCATGCATAGTGTGAATAGTGATGCTCGCAACACAAACATCTGTTATCCTCCACTAGTCACCGCCTGCCATCTTGAAAAATACACGGTTATCCCAATTCCATGTTTTCTGCCAGTCAGCCACTTTTCATTCCATGCCAGTAACACAATGGATTCTTATTTTAAGCTTCTCATAATCACCTTGTCAAATGCCTTTTGGAAGTACAAACAAGCTACATCCACTGGCTCTGCTTTGTCTCACTTGATCTTTACCTCGTCAAAGAATTCTTACAGATTTGATGAAGTCCTGCTGACACTTCACGAACACTGCAACCACATCCTCACAATAACATGCCACGTTGTGTTTAACGTGTGAACTTTATATGGGACATTAGTTACACAGAATTGAATAACACTTCGCACAGATTAGGCACTTGAAAGTTTTCTCATCAATGTCAACACGTTGATGATAAAACAGACCCTAAGAAGTTGTATCGTGATTCCCACAGTTTGAGACCTTAGAAGTCTCTCCTCAGTGTGAACACGTTGATGCGACTTCAGTTCCACAGAATCTCTAACAGACTTTCCATCGTCTGAGCATTTGGAAGGTCTCAGAGATGACGTGCCTTTTTCTGTGCTGTGAGCACTCAATGACTCAAACATTTTGGAGGAGAAGGGTATCTCCAGTGGAAAAAAAAATGCCCAAAGCGGTGTCATTAAGAAACAATGTAAAGTTCCCTGCAGTCATCCCTGGTTGTGCAGTATTTGCCATACTGTGATCACAGCGCAGCAGCCCGAGTTTATTTCCCTCTCCGAAACCACAGGCTTCTTTGTTGCTGACATGCAGTAGACAAACAAAAAGAAATCATCGAGCGGGTGGTTGAAGACCACATATTCAGAAGTATTCAGATGTGAGTTTCTGATGTGAAGGCATACAGGCCAGGTGATGGGAAATGCAAGAAATGTCGTCAAGCGGTTGCTTCTGACAAGAGCACAAAAAAGGAGCTTGAAGGCTGTCGACCAGCCCAGGCGTCCCAAACGGACATTCGTCCCTCGTGGTCTAAAATTTACAGTTTGGTGTTTTCAGCTCCATGGCCTGGTTTCGATTCCCTATCAGACAATAAGAGTTTTTTTCCTTCCTGACAGAAACAAAAACGAATTCAGAAAATCTGTGACCGTAAGTCCTTCTAATGTATCGAATCAACTAATGACCCCAAGAACATTAGAGTCAACTTCTGAGCCTCTTAATGGAGGTGAAGGTGCCTCGACAGTCCCTCCTCAGTCGCGCATTTCATTCTTTATTCTCCTCTGTTTCCGCTTCCCATGAGTTTCTAACGATTTTGAAAGCTAAGACAGGGTTTTTTTTTGTTCTTTCCTTCCCATTTCCAGGAGCCGCAGCAATTGGGTGGTTGGGTTTGCTAAAGGGAAAGTGCCAACGAGTTGTTTGTGGGACTATTTCAGATTCCCCTCCTGCTTAACTTAAAACCAGCTAGACAGAAAAAAGTTATCACTTGCAGTAATCTGTAAAAGTCCGAGTGGCGAAGAACTACTTACAGTAAAAATTAACAACGTATTTCTTAAAGTATAACAGAATCATTAACTAAACACTATTTACAATTTCTTCCTCTAACCTATCTTTTACCTACCCTCCTATAATGTTAGTCCGATAAAACTCCCAATTAAGATTTAAAAACCACACTTCTTAACTCAAAACCAGACATCTGTAGTGCTTCGATTCAGACGTTCATGCACCTTCTTTTCTTATGCTTGGAACTATCTGCATCACAGCTTACTGATCGAAAAAGGTAACTTTTAGGAGAGCTGTTTTTCAAGCAGTGTATTTATATGATGGGTTTGGTAGTTCTCTTCCTAACTGTTCAATTTTCCACAGACCTTTATGCCCAAAGTGACTGATGGTGTCATTGGTTTTTAAAATTTGTGATATACTCAATTCTGTTTGGATTTGAGTTTGATATTTTTCTGGGTATGCTTCATAATGATTGGCAGACTTCTCATGTGTCTCTTTGTCTCATATCAACTCAGTGAGTGCTGTTTGTTCTGAATCAAGTGTTGCTTTGTACATTCTCCAGCAGCCAGTGCCCTTGCCAAATCCTTCACTCTCTAAATGTACACTCAAATCTCTACTAAACTGTGATTAGATTAGATTACTTTACAGTGTGGAAACAGAGCCTTTGGCCCAACATTTCCACACCGACCCACCGAAGCACAAACCACCCATACCCCTACATTTACCCCTAACCTAACACTACGGACAATTTAAGCATGGCCAATTCACCTAACCTGCACCTCTTTGTGACTGTGGGAGGAAACTGGAGCACCCGGAGGAAACCCACGCAGACAGGAGGAGAATGTGCAAACTCCAAACAGTCAGTCACCTGAGGTGGGAATTGAACCCAGGTCGCTGGCACTGTGAGGCAGTAGTGCTCACCACTGTGCCAACGTGCCGCCCGTGATGGCGCTGGGGAAGTGACTGCGATGTTTTCGAGGTCCTCGAACGAAGAGATTCTCACTCCTGCATATCAGGCATTCAAACGTCCTCCCAAATACACAACAACGTTTTGTAAATGTGTGTGAAACATGCCAGTCTTGCTGTCTCACTATTGAAGAGTCAAACCCACAATTACATCATCCTTAGTTAGACACTTTATCCATTGTATTACTGCCCCCGCGTGCTTTTGGGTTTGCATGCCGCAGAGTTGTGATGTGCACACGGACATGCGCAATAGCAGTCATGTTCACAAGTTTATCAGCCAGTCAAAATAATCAATGATACTGCTTCACTCCAATGGACCCACGATGTGAAGTGGCAAGTTTCACAACGAAAACGCACCAGTTCACATAAAGCTTCCATTCAGCCTTTGTCTGCTCAGCCATTGAATGTGATCACTGCTGATCTGTAAAACATGGTTTCCACTTGCTGCATTTCCTCCATATCGCGAGGAAGACCCGAGCCTAATCAAAACATTGAATACTCCGATTAATTTTCTGTGTCTTCGATTACTTTAACAGCCTCTACGAGTTTGCAGTTAATTCAATAATAATAAACGAGCTAAAACTCCCATCCAGAAATTTAACTCAGTGCAAAGTCAGCCATATGAGAAAGTTCACGGAGAGAAAACATTGCCTCCGTTCCACTCTGCACTAATGAGAGCCTCCACAGTGAGGAAACACACCACTTGACCCAACAAGGGCACATCGAATCTCCAAAGAGTAACCCACCGGATCTGTTTCCCTCAGACTACTGCAGCTCACACTCTGGGCAATTCAGCATGGCCAAACCACCTGACCATATTTGGACTGGGGAAGGAAACTAGATAACTCTGAGAAAAGCCACGCAGGCACCATGAAAACGTTCAATCGACAAACGGAAAGTCGCCTGAGACTAGAATCAATCATAGACCTTCACGCTATGAGACTACAATGCGAACCACTGGGCTCCTCGACGATTTAAACCTTTGCTGGACCTTTCTTATAACATAGACATTTCCCACGGGCAGATATTCTCTCAATCCACAAATATGTGTCTTGCTAGAAATTATTTCACTTCAGATTAAAATCCTATCCCTCAGCTAGATGTCCAAATACTCCCTGCTCAATATCAATAGGAGCTGCTCCTGGTGAGTTTGGAGCTCCAAGCCTGATCTCCCAATGCTCCCTTCTACATGTCAACAGAAACTGATAGAATGTGTTTGAAGCTTCGTCCTCATATTCCAATAGTCACTGCTGCTCCCTGTCAATAGAAACTTCTGCAGGTGAGTTTGGAGCTAGCCTCGGCATTTCACGCGCTTCTATACCGTCTGGGATGGACGTCGCGCATATCGATTGCATCACTGGAGCCACATCCGCTGCTCTTCCCCAACCCCATTTCCAGTTGAGTGTTCGGGGCTGCATCACTCATTATGTCTGACTCTTGGCTCGTGAACTGGAATTATATGATATAGCAGCAGCAGTTAGTTGCTTTCGGGAGCAAATTGGTGAAATAACCAATGTGAAACCATATTGTTACTGGAAATAAATTTCATCAATACCCTGCACAATCCAATAACCCTTTGATGTTTTGTAGAAATCTACCAATACCAGCATTCAACAAACAGAGGGAGAATGTATGTGTCGGGAGTATGTTCAATGCTTTGGATCAATTAATTTCCTTGAGAAAATGAGACACAATGTTCTTTCCTGTTAAAGGAGAGGAAGGTGCCTCGATAATCAATGTTCTTTGGAACAATTCGCCATTAAATCTCCTTTGATACCACTTCACAAAGAGTATCTAAAGATTGTCAAAGTTGTGACTTGCCGATTCACATTGTTTCCTCGCCATTCCCAGGAAGCGCAGTAATTAGATCAGTGAGTTATGGAAATGGAAAGGTGCCAATGAAAAGAGTGTGTGACCATTTCAGTTCACCTGTAATGCAGTAGGGACATTGTCTCTGATGATCTCGGGGACATTGAAACTTCCTGCAGATCTGAAAATCAAACGTCGATTCAGCTTCAGAACAAAGAGAACGATTGGCTTGTAAGTGCAATAAAAGCCTGCAATGCTCTCCAATCAGGTAGAAATCGACACTACACTATCCTCACGCGTAATCAGACTCGTTATTCATTACTGTTTGAGACATGAATAGCAAAAAGGTTAGCATGTCGGAGACAGCATCACCACACAGACACATTTCCTCAATTTTTCGACATGTATCACCGATTGTAAATAACCTCAGAGAGAATACCATGACTGAGATTCGTCGTGGAGTGGTTGGGCAAAATGGCTTCTGTCTGCAGGGGAATGACGCTTCCTGTTTATGCCGTAACTCTCCCTGACTCTGGGTCAGACGGAGCAAGAATTATTCATTTTTAACACTCCCTTTCACGTTGGACTGTCTTCACTGCGCCGCTCAGGGCCGTGGTGATAACTGTGAGTGAGTGAGCATTTCCCTTGGATTCTTTTCATCTCGAAAAGTTGGGGCTCAGATGTTAACTGCTGCCCGGTCACAGGAAAGTACCGACGCCCGTGTTGCGTTAGACTTTCTGCAGGATTTATGATTTGGAGATGCCGGTTTTGGACTGGGGTGTACCATTTTAAACACCAGACAACACTAGGTTATAGTCGAAAAGGTTTAATTGGAAGCACTAGCTTCGGTGTGCCGCTCCTTCGTCAGGTGGTTGTGGAGGACACAATTATAAGACACAGAATTTACAGCAAACGATTACAGTGTGATGTAACTGAAATTATACATTGTAAAATACCTTGATTGTTTGGTGAGTCTTTTATCTGTTCTAATACCATGATAGTCTCACTACTTACATGTGTAAATCACAAGACTTTTCCAAAAAAGGAACATTCTCAGGTTTACTGTAACCATTGGTGCTAGCCAGACACCGTAAAACATTAATGAAGTTAGGACAGAGGAGGAAATAAGCTTGTGTCAAATGAAAGCCCTTATCCTGTTCTCTGTCGGCCTGCTATGATCTAAATCTTACAGCCTCTCTTCTGTGAATAGGAATAGGCCCGTGAAATTGTTTTAAAAAATCAGTTCCGATGAGTTTCATGCACAGGACTCCCTGCAGTAATCCCCCACGCTGTTTCAAACAACTGCGTCCTCGCTGCCAATTAAATATAACAAATAGCGGACTTAACCAAACAAATGTCCGTAATTGGATTTTACGATCACGGTGTAAAGTTCAGGCTCACCGTTATTGTGGATCGAGGCCGTCAGACTACGGTTTTCGCTCCAGTTGTTGAGCTAAAAATCACTGTAATTGTGTCCAGTGTGAGAGAAGAGTAGCTGTTGCTGGGAAACAATTCTTTCTGAAACCCCTGTCCCTCTGCTGCAACGGGAGGAGTTGGAATCTCCTGATAGATTGAAACATAAAATGGGGTGTATTAAGTCATGAAATATCATTCTATGTTATTAACACCAAACTGTAATCAACTGACTTCCCCAAACGAAGCTGCAACAGGACATTATTTCAACGAGCGACCACACATTGCAGCACAGAGCAACTGTGCAGAACATAGGAAAATTACCGAGACGGTGTATCATTAGATACACATAAGGAATTACACTACTTCGATTGGGAGAACGCATTCATCCGAGGAGAAGCCAAACAGTTGCACGCATGAGAATTTCTAGAAGTATCATATTGCAACCAGAACTCAATCAACAAACACATTGTGTTGGACTACATTTACTACCCATAATAAAAACAACAGGAAATGACATCACGATAGAAAACGACATCCCCACAGGAAATGATATCACTGCAGGAAATGACATCACCAACAAAAGTTAACCAAACATATAAATAGAAAGTAGGAATCATCAGCAGTGCTTCATCTGGAGGCTCACTGAATCTGTTACTTCGTATGGTGATGGAACGTCTGCAAATGAACCTTCCAGATCAATGAGCAAACCTCCATCCAAGACCAGCGCAGTTGTGTATTTCTATATAATAATGCCAGGGAAATTATTAATTTAATCTCTGAATTCAGCATATTTATCAATATTTCTCATCAGCTAACAGCAGTCACATGTAAAAATGTAAACAATACTTTATTGGCTCTTTTCCTGCTTCCATTCTTGTGAACTTGTGAAAGGCTGTGCTTAAATGTTTACCTTTTCTTTTCTTTCGTTCCGTCAATTAGCGACCATATACAATTGAGAATTGGTTCTTTCAATATCTACCTCAATGTGTCTCTTGTTGTCTCTCTTTGTCTGTGTGTTTCCACCCCCCCACCCCCCTTTCGTATTATCCGACTCTCTGACTGTCCATATCGCTCATTTCACATTCCTGCTCGAGGGCAAGTCTGATATTTGGAGACAGTGTGAGAGTGGAGCTGCGGAGAGGCTTTTTATTCCCTCGACTGGATTGTATAGGTCTGGGCTCACATTCGCTGGAAAAGAATCTGTCCCTTAGGACTGAGGGAAGGAAACATTTCTTCGCTCAAAACAATACAGACTTTTCCAGTTCTAAATAGAATTGACAATCCACCTGGAAAAACATATCACCACATTTAAAAATTTATAAGAATGTCTTCACTGTTGTTGAGAAATGAGTGAATGTTGACAGTGGAAAATGACGGTGATCAGCTCGTGTTGTCTGTGCCATTGCCACAATAATCCCCGGCTAGTCTGCAGTGTCTCCAGACTCACCTTGTTATTCACACCAAACTTTGAAGGAAGTCGTGAGCATAAAAGAGCAGGAGAAGCAAAAGTTCCTATAGAACAGAGGAACTCGGACATTTGGTTGGGTCAATGCTGTCCAATGAGAATTGCAATTAATTAATCCCCGTTTTAGCAAAAAAAGCTAACAATCGAACATTCTTCGCTGAAGTGCACAGAAAGACACGATCTGATCTTGCATTGGTTTTCACCTGTTTTAATGAACAGAATAATGAGGATGTGTTCATCGTCTTGGGGGGCCCATTGCGCATGAACACAAGAGAGAGAGAACCTCACGCCAAGAGGAGCTGGGTCATTGTGATGAATTGACCAGGCGTGGTGTGTGTCAGTATAAATGTGAACAGTAAAGGCTGAGCCATCAGCACCGACACTGACCCTTGTACCATACGTCCACTCTCACTTCCCGCCACGTGCCTCCCAGTTTTCATTGCTTTCCACTTTTACTTCACTTCCCCACTTCATTTCTCAACTTCACCAATCGTTAGCAGGTGCCGGTAAGAAACTGTAACATTTAGACTCGGATTCCTGGCATATAGATGCCACTGCCCATCTCACAGCAGGTCTGGGGTAGGGGATAAGTTAATTTCGTGAACCCTTGAAGTCATGAGCACGGAGATACTGTCATTAAGCTGCCATAGAGAGAGATTCAGGATTTTGGTCTGGCGACACTGAAGGAACAGCGATATATTTCGAACATAAAATGATGAGGTTATTGGAGGGGTAGTTTACTGTGGTAGTTTTACCGTGTATCTGCTGCCATTGTCCTGGACTGATTCTTGCTGGATGAGAGCGGGTGTTCTGTGTATAACCAGGAATTCAGTTCCATTCAGATAATTTGCAAGTAGAGCAGTACATCTTGAATCACTGATTGGGAATTGTATACAGGTCTGGACTATGCAAACACATACTGAAAAGAAGGAAACATCACTAATGTTGCGACTGGAAAAGCAAACATGCTTTTTCCTGTTCTTTTCTTCAGAACCATCTCCAGGATCAATGTTTCTCTTTCCAAGCATCCAATCAGTTGGTTCTATCGCCCCAGTTTTCAAAGGGGAAAAAGCGGAGCTGATATTATCGGATGTTTTTTTTTCTGCAGGCGTACTGCAGGAAGGCACAGAACACGCTGAATCTGACACGGGCTCGTTTTGAGGCATTGGGTTCCGGTGGAGAGGCGATATCTAAAAAGGCATCGTTCAACCTAGTGGATTATAGATCAACGGCTAGAAGTGACGAGAGCTTTCTGGCTGACCCCAAATGTCCATTACTGAAAGTCTTGCAATAACGCAGTGATGAAGAATAAAATGGTGGAAATTTCCAACAGAGAAGAAGGTGAATGTGAAATCGGCACCTGCGACCAAATATCTTCCATTTGTCTCTGAAAGGCACTGCTTCACGAAGTGGAGACTGTTGAAATGAAGCAGTGACTGTGATTATCTTTCATGGTTTTTCACCTTGTGAGTATTCCCATTTCTGCTCATGCCCGTGTAATCTCCAGACCACTGCAACATTTGTTTGGTATGCACAGGACCAGGGGCAGAACAGGTTTGGCTCTTGGTTGGTTTGAGTGCACTTTCCAGGTTCGTTATACTTGCAAACTCATCTTCTCATTGTACTGAAGCCGAGATGAAGTTTGGATTGCTGATCTGCAGGAAGAACAATCATTTTACTGCCTCTCATCAGCAAAATTCCCCAAGAATACCAGAGTTAATCTCACAGCGCTGTCAGTGGGATGGAAGCTGAAATAACCCGAACAGCTGCTTTTGGATACCTTTAATTGCCCAAACCCACTGACCCAATCACTGCAGCTCTTGGGAATTGTAAGGAAACAAAAACAAAAAGCAATCTCAGCTTTATGAATCTTCAAGAGCTCTTTGCAAAGCGGAATCATTAGAATGAAACGTGATTTGACCCACTGAATAAAGACAGTCTATCAACTTGCTCATTTTTCTGGAAGAGTTCTGATGTTCTGGGCGACATTAAGTGTTCTGAGGTATTGATTCCCGCCAGACCGACTCGGATTTTTCAGTTGCAAAAATCGAGAATAATAAATACGAATTTTCGCACCTGGATTCTGGACCTGGGCAGTGGTGGTGGAAGTGCTCAATCCTTCATACTGTACCACCAGGGATGGAGGCAAGAGATCCTGCATCGTTAGTTAAGGAAACGGCTCTACGCTTTTTAGTATCCATTGGAGAAAGCTTTCTCCTCTAAAATGATGGCGTCATCGACTTTTTACAACACTGATAGAGGCCCATTATCCCGGTTTCCAGCACCTGGCCTGTATCCTTGAGTGCTCTGCAGGTTCAAGTGATCATTTCAATGATATTTTCCCTGGAAGGTTTTCAACTCAAACGACACAATAAATTGGATTTAGGTTTGAGGTCGGCATCCAAAGCAGAAGAGTGCTGAAAAAGCTCGCCAGTTCTGGCAGCATCTATTGGAGAAATCAGAGCTAATGTTATGGGTTCAGTGACGTTTTCTCAGACACAGGTCTTCCAGCAACATGTGCGTTTGTCTAAGATTGAAAAAATGTGTTCATGTGCCCTCGACAGTGAGAGTCATGCAGACACGACCCCCAGGCAGTGGCAGAGGCCACAGGAATGAGCTAATGCAGGAAGTAGGATTTCACCTGATTGGCTTGTTATTTCAATTCAGACCTCAAAAGCAGAATCTGTTTACAGAAAAGTGCTCCTTTTGATGTTCAATGCGACAATTGAACAAAACTTCACACGTGCCTCGGGGAGAGGCAAAATCACAATCCCAGGCTTAAAAGAGCAAGAATGTCACCACTGCGTTCCAGCAGCACACCTGTAAGCGGGGGGTCTCATGAACAAAGCAATGCGTTATAACAGCTGACGGAATAGCCTGTGTATTTCAAATAGGCTTTAACAGAGATAAGGAATAATGTAAAGAAAGATGGGAGAGCGCAATGCTGAATCAGATCGTGCTCAGTGTGATATTAGTGGAGATCTTCCCTGGTTGTTTAATCATTAGGATTTAGTGCCATCTGTGCCATGTCCATTTAATGTTTACAATTTACAGTAATCAATATGAAATACTGTCTGATATTTAGAAGCAGAATGAAGTAGTGGATCAATCGAGGAGATTTACACAACAGAAACATATCCTTCGGGCCGAATTTCTCATGCCGACCAGATATCCAAACCTAATCGAGTCCCATTTGCCAGCACTTGCCCCATATTCCTCTGATCACTTCCTTTTCATTTACCAATTCAAATGTCTTTTTAAGTGGTTTGGAGATGCCGGTGTTGGACTGGGGTTTGCACAGTTTAAAAAAAATCACACAACACCATATTATATTCCAACAGGTTTTTTGGACACACGAGCTGTTTGTAATAATCTTAATCTCAACAATTACCTGATGCAGGGGAGAAGGTGATAGGTTGGAGAGGAAGGTGGAGCGGATAGATGGGAAATGGGTTGTGTCCATTTGGCGGCTTGGGACTGGCATAAAATGGGTTTTGGAATTGTGACCACGATAATCCTGTGCGTTTCCAGGGTGCCAACGCGGATGATGAGGCTTCACTCCACCAGGCTTCAAGTGTTAAAGGTTTGGCGATGGAGGAGGCATCGCACACTGCACCTATTTAGGTGCAACACACTCACTCGTGCTGGGATTTATCCTCTTCTCCGAGTTGTTCCCTCACCTGCTGTGCCAGAACTACATTCCTTTCCGATTCCATTCATTCTGTCCAATTATTTGCTGTGGAATCTTTAAACTGGGCAGACCCCTCCACTCCTATAAACCTAATCACAATTTTCTGTGCAGCTGAAACTAACTCCCATGGCTTAGTTTATATTCCTGTCGATAGACACCAGTGATCAGAATTTCCAAGGACTTTGGCCCCAGCATCGTGCAGGCAGAGAGTGTCCCATCAGACAGTTCAGTCCTTTGCCAGTTCCGACCTCAAAATCCAATGAAATAACACGCATTTCTCTCACACCAGTCTTTCAAACGAACAATTACTTCCTTAATCTTGGTGACCTTGTGCTAATTTGTTTGTGGATCAGGTAGTAATCCAGAGATTACTCCTTTCTGTGTAAATTTTCTAATTTAGCATCAAGCTATATTCCTTCAGCACAAATTCATTCCTCATTCGAATTACATCAAAATCTGGATCATTCCTCTCCCACTCCAAGTTCTTCAGCAGCTGAGTTGAAAATCCGAAAAATGGCCACCAGGCAGGCAATACAGCCTTCGCGAACCTTCGGTCGGGCAATAGGAAACCGTCTGCATGTTTTGGCAGCTACTATCCCCAGTTTTACCGACATTTCTCTTTCCTCCCTCCTCTTGAATGGCCACCTCGGCCACATTTCTGTTGAGTGTTTGCTCATTCTCCCTGCAGCCAGGATTCTCATCTACACAGGGACAAAATATCTCACACCTGTTAGAGAATGTGGTTGCAGGTAAATGTGGTTGCAGGTGCATGAAAATCTCTGCTCGATATGGAAAGATCCTTTGGGACGGTGGTGAGAGGTGAGGCATTTGTTGAAGGTGAATGCTTTGCACCTGTTGTGGTGGCAAGGGTAGACGTTGTTGAAGCCTTCTATTCTCCAAGGAGAACTAACCTAATTTTCCAATCGAACTTTACAGCTGACATTGTACATACACTGCACCATTCACATTATCCTGTTCAGCGCTGTCTCAAATTACTTAATTTCCCCACTTCCTGAAGTTTCACGAGCAGAGTTGAACAATAATGCAGCTGGAGATTTCAGAGTCGGATTGGCTAACTGAACAATCTGTTCTTTCACTTTGAAAAAGTGCTTCCCTTTGTCGTATTTGCTGCAATAGTAGCTCTTCCCCGTCCCGCCTTCAGGCTCTCCGACCTCATTTACAGAATCTCCTTTTTGAGAAAATCGATTAAACATTCTTGTGTACGTGCAGACCGGACGTATGGGCGCGTCCCAGATTTGAACCGCATACCTAAATTACTGAAAGCCCAAAAGCAAAAAAAAAGACATTCAATAAGCAATGAAACACAGTCTGCTTGCGTTACGCATGCGCCAGTAGCTGACCACGTCACCGGGTCCAATTCATTCCACATCACTCCTGGAATTTACAGCAGCAAAGTGTTTCCAGAATACCTGCTTCCCATTCTTTTTCCCTGATTACTGACGTTGCTGTTTTCCCCGCATCATGGAACCAGGCTGTCTCCATTGGAGTACTATTAAACCATTTTATTACTCCTTGCAATCTGTGCTGGGAGAGGTCAGAGCCCGTTCGCTTTTTGGCCCAGTGTCAATGAACAAATGAAATAAATGGCGCAGAAAGCCACATAAACTGTTCTTTTCCAATAAATTATCTTCTGCACAATATTGTGCTGTTTCCTTTATCTGATCCTCATGCTCCAATAATTTCTGGTCTATGTCCGTAAAACTTACTGTATGAGAATTATTCTCACAATCGAGCATCTAATTATATTGATGAGACGGAACTTCGCGGCGGTGGGATTTCGGCGTTTTAATCCAGCAACAGTGACTGCAGCAGCACAGACTGAATAATGCCAATGTGCTTATTAGATTGTGCAAAGCCTCAGTGAAAATGCAGGAAGTATGAAACTGTTGGTTATTGATTATGGAGGAGAGAGAAATCTCCGAGAAAGGTTGGGCTTGAATCCTGATGCATGAAACGCTGAGGCGTGAGAAAGTCGGTACTTGCAGGTGCAAAATGGTCACCTCGAAGAGCATTTTCTGGTAAAATCTGACTGATTCCCACCTCCGTTTGCTAGAACGGGAAAGATGCCTATTGCCATGGCTCAGATTGGAACTGAACTTGCGGCGGCCACAAAATAAAGCAAGATGCAAAAACGCAATAAGGGTAGTCTTATGGGATATTTCGGGAACAGCATCATAGGCGCAACAGAAATAGTTGCCAAACATTGACTCAGATGTGGTTATTCAGAGTGGGCTGAATCTTGAACTTAGATTTTGTTCAAGGTTGATACTGAAAGATTTCTACAAAACATCAATGCTTTATGCGATACAGCTAAATATTGTTGAAATGTATTCCCGATAACAATGTAGTTTCACATCTCTTATTTCACCAATTTGCTCAACAAAAGCAATTTACTGCTGCTGCGATATACCATATAATTCCTGTTCACAAGCCCAAAATCAGAGATTCAATGGGAAATGGGGATAGGGAAGATCAGCGGATGTGGCTCCAGTGCTGCAATCGATGTGCGCGACGTCCATCCCAGAAGCTATAGTTGTGCGTCAAATTCCGACGCTGGCTCCAACCTCACTGAGAACAGCTTCTGTTCTCATGGAACAGCGGGGAGTATTGGGATATCAGTTTGGGAGCTTCAAGCTTAACTGTATCAGTGTGTGTTCAGATGGAGAAGGAAGCATTGGGACATCAGTCCAGGAACTTCAAACTCAACCGGAGCAATTCCTATTGATAAGAAACAGGGAGCATTTGGACATCAGACTGAGAGAAAGGATTTTAATCTGAATTTAAATAATTTCTCGCAGGACATATATTTGTGGATTCAGGAAATATCTGGCCGAGGGATGTCGCTCAGTTGTAAAGAAGAGTCCTGCAAAGGTTCAAATCGTGAAGGTATCAGTGGTTCACTCTGCCGTCTCGCAACACTCGGGTCTGGGATTGAACAAAGGCCGTGATACGACAAACCTGGAATTCCAACTACTGTACCACCAGGAACGACAACTGGGACCTTTGTATCGTTTCTTAATGGCACATATTTTCGCTTTCTTGTTTCGCTGGAGATAATCTTCTCATCCAAAATGATTGAGTCACTGAGTCTTTACAGCACAGACAAAGGCACATCATCTAGTTGTCCAAAGCTGGCCTGTTGGCTTGTGTGCTTTGACGTTCCAAATATTCATCTCAGTGCATGTAGGTTTGCTCGCTGAACTGGAAGATTCATTTCCAGACGTTTCGTCATCGTACTAGATAACATCTTCAGTGAGCCTCCGAGTGAAGCACTAGTGGTTTATCCGCTATTTATTTGTTTGGCTTTCCTTGGGTTGGTGAAGTCGTTTCCTGTGGTGACATCATTTCCTATGTTGATGCCATTTCCTGTTTCTATTTGGCAGGGGTTGATAAATGCGATCCAAATTAATGTGATTGTCGATAGAGTTCCGGTTGTAATGTTCCAAAACTTCTCTTGAGTTTCTCTCGTGCATTTATACATAGAAAGCCGGCTGTACCGCCAGTTCTTTATTAGGAAGCTCACTGAATATGTTACATAGTATGGTGGCGAAATGTCTCGAAAACCTTCATCCAGAACCTCAACCTGACATTTTTTTTTCAAATCTCGTTCTTCTCAATGTTACCTTCCCCTAACGTTTAATCTAAAACGGCACAATAAATGGAATGAAAGTTGAGTGGGCAAAACTGTGTTCTCGCCCTTGATGAACTGAAACTCATTTTCACATGCAGAGCAAAACATCCAAACACTTTCCCCCGAGAGTGACAAGCGCTCAGACAATAATTCTTCATGCCCTTGACTTACTTAGTCCCATCTTAGTCCGTCTGCAGCGAAAGGAAATATCTGTTCAGTCCCCTTTCCATGTTTCTCCCCCTTTGATTTCCCCATTACTCTGCAGTTTATACTGCCTCAAATCTCCCATCATGTGAAACCAGTACATTTCTTACCTCGACACCTTTCTAACCTTCTGAATGATCTTCCTCAAATTCCTGGAAAACCAGACAGGATTGGGGTAGTTCAAGATCATTTTTAGTATACAGGATCAGCGCTCTAACTACTGAACTACAGAACCAGTGCATTACCATATTAGACATATGTTTGCATGCATGAGATACTGCAATACAATGTAAGGATCGACAGACTGTGTCATAAACCAAGCAAATATAACAAAACCGAGACAGTGCCGAAGGTGTCTTCAAAAATGGGTGAATGCAATGCTAATTTAGATCGTGTACAATGTGATAAGAACAGAGATCACCCCAGCTAGTCTTTTCATTAGGATTCAGAGCTTTCACTGCCATGATTTGTCAATAGTCATCATTTATATTAATCCATAGCAAACACTGACTGACCTTTCGAAAACGAATTATGTTGTGAACCGTCAGAATCACTTTCCTGTATTTTGCAGTCCGACAACAGCGATGTCAGCTGCTATTGCCTGATGTGCACTCGTTTTAAAACAATAGCAGAGGGAATGGCGGGAAAAGGGATGGATAAGTTTGGTTTGTGAGAGTTGAGTATGGACCTCGTGGAGCCAAGCTCAAGTGTGGGTTCTGAAGGTGGATTTTCCTGTTTACCCTGGTACTCTTATCTCACGGATCAATCACTCACAATGTGGGTGCTGAAGGCAGGTTTTCCTGTTTACTCTGGTACACCATTCACTCTGGAACGTTCACAAACAATGACTGCACTTTGTGTGTCTTCCTTACCACACCTCCATTCGCTTCAGTGCATCAAAGAGATACTCCCATTTTTAACTTGGCAAACTGTAACAAAATCAGTTTTGAAGTTTCATATTTTAACACAATTCATTTTAGAAGCAGAAAATGTCCATTCAGCCCAAGTCTGTTCCGCGATTCAATGAGCTCATATCTCATCTGATAATATTGAAATGCACTTCGTTGCCTTTCTTCATAATACTTCATAATTTTACTGACTAAAACTCTGTCGCTCTCAGAAATCATTAATCTTAACGAAACAGAGCCGACAGCCTATGCGGTACACAATTCCACCAGATTGTGAGAATGGCAGAACAATAGTTTGTCTACCTGCCATAATGGAAAAAAAACTCACTCCCACTGGAGTGGGTGAAGGGTAAAGAGGACATGATGGCAGAGAATGCAACAGGTAAAGTAGAAGAAAGGGAAGGAGTGGGTGTAGCTTCACCATCACGCCATCGTTCCGCCCTTCTGACATTCCAGTCACTTGCACTGCACAATTAACATCATTTCTCCTGCAGCAGAGCAACCCCTCTCCGCATAATTGCAGACATACACCATCCTTCTCACTTCTCATCACGCATCACATGTGATAAAGAATCAGCAAGACTCAAAATATGAGCTTGCTTTCTCTCCATGGATGCCGGCTGACCAGTTGTGATTTCCAGCATTTATTGTTTGCAGCACAGACTGCAGCATCTGCAGGAACTTGTTCCTATTTTTTACCTCAGCTCTGTCTTAAAAGTGCGAACCCCATTCTGAGTTAAACACTCTGATACTCGGCTGTCCGACAAGGGAACCAATCTTTCTGCATTCAAGAAGTTTTAAATCTTCAACAAACTTGAATGTTTCAGTAAGGAGTTTGTTGTTTGTTGTCGTACAGTGTGTGTCAGGCAATGCAATGTATATCAGGCTTCTACCCATTTGCTTGCATGCCTGTTGTCAAACTGTCAACGAGTCTGACAGAGTTGTTCCCTTTTCTGTCTTTAATTACAGGAACTCCTGTTCGCTTTTTAGAGTTTGTACAGGCACAATGGATCTTCATTCCCTGACTCAGAATTAAATCCAGGAACAGCAGTGAGAGTGCTGAATCTGAACTACCAAAGTGCCAGAGAAGGCGCGCTCAATACTTGTAACTTCTTGACACTGCTTGTGTCTTTTTGTTCAGTTGTAAACTGATAGTGAGTTATTGAGTTTTGACAACAATCGGCCAACCTCTTTGACTCACTATGTCAGTGCTAGTCATCTCATATTATACTGCTGTATACAGTTTGCAGCACTGGGCCTTGTGTTTTCTGACGTTATAAACACTCATCTAAATAGTTATTCCATGGCTTGAGAGCTCCAGTGGAACAAACATTTCATTTAATCAATGGCAGGAAACGTTGCTCTTTGTTGGAACATGAGCGCTACATTTTCCTGTTTGAAGACATTTCTGAAAAGCAAACTCTTTCTTGGAGCAGTTTTCCAATTTTCCTCATGATGCCATCAGTTTTGGATTAAATCGGCCAGGCTACCAAAAATGTCTCGTCTTTGCATCCCCTTTGTTCAAATGCCGTGTCCTGTCCCTCAGAGTAAACCACCACCAGTTGTCTCTCTCCAATAACAGTCCAGAATTAAGATGGCGACTTTACCATTAAATATGTGGCTCACTGTCAGACTTTGTGATATTATAGCCCTGGAGCGCACAAGGCACATTATATTCTCTATTAATGCATTATTTAAATCAATTATGCTGGCAGGAGATAAACAGAATGATTCGTTGTATGTACAATCACAAATAAAATGAGAATCTGAAATGACAGCCTCGAAACCATCACAGCAACTCAGTGAGTATCACGAAATAAAAATCAAATGAAGAGCAAATGCTATAAATTGGAAATAAAACCACAAGTTGTGGTAAAGACAGAGCACATCTGGAGGTATTTATAAACAGAAATCAGGGTTAATGTCTCCGTTTCGCTGAAGTGTGGAAGCAAAACGTTCGCTCTGCGTTTTCTTCACAGATGCAACCAGACCTGCTGAGTAATCGACGTAGTTCAGCGTCCAGTGCTGTGCTCTGCTATCTATGAAAGCTTTACATGGCTCTTTGGCTGTTGTGGCACATTTAATATGAATCTGAATCAATATCCATCCATTGCCCCGCTTCATTTCTGCTGTCTTTGTTCAATTGTCTGTCAAGGTCTTTTTTCCGTTATCTCCAAGAATGCGTTCAACTGTCTTAGATATATTATTATTCAATCCATTAACTCTCCAGATTAGGGTTTTTTTACAGCTGTACGTAGTAACCATTATGTAAGTAGTTATTCACCAAGTAATAATGAAGGACCTAAGATTTGTGTCCAAAATCAATAACAATTAAATGATATCATTATGGTGCTGTAAACCAAATTTCTGGAGCAGGTAGGTAATGATATATTAGCGGGGATACATAACATTTTCCAGCACAATGTGTAGTTTATAATGAGTATTTTGAAGTGCAAAACTTAGGTTGAGACAGAAGGAGGTTTAGTGAACATTTGTCACAAGTCATTGCCTTCACAGATGAAGATTTACGGCACCAAAGTTGTAACAGTTAAAATCTAGAATGCTCAGGAGGTTAGAATTACATGTTACTCAGAAAAAATGGAAGGACATTTGTGAAAAAAAATTCTCGGAATGTGCTCATCGCTGGCTGTGTTAGCAATTATTGACCTGGCTTCATTGCACTTGAGCGGGCTGGAGGGTCGAGGATATTACAGGTCTGGGTCGACTGCAGATGACCAAGAGATGTGAATAGAAGGAGGTGAAGTTTAAAATGTATCTGTCCGAATACGAGTTATTGGGTGAACCAGACATGACCCAAATACTGATATAGCAGCAGAGTTTTGGATGATGTGTAAGTTTTGGACGAATAAATAACCTGTATGTCCATCCCTTACAGCATTGTTGGAGCTCGTGTGAACAGATAAAGCTGCTAAAATTGAGAGTGGATAGTGGTTAAAACCTCATTTAGGTGCAGGCAATGGAAGGAACAATAAAACATTAAACAGAACTCATGCAAACTCATTTATAGATGCAGCGAAAATCAGAGAAATGCCGAGAGGGAATGTGGGAGAACGGTTCTCAGTGTATTAACAGTTAGGTCAACATGGAACAAAGGAATTCATGACAGTTTCAGCAGCAGATGAGAAGAAATTCGGTTGTATAACTTAGGCGGGCAGTCTTAGTGACAATGGTGAAGTATTTCACGATTGTTATGACGTGTTTGTTTCACACTCAGACAATTGCCAGGGAGAGGCATGGAGGCAATGGCGAGGCATTGGAGTTTGTGTTGGAGTCTGAAGAAAAGGCCACAATTTTGCCGTGATTTAACTGAGGATTTTTTTGCTCGACCCCAACTGGGCGTCAGACAATTCAGGATGGTGTGCAAACTGGAGAGAAATCTGAAGACCACTGAGCGGCGTGGTTGCTCACTGGTTAATGCTGCTGCCTCACAGCAGTAGAAGCCTAGATGCGATCCCAGCCTCAAGTGCCTGTCTGCGTGGAGTTTGCAGCTTCTCTCCCAGTCTGTGTGACTTTTCTTCAGGTGCTCCGGTTTGATCCCACAACGCAGAAATGTGTAAGTCCAGTAAATTGCCCATCGTTTTATGTGCATTAGTCAGAGGCAAATATTCCTGGTTGGGTTACTCTTTGGAGGGTCGGTGCGTATTGTTGTGCTAAAGTGCGTGTTTCCACACTTCAGGGAATCTCACCTGTTCGAATCAAACTAAAAACGTGACAGTGTTCACGCCAACCCGCTACGCTGCTGTTTCTCGGTGGTGGAGACTGAACGTTTGGAAGCTTCTGACAACGCTCCAGTCAAGTTGTTGGTGTCTGCATTCCGTCCACTTCAGTCGCTACCTTCACATAGAAGACAAAATCTTGTGAGACATTATCTCATTGGCGTAGTCAAACCTGTCCACTGTGTGGGAAGGGATCCACTCAGTCATCTCACATGCCGTATGAGCAGCTCGTTCACGCTGATACAGATCATTACAATACCCAGAGTGCGGAAAATTTTGTAAAACCTCCAGGGACCTGCCGTCCCATCAAAATTCTCATGCTAACGAGAGACATTTTATATGCCAAAGGTGTGGAAAGTAACATAAGATACCTGATGCCCGTTTTTAATGCTTTGCTGTTGGAAGTACTATAAAGGTCCCAGGGATCTTATGCCTCCTACATGTGCTCACATCAGTAAGATTTTTAATTGCCCCGTTGTGGGAAGTGCTACAACGCCTCGAGGGACCTTTTCTATCTCCTCTTCTGAGGAGAGAGCATTCAGATGCTCTCCCTGTGGAAATGGGTTCAGGTGACGATGCGACCTCATGGAGCACCAGGTGATTCACACTGGGAAATGGCCGTTCAGCTGCTCCCAGCGTCGGACGGGATTTATTATTTGTCCAACCTGCTGAGTCACTTAGAAGTGCACACTGTGGAGACATGTTTTCTATTCATAGACAACAGGAAGTGCTACATAAGCTGCCGGGTACTGAATTGTCATCAACATGTGCACGCTGCGAAGAGACCTGTCAAATGCTAAGACAGTGGGACGTCCTTTTGAAAGTTAGTGTAGCGGAAGTCCCATCAACGTGTTCACACTGACTAGAGATTTTCACAAGGCTCTTACTATGGGAATCACGATAAAAGTTACTGGGGACAGTTTTGTCATTAATGTGTTCACATTGATGAGAAATCTTGCAAGTGTCTCGTGTGTGCAAAGTGTTATTCAAGTTCTGTGGAACTAGTATCAGCATGTTTACATGTTACATGTGACGTGGCATTTCACTGTAAGGATGTGTTCACAGAGTAAATAAAGAGTCCGCAGGGCTTCATCAAATCTGGTAGAATTCTTTGAGGAGTCGAAGAGCAAGTGAGACAAAGCATAGCCAGTTGATGTGACGTGTTTGCATTTCCAAAAGGCATTTGACAAGGTCGCAAGGTTTGTGAAGGTTTGCAGCTCAGGTTGAGATTTAGGGTGTAGGTTTGCTCGCTGAGCTGTAGGTTCGATATCCAGACATATCATTACCTGGCTAGGTAACATCATCAGTGGCGAACTCCAAGTGAAGCGAAGCTGTTGTCTCCTACTTTCTATTTATATCTTTCTCCTGGATGGGGTTCCTGGGATTTGTGGTGATGTCATTTCTTCTGCGTTTTCTGAGGGGTTGATATATGGCATCTAGATCTATGTGCTTGTTTATGGCGTTGTGGTTGGAGTGCCAGGCCTCTAGGAATTCTCTGGCGTGTCTTTGCTTAGCCTATCCCAGGATAGATCTGTTGTCCCAGTCGAAATGGTGTTTTTTTTCATCCGTGTGTAGGGCTATGAGGGTGAGGGGGTCGTGTCTTTTTGTGACTAGCTGGTGTTCATGTATTCTGGTAGCTAACTTTCTTCCTGTTTGTCCTACGTCGTGTTTGTGGCAGTCCTAACATGGAATTTTATAGATGACGTTGGTTTTGTCTATGGGTTGTACTGGGTCTTTTATGTTTGTTAGTTTTTGTTTGAGAGTGTTTGTGGGTTTGTGTGCTACTCAGACTCCGAGGGGTCTCAGTAGTCTGGCTGTCATTTCTGAAACTTCTTTGATCTAGGGTCAGTGGTTAAGGATTCTGGCTGTGTTTTGTCTGCTTGCTGTGGTTTGTTCTTGAGGAATGTGCGCACTGTGTGTTTTGAGTGTCGGTTCTTCTTGAATACATCGAAGAGGTGGTTCTCCTTTGTTTTCCGACGTTCGTCTGTGCTGCAGTGTGTGGTGGCTCGTTGGAATAGTGATCTTATACAGCTTAGTTTGTGTGTGTTGGGATGGTTGCTGGTGTAGTTGAGTATTTTGTCAGTGTTTGTCGGTTTTCTGTATACAGAGGTTTGTAATTCTCCTTGTCCTTTCTTTCTACTGTGACGTCCAGAAATGCGAGTTTGTTGTCAGTTTCTTCCTCCTTGCTGAACTTTATGACTGTGAAGTTGTTGTTAATGATGTTAAATGTCTCTTCTATCTTGTTTCGTTATGTAATGACAAAGATGTTATCTACATAGCGAACCCAGATTTTTGATTTGATGATTGGTAGGGCTGTTTGTTCTCGCCTTTGCATTACCACTTCTGCTATGAATCCTGATAGCGGAGATCCCATGGGTGTGCCGTTAGTTTGTTTGTATACTATGTTGTTGAATGTGAAGTGGGTGGTGAGGCACAGGTCCACGATCTTCATGATGCTTTCGTTGGTAATGTGATTGATGGTGGTTGATGTATGTGTGATGGACTGTTCTAAAAGTGTGGCGAGTGTTTCCTTTGCTAGATCGATGTTGATGGAGGAGAGCAATAATGTTTCGTCGAATGGGGTCATTGCTTCGTCTTCCTCTATTTTGGTATTTTTGATGATTTTCAGGAATCCTGGGTGGAGTGCATGGAGTGATCTGACTCTTCTACTAGGTACTTTAGTCTTGCGTGTAGTTCTTTGGCCAGTCTGTAAGTTAGTGTTCCGGGTAGTGAGACTGTATGTCTGAGGGGGACTCCTGGATGAGACAGTGATCGGGGGACAGGTGAGTCGTATTAAGAAGAGGGAAGGCTGCAGAATGACTGAGACAATCTCGGAGAGAGTATAAAGATTTGGCAGGAGAAATACTGTATGAAACAGTGTGTGGTCAGAAGTATTGGGCAGAAGAGTAGAGAAATAAGCTATTTTCTGAAAGTAAAAGGCTTCCGAAATGGGAAATGCAAAAACATTTGGGAGATCTTGTTCAGTATTCTCTTAATGTTGACATGTAGGCTATTTGAGAGTTGATGTGAGATACATTTGCTCAAACACGATAATCGAAATAGAATCTACAAGGGCATTACAAGCAAAGCAATAATTAGTGCCTTTAGATATGGAAATATTTATCTTTGTGTCGAATCGCAGTAGATGAGACAGATATGAAATGACTGACTCGCAGGTTTTACTCTCGATATTTGAGAACTCAAACTGATGTTTAAAAAACAGTTCACAATTCTAAACAGGAAGTGTTGGAGTTCTTTGAAAATAAATTTTGGATGTATTTATGGGATCAGATTTAGTGTATCCCAAGACTCTGTAGAAGGCTGTGAGTAAAATATGGGGCCCCTTTGATAAATAATTTTATCATCTATGACCAGAGGTGAAGTGCCAAATACCTGAGGATTACCGATTGTTGTGCATTTATTTAAGAAATGATGCACCGAGAAACCTGTGAACTGTGAACCTTTGGACTGTGAGTCTGGCTTTGGTGGTGGGTAAGTTATTGGAAGCGATTCTAAAAGATAGGACTTGTATGCATTCTGAGTAAAAGAAAAAATAGTTATAATCAGCATGGTTTTGAGTGAGGGAAAGTGTGTCTCACAAACATGATTGTATTTATGAGAAAATACCTGAGAAGATTGATGAGGGCAGAGCAGTAGACATTGTTCACGTGGACATTGGTAATTCCTTTAACAAGGTTCCACATGGTCGATTTATTCTTTCAGTTAGGTCACATGTGAATCAGGGTGAATTTCCCATTTGGATATAAAATTGTTCTGATAGCATGAGACAGACACAGAACGTGAGGGTTGCTTCTTTTACAGAATGAAGGACTGTTTACAACAGTCTACGACAAGGATCAGTACTTTCTGCATTTCTATTTGTCATTTTTATATAAGTCATTTAAATGGAAATATGCAAAGCATGGAAAGTAAATTTGTAGATGCCAGCAAAATTGGTCGCAGAGACGATTGTGAAGAATGTTATCTGAGATTACAAAGATCAATATGTGACTCGACGAAGGATTAGCAGGGTGTGTTTAATTAGGATAAATGCGAGGATCAATACTTAAACAATAAAAAGTGTGCGTTTGGGTGATGTTGGAGGATAGTAGACCGAGGAGGTCAGGGGGGCATAATTATTTGAAGTTTGCGTGACATGTAGATATGGTGGTAAAGGAGATGTTTATGACGCTCATTCCGTTAACTATAGGGGTTGGGACGTCATCTTTTGGTAGCACATGACGTTGGTGAGGCATTGCCAGGAGTAGTGTGTGCAGCCGTGATTTAGGAAGAATACTCTTAAACTGGGGAATGTGCAGTAAAGATATGTCAGCCTTTGCTGAGAATGGAGGTTTTGTAGTTGATGGAGAAGCTGGCAAGTCTGGGACTCGTTTTCAGTGGAGTGTTGGAGATTCTGCCGTGAACTTATAGCAGTATATACAGTTTTAAACGCGATGGATGACGTGAATGGCAGCTTCATGATGCTTGGATGACGGATTTCAAAACTAGTGAACAGATTTTTAAGGTGAGAGGAGGAAGATTTAAAAAGACACAAGAGAATTTTTAAAAGACTACTTTATAAAGTGAGTGTTTTGTGTGTGGAATGCATTTCCTGAGGGAGTGATTGATGTGAGTACGGTTACAGCATTTGAAAGTTAGTTGAGAAATAGAAAAAGCTTTCAAATGGCCTTTAAGAAGATACATGCATAAGATTTTTCTAATGATAAGAACAAAGCAAAGACAGATGGGACTAGTTCAATTTTGGACTTTGGTTGGCATAGACTAGTTAGGTGGAAGGGTCTCATTCAATGTTGTATTACTGCATCGCTCTATCTGAGCCTGCCTGCAATGAAACAGATTATTTGAAGTTTACTGTGCAGAATGTTGGCAATGAAAGTTTGGCCGAATTACTTCTTTATGTGCCATACTGAATTGAATCCTGGTTTCTGCAATATCTGTTCGCCATAGTATGTGTCAATGATTGGGATTGATGGGAAAGTATCTCGTCGTGAATATTTGTGCATCTGAGTTGGCTGTCAGTGTGAAAGAAGCTGAGATAATGGAGCAAGAATAGAGCTGAGAAGGATGAGGTTTAGGGTTTGGAAATTGATTTTGTTTTTCACACACCAACACACTGCAAACCTCAGCTCATTGTTTCTCTCATTGCTCCACTTCTGCACACACTTGCTCCATCCTATCCCAACCACCTTTGCCTTACAAAATTTCGCAAGATGTTTTATTATTTCCGTATACTACGTTTATTTCTTAGAATATTCAACAGTTTGAGAGCTGAATCGAAAACAAGAGACAGAGCAGCCCGTCCAAAAGCTTTGCAGATGAGCCTGCATCTTTTTGACCACGATGAAGTGATGCAGTCCGTGTGGTGAGACTTATCACAGATTACCATTCGTAAATGGGTGAAAGGATTTTCATCCAATGATATCTGATATCTGTGCAGATACATGTATCAAGTCGTTTTGCATATCATCTTTAAAGGTATATAAATATAGAAAATCGAAACAGGAGTAGATTGTTGTTGTGTTTGATCCTGCTGCAATGTTCACTGTGATCAAGTCTGGTCATTGCATTCAGTAGTTTGTTATTACTGTAGACCCGTAGTTTTTGAGCCCTGTAGACCACAGAATTGTACTTTCTTCATGGAAACATTCCGTGGTTTGACTTTCACACCTTCCTGTGGCAGAACATTCCAGAGGGTCACCCGTCTGAGGGAAGTAAATGGCCTGCCCGATATCGTAAATCTGTGAACCCCACACCTCTCGGTCTGGACTCCATGGTCAGAAGGGAATGCTTCCTACATTTAACATGGTCATGCTGTTAGAATTGTATTAGTTGCTATGACGTCCTACTTCTTTCTTCCAAACATTAGTGGTTTTCATTCGAACAAATTCGAATTATCCCCAAAGTTCAGTCCTGCCATCTGAAGAATCACTAAGTTAAAAATTTGTTGCGCAGTCCCCATAAGCCAAACGTGAAAATAGCACTGGACGTATGACCTCACCAAGGCACTGAACAATTTCAACAATACGTCCCTGTTCCTGCACGCAAATCCTCTTGTTACAAAGGCCAACATGCCATTTGCCTCCTTTATCTCCTGCTGCACCTGCATGCTTACTTTCAGCAATTTGCGTACACAGGCACCAGGAGTAGTTTTTCATTTCCATTTCGGAAATCTATGCTGACTGACTCTGTTCATCCAATCATTGGTTTCCAGTTTTAGGATAACTGGTCTATAATTCCATTTTTCATATCTATCGTTCTTTAAAAAGAAATGCGTAGTCACATCAGCTATCTTCCAATCCATTTAAAATTGTTCCAGATTCTACAGAATCTTCAAAATTGAGATTACTTTATTTAGGTTCACGCTCCTTGTTTCATATTAGATTTAATAACTGTAGGGCCACTTTGTTTAGTATGCTTCGGTGGAGAGAAGCATTCCTGTGATATCTTTGCTTTTAATACTATAAATTTCCCCAACACCATTCCCCAACAAATACTGATGTTTTTTGAGTTCTCCCTCTAATGTGCTCCTCAGCAATTTAGGGATATTATTTGACATCTTTTGGGATGACACAAGCGAAATACAGTATATGGTCTATTGATATGCCATCACTTGAACCCACATTATAACTTCCCCTGTTTCTGATTGTAAGGGATTTGTTTCCATTAATCTTTTTTTTTTGTCTTCATCTAACGTCAACAGAATCTACAATTAGCTTGTATTTCATTGGCTTACGATCATACGTTATTTTCCCTCTTAATCACTTCCTTAATCGTGCTGAAATCTGAAATTCACTCAGTCTTCAGGTCTGTTTTTCATTTTAGACATCTAGATTAGTGGTGCTAGAAGAGCACAGCAGTTCAGGCAGCATCCGAGGAGCAGTAAAATCGATGTTTCGGGCAAAAGATTCCTGATGAAGGGGTTTTTGCCTGAAACGTCGATTTTACTCCTCCACGGATGATGCCTGAACTGCTGTGCTTTTCCAACACCACTAACCTAGAATCTGGTTTCCAACATCTGCAGTCATTGTTTTTACCTAGTTCTTTTTGGACACTTTGTACTCCTCTCCTTTGGATCAAGTACAATCCCTAATGTCCCTTCTTCGACATGGAAGAATCAGCTTTCCCGATTTATTTTGTGACAGATGGGAAAGACGACTGTTGTAATTCCTCCAAGGGATCGATAGATGTTTGTCATGCAGTTAAGTTTGTTCCCCAATTTATTGCAAACTTCTCCTCCTTATACCATCGTGATTTCCGGTGTTCAGAATTTATCCCCCAGATTCAGAATCAACTCTGTCCAACTCCATCTTAATGAATATTTTTATCATTGCATTCTTCAAGCTCCCACAAGGGTCCTCATACAGCAAGATTGCCAATTGTTCCCTTTTCATTACACAAATAAAGTTATGCAATTAAAGTTGGCGTAGCGCCAGAGACGATAAGACCACTAACTTACTTTTGAGAGAGAGAGACAACTGATGGCGCTTTACCCAAAAAGTCACTGAGCATCAAGCAAGGGACCAGGTTAAGAAGGTGAGAACTTCAGGGTGACATTAGCTGGTACGGGGAATGAATGCGTGGTGTTCATGGTACTCTGAATCACAAATCAACCGTCCACCCAATTGAGCTAACTCTTCTCCAAATAATATGTGTTACTGCGCAGAGGAGATGGTTGGGGAGCAGGAAGTGAAGAAAGTTAAGTGATGCTGAAATATTCGCCATGACAGATATGACGTGCTTTTTTCGTGGGGTGGCTTGGCAAAGCGGCCTATGGCGCTGAATATAAGCGCCAGTCTCTATCGAGTTGTTGCTGCCGATGTCACAACTCCACTCATGTCAGCACTTGAAACCAAAAGGTCTAAGCGTGTTCTGGCGGTTTTCATTTGAGTGTTTGCGACTCTTGATCTCTGGGTCATGCACATGAACTGCACAATGGGTGCTTTAATTTTCTTCCTGGATCCCAGCTCTCCATTTCACTTACACTGTGGGCAGCCTCACTCTTTCGTTGACACGTCCGTTTCCGAGGGAAAAGTCACTTCACTTCTCTGCAAGTGGCCGAGACAAGTCGATCAGTGGAGGCAAATGTACGATGCATGATGTCCCTTTCAAAGATGTAGGTTCCACTCCAAACATGTATTAAAATGGCCACTTTCTGGGGCGGTGGGGGTGAGGGGTGGGTGGGGAACTGTAAGTAAGTGTTCCATATGAAATGGTGCTGAACCGAAATTAACTGATTCAGAAAGTTCTGACGGAAACCTTAGCGAGATCTCCCTGAATGTCTAACAATTCATGTGGAAAATGATCGTCTTGTGTGTCCATGCGGGTTGATGATAGAACTTGGTTTTCTGCAAACTGTAATTCAGACCACACTTCATTTCCCAAGGTAGTGGCGACCATAATATGAGCAGTTAATCTAGTAGACTAGATTGTGCAAAGTGTAGGGAACGTGTTGCGTCACCTGGAAGGTGTACTTGAGCACTTGTATACGAAGCAGGGAGGTCAGAAATTGACAAGTGAGGAGAAGCAAGAAGGGAGGATACCGTAGATGATATTATTATAGATGTTGTTAATCAATGGTAAGAATGTGACCTTACCTGAATGCTCGTACTTTTCGGAAGAGGGTTGAAGATATAACGGCATAAATCATCACGAACGAATCAGATTTAGTAGACATTTCAGAGACATGGAGACAGCATAGTCAAGACTGGGAGGTAAATATTCACGGGTATGAGACAATTTTGAAGGACAGAAAGGATGGTAAGGAAGGTGGTGCAACTCAAACATTAAAGGACAACCTCAGACCGATGCTGACAGATGATTTAGGTTCTATGGAGAATGAGGTTGAATCCATTTGGGAGGAAAATAGATGTTGTAAGAAGAAAATGTGATTAATTGTCGGAGTCTATCCACCTCCATATTTTAAGATCACATTGGGGAGGGCAGTAAACAAAGACATAAATAACAAATGATAAAAATGGTATGGCACTTATCGTGCGGGATTTTAATCAACATGTCGATCGGTCGAAGCAGCTCAATCAGGGTAGCCTTGACGAGGAGAGTGTTGAGTGTATCTGCTGTAGATTCCTAAAATAATGTGTCATGGAATAAGAGCAGAGGCCAAATTAGATTTGGTACTGGGTAATGAACACGGCCAGATGTTAGATTTGGCGGTAGGTGAGCACTTTGGTGATAGTTACCAAAATTCAGTTATGTTTACTTTAGCTTTTCAAAGGGATAGGTGTACACCGGAGTGCAAGCGCTATTGCTGGGAGAAAGAAAATTGCAATGCGATCAGATAAAATTTCGCATTCACAGGTTGGGCAAGGAAACGGCAGGGAATGGGCAGAATAGAAATGTGGAGCTTATTCAAGGACAGGTTCTGTGTGTCTTGGATAAGCATGTACCTGTCAGAAATGGAGGAAATTGTCAAGCGCAGGAGTCATGATTACTGAGGACGTTGAATCTCTTGTTGAGATGAAAAAGGCTTTTGTTACCATGAGATGTGAAGGCTTAGTTAAGGAGATTAAGAGTTACAAGTTAAACAGGAAAGACCTGAAGAGAGATTGAAGACGAGCCAGGAGGAAACTGAGAATTTGTTGGTAGATAGGAGAAGGGAAAATCCTAAAGCTTTCTATAGGTAGGTAAGGGCTAAAAGAATGAATGGAATAAAATATGGCAAATGAAGGACAGTCGTGGTAAGTAGTGCATGGAGTCAGAAGTGACGGGGGAAGAGCGAAAGCAATATCTTTCGTCAGGATTCGCACTGGGAAAACAAAATGATGTCGAGGACAATACTGACAAACAGGTTACTAGACGAGATAGGATTGATATTCGCAAGGACAAGGCGTTACAAACTCTGAAAATGTGCACATATATAAATTCCCCTGGGCCGGATGGTATTTATCCCAGGATTCTCTGGGAATTCAAGAATCCGTTTTCCGAGCCTTCCACTTTGATCTTTATGTTGCCATTGTCCAAAGTTATAGACCTAGAACACTACAGGATAGTAAAAGTTGCTCCCTCATTCAAGAAGGGGAGTAGAGAAAACCCTGAAAATTATACACCATTGACCCTTCCGTCGTTGTGGGGAAAGTGTTGGAAAAGTTCTAAGAGATAAGATTTGTAATCATCTCGTTTGGAATAAGTTTATGATGGAAAGTCAAGCCGGTTTTGTGAATGGGAGGACGAGAGTCACAAACATTATTGAGTTTTTTGAGTAGGTCATTAAACTGGATGACGGTTTGCTCACTGAATTTGACAGTTCATTTCCAGACGTTTGGTCACCCTACTAGGTATCACATTCAGTAGGTCTACAGGCAAAACACTGTTCATGATTCTTGCTTTCTATTTTTCTGTTTGGGTTTCTTTGGGTTGGTGATGTCATTTCCAATTCTTTTTTTCTCAGGGGTGGTCAATGGAATCAAACTCGAAGTGTTTGTTGATAGCGTTCTGGTTGGAATGCCATGCTTCGAGGAATTCTCCTGCATGTAGGGGTTTGGCTTGTCCTCGGATGGATGTGTTGTTTCAGGTGAATGTAGTGTTTGTCTAATGCAGTGTTTGTTACAGTTTCGGCACGGTATTTTTTAAACTTTCTTCAACTCGATGGAACTGCTTTCCCAACGAAATAGTTGATGCTATATCAATCAATTTTTTTAAGCTAGGGCTGCGTTTTTTTTGAACAATAAAGGACGTAAAGATTACCTTCAGAGGTTGGTTAAGTGGATGTGTGTCCATGGAAAGATCAGGCATGCTCTTAATGATTGGCGAATCAGTCTCTAAGTCCTGTGCGTCAAAGTCTTGCTCCTCGTTCTCTTTTGTATGAATGTCGGTGTCACATATTCCGCGATTTTAGGGAAAGCTTCCATGGGGCGGTTGGGGGTGTTGTTGAGAGTGAAGACACAGTGCATCACGATGTCCCGAAGGGAATGGTTCCTGCGGAAGGCAGACAAGGGCGGGGAGGGGAATATATGATTGTTAATAGCATTTTGCTGGAGGCGGTGGAATTAGGAAAATATTTCGTTAATCACTTGGAGTGCTAAAGGTTCCAGACCAAGTTCTGAAAAATAATGGGATGAGAATGGATCGTTGCTTCATGATGGACATTTGCAAGATGGGTACAAAGTCCTTCGTTAGTGCTGTATATTCATAATATCTTTGAGAAGATTACTTTAGCAGCCACATAGCATTGAGGCCACAAGAGCGGGTCATAGTCAGGGATTTCTTTTCTCCCTAAAGCCTGTCTAACACATTACCAGCGATTACACCCCACCGATGATTTGTCATCGGCAGTCTCCATTAACAGCAATTCTCTCTCAGAGCGAGTGTACTATTCATCTCATTGAACAAATGTTCTTCTCTTTCTTTTCTTCTTTCCCAATGAACTGTTTACTTCTTTACAATACAGAATGAGACATGATGGGATAGTTCCTTTTCGCATGGATGATTGCAGTGTGAATGAAACAAATCACAGGAGAAGCACAACAGATTAGTCAGCATCTGAGTAGCAAGAGATATTTAAATCACAACCTTCTTGAGGATTCCTTAGTGCAGTTGCAACAATATTGAAAAACTCAACACCGTCCAGAACAGAGCAGTTGAATTGAGCAGCAACACACAACTAATAAAACATCGACAATCATCCATTCCCACCATAACCAAACACTCAGACACGCATTCTGCACCATCTACAAGATGCACTGCAGATATTCACCAAGCCTCCTGAAAGAGTACATTACAAACTCACAACCGGTTCCATCTAAAAGGAAAAGGGCACCAGACAGATAGGAAAGACCTACAACCCACTTACCATCCTGCTCTGGAAATATACTGCAGTTCCTCCAGAATTACTGGGTCAAAATTGTGGATTTCGCTCCCCTATAATTTGGATATACCGACAGCACACGGAAACGATGGTTCAAGAAGGCAGCTCATCATCACCTTGTCCATTCAAATCAGGAATGAACAATAAATGCTGACCTGTTCTGGAATACCCACATCCGACGAAGAATTAAAATCATATGCTTTGGTGTTCTGAGGTGTTCTCTCTTTCTGAGATATTTCTGGTTTTATTTGAGGGGTATCAAAGATAAGGATTTGCAGTTGGGAAACTGAAACGAAGCATCACACCAAAATTTGACGGAGTCGATTTGTTCAGTGTAGCCTGAACCTCACCGGCCTTTGAAAATGAATGCAGAAAGATACATTCACAGTGGAGTGAAAGTATTCACTATCTGAAATATCGAGACGTAATTGGAGGGACAATGGAGAGAAACTGTGGTAATGTCGTGAGGATTCAATTATTTGTCTGCCCTGAAATTTCGCCAGTGCAACCACACCGGGGAAAAGTCAACGGAGGTCCCATGAATATGTTCACGCTGATGAGTTCACAAACTTGTGCTCTCACTGTCGGACTGTTGTTTCTCTGATATAAGTGAATGCACTTCACAAGGTTTTCATTTAGATGTGAAAAGCATTCAGAAATGCTGAATGCATCGAAATATTGTTAAGTACATCATTAAGGATGATGTTTCTAAATTCTTGGAAGAGCAGGGTCTGATTAGAACAAGTCAACATGGATTTAGTAAAGGGAGGTCGTGCCTGACAAACCTGTTGCAATTCTTTGAAGAAGTGACAAGTAAGTTAGACCCCGGAAACCCAGTGGATGTGTTCTATCTAGACTTCCAAAAGGCCTTTGATAAGGTGCCACATGGGAGGCTGCTGAGTAAGGTGAGGGCCCATGGTGTTCGAAGTGAGCTACTGGTATGGATTGAGGATTGGCTGTATGACAGAAGGCAGAGAGTTGGGATAAAAGTTTCTTCTTCAGAATGGCAGCCGGTGACAAGCGGTGTCCCGCAGGGTTCAGTGTTGGGGCTGCAGCTGTTCACGTTATATATTAATGATCTGGATGATCATTCTAGCGGGGCATTCTGGCGAAGTTTGCCGATGATACGAAGTTAGGGGGACAGGCAAGTAGTACTGAAAAGTGGGGAGGCTGCAGAAGGATCTAGTCAGTTTGGAAGAGTGGTCCGGGAAATGGCTGATGGAATTCAATTTGAGCAAATGCGAGGTCTTGCACTTTGGAAAAAAGAATACAAGCATGTGCTACTTTCTATACGGCGACAAAATTCATAAACCCAAAGTATAAAGGGATCTGGGAGTGCTCGCCGTGGATTTTCTAAAGGAAAACATGTAGGTTTAGTCCGTGATTAAGAAACCGAATGCAATGTTGTCATTTATCTCAAAAGGGTTGGAATATAAAAGCCCCGTTGTGCTACTGAGACTTTATAAACCTCTGTTTAGGCCCCATTTGGAATACTGTGCCCAGTTTTGGTCCCCACACCTCAGGAAGGACATATTTGCACTGGAGCATGTCCAGCGGCGATTCACACGGATGGTCCCTGGAATGGTAGGTCTAACATACGAGGAACGGCTGATGATCCTGGGATTGTATTCATTGGAGTTTAGAAGATTAAGGGGAGATCTTCCAAAAGCTTACAAGATAATACATGGCTTGGAATAGGTGGACGCTAGGAAATTGTTTCCGTTAGTCGAGGAGCCTAGGACCCGTGGACGCAGCCTTAGAATTAGAAGGGGTAAATTCAGAAGAGTGAATGTGGGGACATTTCTTCAGCCAGAGATTGGTGGGCCTGTGGAATTCATTGCCGCAGAGTGCAGTGGAGGCCGGGATGCAAAATGTCTTCAAGGCAGAAAAAGATAAATCCTTGGTGTCACAAGGAATTGAAGGCTACTGGGAGAATGCGGGTAAGTGGAGTTTAAATGCCCATCAGCCATGATTGAATGGCGGAGGGACTCGATGGGCCGAATGGCCTTACTTCCACTCCTATGTCTTATGATCTTAACAATGAAGAAAAAGATCAAGAACAGGGCGGTCAATAGATATCTACCAGTGCCCTCTAATTGTACAGAAATCAGTGGAAAAATCTTTGAATTAGACGTGGTTTAAAACTGAACAATTAAGCGCCAAATTAATTAAAGACATTAAATACATCCAGTGAAGTAAACCCCTGCTGACAGAATGAACACAGTTCAATTCTCGATCGAATGACACCATAACGCTTTCACATGCGACCTCACTGGAATGTTTGTGCTATCACCACCTTACCACACCGTAGTGGCTGCTGCCTTCTTTTGAGAAAGCATTGGCTGGTGGTGATTTAACCAGAGCACCACCAGCCCTCAGGTCAGAGAAGATTTAGTGAAGTACAAAATTCAAATTATCCTCAAACCAGTGATGGGAATTGGAACCACACTGCGCGCATCACACTGCTTTATAAGCCAACAAACCAGCCAACTGAGCCAAACAGATTCCACCTGACTGGGCTGTCACACATGCGAATGAGTAATTGAATCCCTTGCTACCCACAGTGCAAATTAACTGTCTCTCCACGCACGGTGGCTCAGTGTTTAGCACTGGTGCCTCAGAGCATGAGGGGCATCGATTCCAGCATCGGAGGCCTGTCTGTGTGGAGTTTGCACGTTCTCTACGTGTCTGCGTGAGTTTCCTCCAGGTTCTCATATTTCATCCCACAATTCACAATTGGTGAATTGGCCATGATATATTACACATACCATAGGCTAACAGTTTGGTTAAATATAAGGGAGGGTAATGGATCTGAGTGCTCTTTGGAGGCTTTGTGCGGACTTGTTGGGCCGACGAGTCTGTTGTGGCACTGCAGGGATTCTTTGGGAAACCGCTTCAGACTGGGAAAAAATGGCTGGACAGCACCGTGAAGGATGCCGTAAAGGCCAGTAGAAGACTGCACGCCGATTTCAAGCTGTTACCCAGTGTCTGCACATCAGCCAACCACTTGCTCGATGTCATTGTTCGTTTTAGGGAAGTCTGGGACTCCTGGTCGGGCATTCCATTCGCAGAGAACGATTAGCTTGCCGTGCAGACCTTATATATGCTCACGTTTTCAAGTTGCACAATCAAACGACGAGCTGGACGGACACTTTCATTGTACTTAGTAACGTGGACGGGAATGGGCTGTTCACTGCACCAAAACCGACGGGGGCATTCAAGTGGCTCGTGCAACCCGACAACTACAGGGACACCACCAGGCCAGTTTAGCAAACGAGGGCAATTCAAAGAAGGCAGTGCTAGAGTGTGATATTGGAACAATGAGTTAGACAGTGCTGATCCAGGCAATGTCGCCCAGGGCCATCTACCCTCTCCCTCTCCCCTCAGGTACGACAGTATACTACCACACAACAGAGGCAGCTTCGACAGACTGCATACACTGTGGCCGATCCCTTCCACCGTGCTCCAGAATCTAACTAGGGCTAACGTGAGAGGGACTTCTCACAGGCGATCTCAATATGTCTCTCAAGTGCCCCGTCTGAAATTCCGATGATGGATATGGAGGTGGTGGGGACCTGCTCATTCCTTTTGTTTTGGATTCTGGGTCTATCCAACTGTCTGTGGCGACCGACTCGGAAAATTACCTGAGTTGCAAGACCCTCTGCGCTGTTGGGTTTTCGCGAGTACCCATAACAGACCCACTCACCTAACCCATTAACTTCAGTATTGGACCTGCCACTGCGACTGATGCTGCCATTATTTCAGACTCATGCCCAGCCGCCCACCTGTGCCGGCAGACCTTGTGTAAATTGAATGCCAGTATCCACTGTTCCTCTGAGGGTCTCACATTACAGAACCCAGCCATCCATTATTCCATGCTGCGGGCAGTAATTTCACACAGCTCTGAACCCTCTGACCAGGTAAGCTCCTGCTACACTTGGTCATGCTCCAATTCGCCGACCTGCTCTTCTCGACCCCTCCTTGCCCTGTTGCCAACGTCCCCTTTTTGTGGACAGATCGCTGACTCCCTGCTCCCAGTGGGGTGCAAAATTAACGGTATTGACTTGTCATGCATCCCACTAGAATTAATTGAAAAGGCCGACACACCACGGTGACATGTAATAACAAAGTAGATTCTTGTGAAATCGAAGGTCTTCAAGGTTACCTTCTTCGCAAATGCAGGTGCTGTGATGTTGTTGTAACCTCTGCGCTGACAGCTGAATTGATGTCAAACTGCTATCTGTTTTCTCCGTTGGTTTTGATCATTGTGGCTCTCGTCTAATTGCCTGAAGGCGACAGGGTGTCGACAAGTTGAGAGCTTTCTGCGCGGTTTCTTGTGCAATTTTCAAAGGGGATGAGGATCTGCTGTTCGTCAGGGAAGGTACCTGTGAGGCCCCCAACCCCCACTCACCCGAAACCCCACCACTCCCCAAAATCCATTTAGTGCAATCAGCAGCTGCTCTACCCTGTCAGGGCACACTGGATCCTCCTTACTCTGACCTTTTGGAAGGACAGTCTGCTGTCATGGATTTGCCAAGGCTGGATGTGATGTGTTTTGCTTTCAATTTCATTTTCATCTCTGGCCACATGTAACCTTATAACCCTTCCAGAAAATGTTCCTTTTTGTCAACTTAACCAAGTTCCCCATGCCGACTCACCACGTCAGCAATCTGTAAGTGAACTTTCCCACATTGACTTATTGATCTATTCCAGCCTTGATAGAACAGGGACTGTTCCTATGCCCAAGCAGCCTGCAGGAACATTAATGAATCAGGGAGCAACCTGAATCAAATTGATGGTAAATGTTTCTTAGGAGCCAATGTCTTTCCAGAGCTGTTGTTTAAAAGTATAGGTAACAGCCTTTAAATATGATTGCTGCATTCTCTGAACCGGAACATCCTCTGCCCACATTGATTGAACGACGCGCCCCTGCTGACCGACCGTTAATTGACCAGTTCTGACAATATTGCATTCAAAACGTTTCCTACCCTGACTACATGGCCTCACTTCCTGATAACAAACCTGGTCGCAGTATTTCATAGCTTCCAGTAATATTTTGACACTTACGCTAAATTCCAGCACAATCTCCATTCCCAACCTATTTCTTTGTGTTTCCAAGCAACTTTTGGAAAGAAAGTTGGGACCCAGAGGTTTTGTTTTGCACCCCTATCATTTTGTTATCTCATCATTCCTGCACTTCCATTTTGTTTTCGTTCCTTCCAGTTCCCCTCTTTGTTCTTTGTCACTAAATCCTTTAAATTGCTGCATTTTTAAATTTCTGATGAAAGCAGATGGAACTCAGACAGAGTAAGAGTCTACAGCAGATTGTGATTATCTGTTAATTTGCAACATAATAAGTAAAGTATGATTAGGATTCATTAAAATTTCCGCTTAACACTTATTGATGTTGGAAAATAGACTCCAGATTCCCCGTTAATGACCCTTAATATTTTCCGTGATTTAATTTTCAGATACCAGATTAAAGTACAATCAGTTCAGTTCAAATAGGAAAAGGCAGCTAGAGTCGCTGTCATCACTGCAACCCAACCTGATTTTGGACACGTGAGAACTTCAGTTTCTCTCCCCAGTGCTCTGTCGATCTGAGCAACGTTCCCTGATTTCATTTCCTTCCCGTTTAAGCAGCCGTGCTCCGTGGGAAGTACTATTGGCTGTTATTGAATCTCCATCTCGAGCTGAGACAGGGTTATCTCCCATTGTGAGGTCAGAGACCCAGCCACAGGATGATGAGACTCAGGGGCCAGGCCCCACAGCACAGCCTCTGTAGAATCTCCATGTCTCAGTGATCCCCAGTGGGAAATGCACGACCGGGAAGTAGTCACTGTGGGCCTCACTATAGGCTGCACAGGGCTACACTGACAATTACACACAGAGCTTGGACAGCCAGTTCCAAGGGAACCGATGTGACACCTGTGTCCGGGTACTTTGCATGGGAATTCAATCTGCGTGTGTTTAGGACAAGAACTCTTCCACTCGGTTAGATCCAGACATTCAAAAGGGTCGAATATCTACTGTACGAATACCTGATATACTGCCAAACACCTAATGGAGAGAATCATTTACAGCAGATCCTAGTGGATTGTGCAACCAGAGAATTACACTGAAAAGTATAAATATTTCTCTGCATTAACTCAGTCAGAAAAGAATCATTCCAGTGGTCAGGTATTTGTTAGAGAAGCACAGGCTGGCGTTGCATGTCAGGCCCCTGCAACAACCTGGATATAGACTCTGTGCTAATCAACTGGGGACCTGAAGACACTGATGGGGAGACACTCCTAAAGAATTCACTAAAGTTGGAGCATTTGGAGGGTTCCACTTGGAAAGTTACGAATGTTCCAGGACATGCAAGACAAACAATGCTCCCACCTAACAGCATTTGAAGAGTCACTTCGGCCAATCACAGCCCTCGACACATGCCCAACATCTTGGTCTGCTCACCCTGCCATTTTTTAATCCTTCCCACTCGCCCAAAACCCCAAGACACCAGCCCCATTTCCCTAAAACCGCTCAACTCCAGCCTCCCATAACCACTTTTTTGACACTCTAACTCCTAAACAAACTGTTACCTGACCCCACAATTACCTAGATACGCATTTTTTCCCAGCAGCTATCAGGGTTTGGCTGTGGATCTAGGTGTTTAAATCACAGACACTGTACTCACCTCTAAAGAAACGTGGCTTGCCTTTCCCCAATCCACCTGAATTAAAGAAAAATGTGTTCATTTCAATTGCACTTTGTATTTTTGACGGAACTGGAATCGAATTTCAATCTGCACGTTTGGAACTCAGTACAGTCAGTTCTTCGATAAAACGATGGTTGCATTCCTGTGCAATCGTGCGATATAGAAAATTTGCACTTTTGAAACTGCTTAAAGTGTTGGCATTGTAATCATATGACAGTTAATATACACCTTTTAACACTTTGTACTGTCGGAGCAACATCCCCAGTTCGTCAATCGGTACTGAAAAATTTTGGTGACGTTAAAGCAGAATATTTTAACAGCACGACCTGTACGAACACTTTAAAACTTAAAATTATTGGACGAGCGATCATAGTCAGAATATCCGGGCAATTGGACTTAATGCAGACTGTATCACATTGTTATTTGTGTCATTTTCAACTTAATGATGATTTTTCAAAATGCAGGAAGGGCACATGACATCGAGGGTATGTCAGATAAAGAATTGACCGGGTACATTCTCCTGCACGCTCGAAAAATAACTAATGTTGTTGATTCGGTGTGAACTATATTGCAGTAAATGGACAGATAGGGCCTGCATCTAAAAGACTGTGGATATAATGCATGGAATCTGGTCTTAACAGAACATTCTTATCGGCAGATAACCGGAGTTAAGACAGTTTCATATTCTGGGTCAGGTTCCTTATCTCATCACTGTGTTGTATTGATGCTGTTTTCATGATCTGATGACCCGACAATACATTACATTACATCGTGCTTTATTTTCCATCGCGATCAGATGTGGTTGTCCATTTGCCTCCTTAGGCTTGTATAAGAAATGCCAAAGATTCACTGCATTTATCAGACTTCATGCATTACAGACTGCAAAGAGATAATCACAGTTAATCAAAGTTTCAGGAAGATGGTCCAACAGCAACAATTCCGGGCAGTGTAGTTCAGTTATTGTGGCTATGAATACCACAGGAAGGGAGAGAGGCTGAGCTAGCAAGATAGCTGTCAGAGGATCACCTGGATTTATTCATTCATGATGTGGCCTTCACTGGCTGTGCTGTCACGTATTCCTCCCGAGAAGGTGCTAGAGAGTGAGCTCACTTCCTTAACCACGACAGATTACTGGAATAATGTGTGCATTTGTTCCTGAGTGAGTTCCTTCAATCATGAGGATGGTTTGGAAAGAATGAAACTTCACAATGGGAATCCGATGGGACTTTCAAAAATCATGAGACCTCTGGGAGTAACTGTTCCCCGAATATCAGGTTCAAGAAGGAGACAACACAGGCTGAAATTATCTGAAAAAATAACAGAACAGGACAGTGCAGGGCCTTCGGCCCTCGATGATGTGCTGATCGGTTAATCTACATTAAGATCAAACTAAAGGTGTTTGGTGTGGAGGGCCCTGATGGAGTTCTAATGGAGGCTGCTCCAACTGACGCTTTTAACAGGGAACTAGATCATTATTTGAATTTCACTGAGGGGTGGAGAGTCAATGGACAGTGCAGAGTGTCACAGTTATTCCGTTTGTGAATCTCAACCTCCCACTTTGTCAGTGAGGACTTGGTCACTGACATCAAGAGATGTCAGCATGCTGACGCTTGGCTTGGTAGTCTTGGTTGTGGACAAGTAGCTTTACTCAATGTCAAACTCCAGAACACAGGACATGTCTTCAGAATGTTCAGATGACACAAATTGACAATGCAGGAAACAGGGAAGAGAAGAGTAGCAGAATTTAGGAGGACACATGCAGAAGCTATTTCTAGTCGGTCTGAGGATGAAAGTGGTCCACAAGATTCCTGACATCGTCACAATGAAATAGTCAGAGCCAGACTTCCTTATTGTTAGTGGCCAATTAATATGAAGCACAGACCTCCAGTGGAACAAACACGAGAGACGCAAGAACTTTCTGTTTGTCATAAAAAATAAAACAGTCACGCAATGAGCATGGGGGAGAGACATTTCTTGTGTTTCATCAAAATCACACTCTGACATGACAAACCCTCAAACCAGCTAAGGGATTGATATTTCTAAAGCATATCCCACGTGAAGCTTGTTCAGAATCAGTCACAGAATTTTTTTAATATAAATCTGCAATCTGACCAGATTGATCCAGAAGGCAGAAGCTTGAGAGACGTTGCAGAGCTTTACCACCATGCTTCCTGGACTGGAGGGCATTTTTTATGAAGCAAGATTGAGGGGACGACGGCTTTTCTCATTGGAATGAAGAAGGATGCGGGGTAAATTGATAGGGATGAACAAGATGATAAGATCCACAGATAGAGTGGATAGTCAGAGACCTGTTCCCAAAACAGAAATGTCTTTATAAGGGGGAATAATTTAAAGGTGATTGGAGGAAGGTTTCAGGGAGATGAGAGGTAAGTTCTTTCTTTGCACTGATCAGAATCTGTGGTTGTGGTAGTTGATTCAGATGTATTACGGATGTTAATGCGACTCTTGGATTGGCACATGGATGATAGGTTATGCAGATTAGTTTGATCTTAAAGTAGATTAACCAATCACCACATCATCGAGGGCCGAAGGCCCTGCACTGACCTGTTCTGTATCATTTGTCTTCCACATCATTGACTCCACTGTCAGTTAAATATCTGATACAATAAATCCCCCTGAATGATAATGTTTAATAACGCCTCACCATTTTCAACGGGATCATTCAGTTTCTGTTCGATTCCTACTACAATCGTGAACTAAATGTTGCAATTGTACCACGACCTCTGGAAAGACATTGGGAATATAGCGTTGAGACAGAGAATCAGGCATGACCACATTGAAGGGGAGAGCAGGCTGTAGGGGCTGAAGGACTTCTTACTGTCCCTGGTTTCTGTCAACTAAATGTCCTCCTGATAATCTCATCCTAAAAAGTATCAATGATTACATTGGGGAAGCACATCAATAGTTGGTTTCGTTCAGACACTCCTGCATCTTGAAAATTTGAATTTTTCTTTGCAGTGACGACGAACAGTCAGTCTGAGAATCAGTGTTCCCCAGGATTCCTGATAGCGTCTCAGTGGAAAAAAAAATCATAGGAACGCTTCCTTACTGTTCATGGCCAATCGCATGCAATAAAGACAGACACTTCATGGAACTTCCGGGTTGTTCACGGACCTGGATGATAATCTGCTTTGTGATTTACTGACAATATAAATGCAGAGGAATTACACTGGATATCCGCAAGTAACTTGAGAATGGATATTTATAAACGCTGTAAAAATTATCTTAAGGGTATCCTAAAATGTTTTAAAGGTAATTGATCGGTTTTGAAATTTATTCAGCATTGTCGAGGGAATGGGAGGTAATTTCAGAAACCGAGAGAGAGTTAGAGACACAGATAGAGAGCCACAACCACAGGTACAGGATAAGATTGCCCTGGAGATGTTTTGGAGCTGACTCTGTGGCCTACATAAGGCAAGGCAGCAGCAGATGGAATTCAGTAATTTTCTGGTTATATGGATGATGTTTTGTTTACTATCTGGCACAGTATATATGGCAACACGCATAAGGCTTTGATAGACCTGCTCCGATTGCTCTGTTAGAGGCATGAATAGCCTCGTACTATTCCTGATTTACAACTTCGATAATTTGAATGTCCTGCTTCTTTTCCTATATTATAGTCTGGCGACGTGAATGCACTTATCCTGAGTAAGATGCTCAACGTCTGCAGGTCCTCCTTCTCCTCTTGATGTGTAACGAGCTTGGGGCCTTATGGAATGTTGCTGTTGCTATGTAACAGGTTTTGGGGTTAAAAATCCTCTTCACTTTCCTCCATAACAGACTGTCGATGCTGAACGGCGTTCTGCTGCATTGCTGAATTGTAAATCATGAAATGATTCGCCTTCTGGTCCCATACATGAGAATGAATTAACTCCTCCTTTCCCATAAAAATTCGGAAGTTTTTTTCTAACTTCTACCCTTCCCGTGCAATAGGCTTGATGTGTTGAATGGACTCCTTTCATTTCAGTGTAACAATCTCCAATAACTTTTTTGGCTCTTTCAATTCCTGTGTTGCAGGCTTGAGGCCGAATTCTGTTGCTGTGTGACAGAATTCCGTTGCTGCATGACCTATTACGGCTCTAGTCTTATGAGATGGAGGAGGTGAGTGACCTCCTGTTGTATCTGCATATCAAGCTGCTGGGAAAGAACAGCCTCGTCCAGTGCTGAGGTAACATATTCGAAGCCCTGAACGTAGTTCTGTAATTCCTGTGTGGCATACAGGAAGTTCGGAATGGATTCGTTTATGATCTGTTTAGTTTGATTCTGTTGCTGACTCCTTCCAATGTTCAACGGATTTTTGTCATAATATTTTTGTTTTAAGGTAATAACTTCATTGCAGGATTCAGTTGTGGGAAACATCACAGATCTACTTCTTCAGTGAGGAGGCAAAATCTCTATGCCCTATTCCAGGTATGATCTCGCTAAATTGCTGTACATCGTCAGCGACATTTTGCTAGTCGGTTCCAAAGTTTCTACCCAGATTAGAGAAGTCTCAGCTGTGTGAAGGAAAAAAAGAGCATTGTTGAAAGATCATTGGCTTTATCTCCTCCACCAGTATAAACCGCACAATGATATATGAGGAGAACGAATATGATGTGTCGAGATAATCTCAACATCGAGCAATGCCTCGTTCAATGGATCGCCTGAATCGACCATTATTTTGCCCATTCGCGGCGTTACTCAAGCTCACTGAACCTGGGAACATGGAACTGAGAAACAACAAGGAGATGCAAATATTGAGGATTGTTATATATCAGTTAAAGCTCCATATAAATTTCCACGATGTTCAGAAAAAAAAGCTGGAAATTACTGATATACATTTACACGTATTCGAGAATTGAAGTTGCACATAAACTGTGTTAAACCAAGTGAATGCTAATCCTGAGGACATATGGATTTCAAGAATTTGTCTAAAGCGGTTTCTTTTAACATGATGTTGAGAAATCAGCGATCGATCAGGTTATTTTGGGACGGGTGTTGTGTGATCAGAAGAGCTAAATGAAAAGATCTGTAAAAAATACCTCGGAAGCAGTGGTTATAAAATATTGAACTTCACAAAATGCCTGAATACAAAACCGTTTGTTTGTGAAAGTATAGTTATTATCCTGAGTCTGGCAAGCCATGAAGGGACAGGCGACATGTTGTCTATGGGAATTGGAAAAGTACAAGAAAAGATTTAATGGAAGACAGGCAATGTATGTTACTTACAGAAACAATGGAAGGTCCGCAGTTTACATAAATCACTTGAAAGTGCAGAGTTCAATGAACGATGACTCAATGATAGTGAAGAAAAGTATTTAAACATTGCGATAGATCAAAGGGAGCGCGGCAGAAAAGTTCCAGGTATTGTGGTAAACTATAGATTCAGGGTAATTTAGGAACAAAGAATCTGGAAAAATTGGCAATTGCTGTTAAATGACTGCTTGCAATTCCACAAGATTAACTGTGAAGATCTTTAGCAGAAGTATATAATACGTATGCAGGGACTGGGGACTTTTGCTGGACGCATCCCATGATCTGGGTGCCTTTTATCTAAGGCTGCTAAAGGAGACGCGAAAATAAAGGCACACACCCATTTTGTTTTATGTCGACACTGGGCACAAGGGAGGTACCAGAGAGTGAGAGAACAACTAACATGCTTCCACATAACAGGAAGAGTGGTGGAGGAAGCAGAGGAGATTACCAAACAATAAGTCTCAAATGGGTGTTAGAGATTTTAATGCAGAAGTTACGATATGAAAAAATAGATTTCATTTTAGACACCACGTATTATTAGTAACAGTTCACATGAATTTGTCAGACAGAAATCGTCCCAAATGAATTTGAATAAATATTTTCAAGACCGTAATTTGAATGTTTATTCAAAAAGACCTTTGACTTCGTGCCACATGCGAAACTGACAAAGAAAGTAAAATATTATATTTTGAAAGTAACTTAGCAAGTTGAATCCAGATTTGCTGCAGTGTCAGGTGGCAGAAGGTGTTCGTAGAAGGCTGTGTAACTGCAGGCCAGGAACAAGTAAGAAACCATAGGGTTCAGTGTGATGTCCTTATTATTTGCGGTATTCATAAATGAATTAGGTATGAATCTGGAGGGTGTGGGGAAATATCAGAATTTTGTGTTTTAAGAATATTTGTCGAATGGTTGGCAATATAGAGGAATGTCTTCCGTTACGAGGAAATGTTGATGGAATGGGCAGATGGAAAGATCAAGTCAGATATAATTTAGCAGTGATGAATGCGCCACGACCTACTTTGGAAGAAGGAATCAGGCAGATGAATGGCAGTACAGTCCGAAGTTTAAAAGCTGCTTGTCCACAGATTTTTGAAGTGACTGTAATCTTTCAAAGGCCAGTTGAGAAGGCATAAGGGACGAGTCGCATAGGCAGGTATTTAGTCATCAAGGCGTAGATTATAAGAGCTACACAGAAGATGGCAAGGCCACAGATGGAGTACTATGTGCCGTTTTATGCATTATACTTCAGAGAGAATGCAATTGCATTGGATCGGGTGCTGAGGAGATTCACCAGAATGTTCCTTCACGTGTAACAAAACAGCGATAAAGTGAGTTTGGGTACTATAAGGTTGTTTGCTTTGGATCAAAGATAATTGAAAAGGACCGCAATTTACATGTGTAAGATTAATGTAGGAAGGGAGAGCATGGAAAGTAAACACCGTTCTCTTTAGTTAAAGGCACACGATTAAGGGAGAACACGTTTAACGCGGAAGGCTTGAGGTTCCGAGAGGATTGGAGAACTACCTTTCATCCAGAAGTTATGGGGACACTGGAATGCATTGCCTGAGAGGCGACATTAGGCGAGTAACCTCACAACTGTTTAAAAAACTAATTGGATGAGCACGTAAAGTAGCACAACATTCTTCTGGGAAAATGTGTATTGTGTAGATCATACTTGTGATGGTACATAGACTATTCTTCTTATGGCTATGGAAGGTCGAACGTTGACCAGACAACTGAGAAAATGATGGGTTTCCAGCGAGTAATTTTGCAATTGTAAAAGCTTCTCGAAGTGTACCGACGTGAAAGTTTAGAGGCGACAATGGCATCTTTCTTACTGTCTAAATCCAAAGGTGGAGGATAGGAAAATAGCAGAATATGAAGCAACTACATCCGTTTTGTCTCAAGGGCAGACAACATTAAAACTTATGTGTATTTGTTTCTTTTCTCCTTCACAGTACGATGAGATCTATGCATGGCAGTGACTTCTGAAGCCATATGTCAATAAAGATGAAGTGTTTGTCACGCTGATCAAGGTGGAGAAAGTGAGGACTGCAGATGCTAGAGATCAGAGCTGTAAATGTATTGCTGGAAAAGCGCAGCAGGACAGGCAGCATCCAAGTAGAGAACTTCTTCAAGGAAGGCATCCTTGCAAGAGGATTCGCATGAGGTTAAAATCTTCTAGGAGAAAGTGAGGACTGCAGATGCTGGAGATCAGACCTGAAATCTGGAAAGGTGCAGCAGGTCAGGCAGCATCCAAGGATGTTGCGCTTTTCCAGCAACACATTTGCAACGGTGATCAAGGTGCACAGAACCTCTGATTGGGTCGAAGTGACATTAAAAAGGATTTGGATCACCGTGCACACAAGTCAATGAAAGCAATATTGCAGGAGCAGAAATCAGTTTGGGAAGATTTGTGTAACAGTATAAGGTTGCCTTACTGATGCTGTACAAGTACTTGGTAAATCCTCACCGTGAATATTCTGAAATATTTTGCGGAGTTTAGTCTCCTCAACTCATAAAGCATGAACAAACTGAACACTGTGATGACAGATTTGTTGGTTGCACGCATTTTTGGTTAATTAGACGTGCATTTGATGAAATTTAGTACAATGAGTGGCGATCACAGCAAAACATATAAAGCCCTGAGAGGGTTAAGGAGACTGAAAGCAGAAAAATGTAATTCCTGGCTTGGACGTCTAAAAAAGGGGCCACCAGAATAGGGACAGTCAAGACCCAAGCTGCATAGAGATGAGAATAAGTACTTTCACTCAAACTTTGGTTAGCATTGAAATTTTCTACGATATAAATAATATCAGAGGGGTAGGAAAATAATTAAAAACAAACCAACGTTGGTGGTAATCTTCAGATTGATTCCGGTGTGATGGGCTCGTGAGTAAAGAAGAGGAGGATATGACAGATGAATGCGTTTCTAAAGAGTTGGTGAGGGGAACAGGGTTCAGATTTTTTAGATTGATTGAATCTATGCTGGATTAGACTTCACCTGTTCCAGACGGGTGAGTTGCAAATAAACTCAAGGGATCCAAAACAATCCAGTCAAGTTTGCAAGTATAAGAAGTACGGGTTTAAACCAGGATGGCAGGTGGGTGTTATCCTCAACAGTGGGGAACACAATGCAGTTTCAGTTATTAGAAATTGTAATTTAAATAGACAGACTGGGCTGGAGCACGACAGGGTGTGACGTTGCCAATTGGATTGATTTTCACTTACGTCAAGACAAGATGGCTAGCAGGTGAGGGAGATGTACTTAGGACATGGATAGATACGGGGGCTAGCATAAAAATAGCCCTGACAGAAACATGGTTAAGGGAAGGACTGGAATGGCAAGAGAAGAGCTGTGTAAAGTTGGGAGTGGGAATTGCATTTTTGATTAAGATTATATGAGAGTCCATAGAGTGTAGAAACAGGCCTTTTAGGCCCAACACGTCAACACCGAATCATCAAAGTGTAACCCACCCAGCACATTCCCCGACATTTCCACCTGACTAATGGACGTAACACAACAAACAATTTCGAATGGCCAATTCACCTGACCTGCACATTTTGGATTGTGGGAGGAAACCGAAGCAAACCCACGCAGACACGGGGAGAATGTGCAAACTCCACACAGACAGATGCCCGTGGCGGGAATTAATCCAGGACCTTGGCCCTGTGTGGCAGCAGTGCTAACCACTGAGCCACCGTGCCGCCCAAAAAGCTGAATGTCGCAGCAGTCGTCAGAGATGAGATTACTGACCGATCATCTGATGGGTCTTTATTGGCGGAGCTTGAAGAAGTAGATTGTGACGTTATTAGGGCTGCATTATATGGAACCCAGTGGTACGTGGAAATAGAAAAACAAATATGCAGGAAGATTGGGGTGCCTTCGCAGATCAACTTCGTGGAAGTGTGGCTATATTTATAACGTCCAAAAGACATTTGAATATTGACATGAATTGGAACGGTCTGAAGGGATGTGGGACAGGATCTGGTAAGTGGGACTGGTTCAGTTTGGGATTATGTTCAGGATGACTGATTGGATATAAGCGTCAGTTTGCGTGCTGTATTATTGTAAGGCTCTTTTACTCCCGAATGTCATGCGAGCTTTGATGATGCTCTTCCATCAGTAAGGTGATGTTGTCCTTGGCTTTGTTTTTCTCAAGAGTTCGTAAAATAGATAGACTCTGTACAGTTTCGTTTGGACGGATTTTAGGACCAAATTGATTACAAACAAAAGGTACCGCTTCAGGCAAATGGCTTTCAAGGTTTTGTATTTCCAAGAAGGAATTTACAATGAACGTAGAGTGGCCCGTTCTCCCAGCTGAGCATTTTCTGAGTTAATTTGGTTTTGGCAGGCTGACTCGTCAGGGAAAGCAGTCAAGCAGCTGAAAAACTGCTGGAAGTAGAGAAAGCGTGTTCATGTTGATGCTCCTCGCTCTCTGACATCTCTCATGTAAGACCCTGTGTATTATTTTACTTTTTGGGCCAAGCAGTGTTTATGGGGACTGTTTAAAATATTAGTAAGAGCATCAATAATTTGATATACTCTGTTGGGGATTCGGATACGTTACTTTATTCGGTACTCTGTTCTCTTTATATTCAGTCAGAAAACTTATAAACAAATTCTGTGTTGTTTAAAATTAAGTGCTTTGACCAATTGTTTCCCTCCTGGAATATCCACCTTACACTTGCGGAAAACAAGTAACAAAATTAGAGTCTACCCGATTTTTTTGAAATGGACGTGCGGTCTGGCCTAATTCATAACAAACTCAAGGGACTGAATTAAATTAGGAATCAAATAAATTGTTTCGTCGATCTTTAGGACAGGAGAGAGAAGGGGTAATATTTGGAAATAAAGGTTGAGCCTTCGACATATTGAAAAAATGAGAGGAGGTTTGATGGGCTGAATGGGCGCCTGCAGTTACAACGTCATAGTTTTTTTAAAAAATAATCACATGAAGAGGCATACTCAAAGTGCGTTGAAGAGATGTTCAGCCATGAACGAGAATGCGTGGATGCAAACGGACTGAGTGGCCTACTCTTTCTCCTTTTGCTATTTCTCATGTGGGATAAGTTACAAACATTCTCAGAAGCTCTCACATATTAGGAAGGAAGAATCTTCGGAGTCGATTGGGATGAGTTCGTCCTCTTATTTTAAAATGCCAAGTTGCTGCTGGGTGTTTTGTCAAGTTTCAGCCGTTCAGACATCGAAGTTATTTGATATCTTTTAATGACCATTTCAGACAGCATTTACGAATTAGTCACATGTCTGTGTGTCTGGTATCGCTACTTGGCCAGACCAGGGGAGAAACATAATTGACTGGTGATGTGAATAGACCTTGGATTTTGACAGTTTACTAATTGCCTTTAACTTCGATTATGTATGAGAGCAGCAGTGTGGTCCTGTGGATGATGAAACCAGTGACGTTTCCACAACAGAACTATTTCCACATGGGGGCCTATTGCAAACTACACCCAGCAAGCTATTTCTGTGTTGATTGACAGCTCTGTCAAAAGAACTTCCACCAAATTGACTGTCATGCTGAGACTGGCAAGATCTGAACAATGTGTTGCTGGAAAAGAGCAGCAGGTCAGGCAGCATCAAAGAAGCAGGAGAATCGACGTTTCGGGCATAAACCCTTCTTCAGGAATGAGGAGGGTGTGACAAGCAGGCTAGATAAAAGGTAGGGAGGAGGGACTTGTGGGAGGGGCAGTGGGAACGCGATAGCTGGAAGGAAGTTAAGGTGAGGGTGATAGGCCGGAGAGCGGTTGGGGGTGGAGAGGTCGGGAAGAAGATTGCAGGTCAAGAAGGCAGTGCTGAGTCCGAGGGTTGGGACTAAGAAAAGGTGTGGAGTGGCGAAATGAGGAAGGTGGAGAAATCTGCATTCATCCCTTGTGGTGGGAGAGTTCCTAAGTGGAAGATGAGGCACTCTTCCTCCAGGCGTCGTGTTGCCATAGTCTGGCGATGAAGGAGGTCAAGGACGTGCATGTCCTTGGCGGAGTGGGAGGGGAAGTTAAAGTGTTCAACTATGGGGCGGTTGGGTTGGTTTGTGCAGGTTTTCTAGAGGTGTTCTCTGAAACATTTCTCAAGTAGGCGACCTGTCTTCCCAATGCACAGGACACATCGGGTGCACTGAATGCAGTAAATGATGTGTGTGGAGGTGCAGGTGAATTTGTGACGGATATGGAAGGATCTCTTGGGGCCTTGGAGGGAAGTGAGGGGGGAGGTGTGGGCGCACGTTCTGCATTTCTTGCAGTTGCAGGGGAAGGTGATGGGAGTGGAGGTTGGGTTATTGGGGAGTGTGGACCTCACGAGGGAGTCATGGAGGAAGTGGTCTTTCTGGAACGCTGGTAGGGGAGGGGAGCGAAATATATCCTTGGTGGTGGGGTCTATTTGGAGGTGGTGGAAAAGACGAAGGATGATACGGTGTATCTGGAGGTTGGTGGAGTGGTAGGAGAGGACCCGTTGGGTTCTGTCCTGGTGGCGATTGGAGGGGCGGGGTTCAAGGGCGGAGGAGAGGGAAGTGGAGGAGATGTGGTGGAGAGCATCGTCGATCACGCCTGTGGGGAAATTGCGTCTTTGAAGATGGAGGCCATCTGGGTTGTTCGGGATTGGAATTGGTTTTCCTGGGAGCAGATGCGGCGGAGGCGAAGGAATTGGGAATAAGGAATGGTGTTTTTTCAGGGGGCATGTTGGGAGGAGATGTAATCTCGGTAGCTGTGGGAGTCAAACGGTTTATAATAAGCATCCGTGTTGCCCGAGATAAAAATGGAGAGGTCTAGGAAGGGGAGAGTGGAGTATGAGACAGTCCAGGTAATGTCGATGAACTGTTCAACTTCCTCATCGGAGCAGGAGGTAGCGACGATACAGTCATCGATGTAGTGCAGGAAAAGGTGGGGGGAGGTGCCAGTGTAGCTGTGGATGATGGACTGTTCCACATATCCGACAAAGAGGCAGACATAGCTGGGACCCATGTGGGTGCCCATGGCTACTCCGTTGCTTTGGAGTAAGTGGGAGGATTGGAAAGAGATGGCTACTCAGTCGGCCGGTGGACAGTCTTTTGGCAATACCCGGCACCAGGTTGACCTCCGGGAGGGGAGGCACGGGCGCCAGTCGGTCGGTGGACAGTCTTCTGGGAATAGTCCTCAAAGAGACTGGTAAATGCCAATTGGGGAGGTAGCAATAAACCTTCTCTTTGATGTTTCAACAACCTTCCACCTGGGCTGATATATGTCAGAGATGGGACAAGAATAAAACGGATTCCCCAGGGCCATGGTGAATTGTACTGCACAGATCTTCATATTATTGCAGGAATTGTCTGGCCTTTGTCTATCCACTTGGTTCATGTGCAGTCACTCGAAATCTTTGAACACTTCATCAGTGATTCTGTGGGCATCATAATGAGAGAGAGGTGAGTCATCCATTCCACGCTGAACATTGTGTGGTACACCTGTCTTGCATTTTCCACTGATGCATGTGGGTCAAGCTTTCCTTGGTGATGAGGATATGCATGGAATATCCGCCTCTCACGAGTTGTTAAATAAGCCATCACTATTTATTCATGCCTGTGTCAGGAACGCAGAACATCGATGTCATGTTTGTTAGAGGATCATTTCACCCATTCTCTCGACGTTTGGTTCAGATATTTTTGATCGTTTCGGTTTTCATGGTGCAGATCGAGGCATGTGCAACCGCACTCAAAATTGCACCATATGTTTAGAGAAAGGACAGACTTTCTGAAAACATTGTAATACGGGGGCCAAAACCTTCAACTATTTTTTAGTTTTTAAGGAAGATGAAAATGGATATTCCAGGAATGATGCAAATGTTCAAATCTCACAAATTGAAACAGTGCAGAATTTCTTTAAATACTTCAGTTCAATAACGAACAAAATTCAAGAATATCGGGTAACAAACTATTTGACAACCCAAACGAAACTTTAGTACAAATCAACGAAGCTGCTGCAAACCCTGTAACATCCCATAAATACAGCCATTGGCAAAATATATATTGAAACGCAGGGTCGAACTGACAAGAGAGATTTCGGCGAATAGAGGCTGGTGAAAAAAAAATCTATTGACCATGGAACTTTGTTTCAATGTTGTCGTTTATCTGTTCCCAGCAGTTTTCTGCCTGCATGCTCAGACCTATCCAAAATAGAAAGCATCTGCACTGGGAGAACTTCTCACTCCCCTTTCATTGTACAATTATGGTTGGAAGAAAACCGACAGGTCTCTGCCGTTTGTTGACTTAAGCCATGTATGTTAGCTATTACAGCACCACTGACTTTTCATCACGTCTTGAAAAATAAACTAGGATAACATAACCATGTACATAATCTCACGTAGCTCACTTTCATGGCAATGAAATAGTTTGGAAGTATTCTAGGCGTCATGTTTGCACAGTGTGGTTCAATACAGTTCTGTTGCTGCTGTGTCATTTAGCAACACAAGGATATCCAATTTTGAGCTGAAATTTCTGCAATATAATTCTGCTGCTTGTCCATCGATTCATAAAAAAAAATCCACAATTGACCACCGTACTCAACGACCTTACTTGCCTCTTCTTCAGAACAAAAGGGATTGGAAAATAGGCATGTCAACACCTTGACAGAGTCAGAGAAGGGGTCACAGATACAGAGGAGTGGAATCCCATTGCATAAGGCAAAAGTGTTGCATTTGTAGCAAGAGAGAAAGAGAGATTTGAAATGGGTATAACTTGAGAAATGAAAGTGCGAAATGGGTCTTATCTACTGAATGGAATGCAACCAAGCCAAAATAAATCTAAGCCATAGAAAGATGTTGAGAGAAAATGTGAGAAAAATGCGAAATTTACATAATGCGACCAGTCTCACAAGTTATGGAATTTACTATTCATTCGTACAGGCTGAAAATGTTATGAAGTGCGAAGGTAGAGACTGAGATGTTACCCAAGCTCGAGTTGTGCTTCTTCGGAATGATTTTGCATACCCAAGGATCGTAAAGTTAGCATGTGTTGTTTTTATTCAAAGAGAAACAATTAGAAAACCAGGGACATTGCTTCAGAAAGACTGAAAGTGTTCCACAAAACCGTTTCTGATTTCTTTGGTGAATGGCAATGAGACGATGCTGTTAGCAGAAATGACGGTCGACTGGATTAGAGGAGAAAGGGTGAAATGCTGCGACACTTGGAAAATCTCTTTGTGGCCTTCGACTGCGAGGCGGTAAAAGGTGAATGAGCACGTGTTGCAAGTTCTTTAATAGAATGTTAAGATGCCACTGGGAAGTGAGAAACTGTCTGTGGTGGAGGAACATGTCACAGGGGTGATGTTCCCTGTGAAGCAAAGACGTGGACAAGAGGGGAATGCATGCATTTAATCCAAGAATCCTTCTGGAGTTGGCAGAAGGCCCGGACAATGACACCTTGGATCTGGAGATGAAGGTAATGCAATGTCAGGAGAATGTGATCTCTAAAATTGTTATGGAATCGAGAGGAAGCGGAGAGTGCAGAAGCGCAAGAGAAGTGGCATGCACAGCTCATGGCTTTGAATACAAGAATTACAACGCATCGCTTTTTTGATGGAGGTTAAGGACGCCATCCTGGAGGCTTCCAACTGGAACATAGCATAATTGGACTAAATGTGGCAGAGAGGAAGGAGGAACTGGGAGAAAAGAGTCACTCTACAGCTGCTCATATATTTGGGCACATGCAGAACTCATTGAAAAGAACAGGCCAATTGCAGTAAATTGTGACTTTCTGCTTTACAGCTTGTAAAGTGAGATTTGACAATAGTCCAAGGGAAAGTCAATAGATGTACAATGAAAGACACTTGAACAAATGTTTCATGACTCTAAGCAAGGATCGATCCCGGTCAAAAAGGAAGTGTCATTACAAAGACGAAACACTCACAGCTCACAAAGCCTTTCAAAGAAAGATACAATGAAAAATTAAAGAATTCAAATTGGTGAGAAGTAGTGTAGGTCAATTTCGGGCCACGTATTTTTTGCAACGACAAGCAGATGATAAAAATTGAAAAGAAGAAGTAATATTATAATTGGAATAAATTGGCAACACATATAAAAGATATCAACAAGAGCTTTCAAGTTAACATACATGAAAAAAAGACCAAAATATGTTTGTATGAACCTTGGAAGAAACAAATTCCCGAAAGTACATGTGGATACTTTGGTGATATGACTGGTGAATTAATTGCGGAAAGCAGACAGCTGGCAGATAATTTAATTCAATATTTTGCTTCAATCCTCACAGCGAATGCAATCCATACATTTTTAAGGTACAAGCAAGACTTGAAAGGGATGAAAACTTTTATTACTCTCGAAGACATGTGATGAAGCTTTCGATAAGCAAGTAAGACGAACGGGAGAAAAGTCAACAACAACTGACACCCGGTTTTAAAACTAATGTTAGAAGTGACTGGTGGCATGGTTTGAAATATTCCACACCTTTCTAGATTCCTGCAGTACTCCAGCGAATATATTAACCTCGAATATGAGGCATGTCTTCAACAATGTAAAAACACACACAGAAAGCATAAAACTCTCGAACAGGTAGTCTTAGATTCATTATTCGGAGTCTGCTCGTTTCCATCATTAAGGGACAGATTTCAAAACAGTTCAAATAGGTTTGACGCAATCAGAAAGAACACGATTTTGCAGGAGGTAAATCATGCTTTGTCATGTCGGATCATGTAAAGATTTCTCGGAGTTGACTCAAAACATTACAAGCAGAGTTGATAAAGGGGAACTGCAAGAGAGCGTTCCAGAGTTTCTAGATGAGGTACCACAAAATAAATGTGAAATTCCCGCGTGTTCCCAGTAATACGGCTAATGTGTTAGCACAGAATCAGGATTGGTTGACACACCATTTTTGATCATTGGGATTTTTTTTAAAAATTGATTCATGAGATTTGGACTTCTCTCGCCGAGGTCAGCATTTAATTGTCCGCAGTGCAGTTAAACATCAAGCACATTGCTGTGGGTCTGGAGTTGCATGTAAGCAAGACCAGGGAAGGTGGACAATTTCTGCCCCTAAGGGCCATCACTGAACCAAAAACGTTTTTATTTTCTAAACAAACAATTTGCAAAGTAATCATGGCTATCATTGGATTTGTAATTCCAAAGTTTTATTGAATTTAACTTCCAAACTCTGCTCTGGCAGTATTAAAACCCAGTCATCAGGCTATGTTCCATGTGCCTAGACTAAACATCTAGGGCTAGTCCGAATCGGACATCACTTTCTCATTGAGCTTCGCAGGTTTAAAACATGTGTCTATTACAGTACCTCAAATATCAGTTCAATTAATTCAATTATTGCTCTCCATAGCAATAGTTTGACGGAGAGGGCTATTTGCATTATATATCCTTCTTTGTGGATGAAAAAAACGATCGATGTGAGGGCGTGTTGTGTTAATGATGCAAGGAGCCTGAAATGTGAAATGACTCAGGTGAAACATTAAGTGGACATATATTGTTACAAGAAACAAATACAGGGATATACCATGTTTCATATTTCAACTGCGATGTGTCACCAGGAGCAAATGGGTAATCGTGCAAGAAAGTATGAGATCGTCACTGAAAAAAACAAGCAATTTTAGAAAGAGAGATCTCCAAATAAGGTGCAGTACAAAAGGATTGGTTTGTTCCTGTTTATGAAACAGCAAACACGATGGTGCCGCAAATAATTTTTTGATTCATTAAGCTGATTGCTGCGGTGAACGTTTCGAACTGTTATGGGTGTCTAAAATGATTCGCTGGTGATTCATTGTAGTTGAGTTGACGAGGAGTGATATGACTGCAACATATAAAAGACAAGGGCCAAATGTTGAAAAGATGTTTCCACCTGAGCGAGGAAACATACGAACTGAACAAGAGAAAGCAATTGAAAACTGAGATGCTGAGAAATTTCTTCTCTGAAAATGTACTGAATGTCTGGAATTTCCTACCTACATGGCTCGAGACGATCGATCATTGAATGCACTAAAAGACGTTTGCAGAGAGTTTTGACATATTGGCGATTTATAGGACAGTTGGAATTGACATGAAAGCTGATTTGGGCCATAGAACAAATCACCTAATATTTTGTTGAATGGCAGGCCAGGATTGAGGCGTGGAAAGGCCTATCCCTGATCCGAATTATTTTGTTCTTATGTAATAGGCCAGACCAAATGCCCTTAAAATATTCAGACGATTGTCTAACACTTTCGTATTTTAAATGTAAGTGCTAATTGTTGCATTCCAGATGACATTCCTTTGTTCAAACTACTAGACATCAATAAAAGAGCATTTATTAATGAATTCTAGTTACAATACAACAAAAGAAAGAAGGAACTGGAACTATTTATCTCGACTGGAAAATTTATCATGATCATAGATATATCAACAATTACTGTTCAACTTCCAATAGAAAAGCATTTCATAATCAGAACCTTGAGAAACGACAAATGCAGAAAACAGTTTGTCTCACATGAAATTCCCCGTGCAGATAGACAACCCCCAGATTTGGTCATAGTCCCAAGAAGCAACGAATAGCTTTCACTTCTTCAAGACCCCAACAGTAACGGGAAGTTTAAACTGTAATTACCGTTTCTGAGTGTGCTTGATCATACATATTCAGGCTACTTCAAACATCAGCAACAAACCAAGTTCTAGCAAGCGCTTTCCTTGAGTGGTTCTAGTTGACTGATCTTCAGATGTGTTTCGAAGCCACTTTTCCGAAAACAAAACAAGGTACAGCTCCTAAAGCCACTCTTAAGGTCTGTTTTTGGAAAATCATTTTTTACTTTTGTGGATGTTGTGTGGGAAATGTTGCATTCAATGAGACAAGAGGCCTTGCTTGAGACAAATCTGAGTGAGATATGGAGACTGTATTCACAGTGACCTGGTTCTGCGCCATGACAAACATCTGGAGCAAATATTGAAATCTCCGAGTTGTAAAGAGAGATTAGAGGTCTCTTCCTCACATAAACTGAATTTTGACGTACGTTTGCCACCTTACACATAACAACTGAAGTGGCGTGGATCAGGTCCTGCTTAGTATTTTCGAACGTATGGATGGACACTGCTCCACCACCAAATAAGTTTGTGGTTCATCTCATTCTTGATTCAGCTGAGTTTTTCTCTCTATGCACCACTATTCCTGAACCAGAAATCGCGTATGGTCAGCCTAACCTGCATGGTCACATTTCACCCGCGTACTCGCTGACCTACACGTTTGCATGCACCCAACAGTGAATTGACCTACACTGTAACGTTTACTCATCACAACCATGCCTATTGACCGACACTATCCTGTTCACCCATTACCCTTTTATTCACTGATCCATACACGATTAAAACCCTATTCATCTGACATACAATTTCCTGTCCTCACATCACTCCTGTACTCACTGGCCAACATTTTTCCATTAGTCCATCACCCCTATGTTCACTGACTTACAAAGTAACTATCACCCAACATCCCTGTACCTTTGAATTACATTCCTCAGTTGATTGATTCCCTGTAACCATTTGCCTACTCTGAGCGGTTCAACCATCACCGCTGCACTCACTGACCGACACTGGTCCATTAATCTATCATCCCTCTGCACACTGGATTACAATGTACATGCCTGTACTCATTGACCCACGAATGCGCCCATCACTCACTGTTCGACATTGTCCCATAAACTCCATCACTGCACTGTTCCTTCACCCATCACCATTTCGTGACCTGCAATGTCCAATTCAAATATCACTGCACCACTTCAACCGTGCCTTTCATTCATGACAAATGCAGTCTTGAGCCTTCACTGTTCTGTTGACCAACCACGCCAATATTCAATGACTTACACCGTCCCGTTCACCAATCTCCGTTGTACATACTGAACTACACTGTTACATTCACCCATAAAGCCAGTTCTCACTGATATACATACTGACATTCACCAATCACACTTGGAATTACTCAACTGCATTGTCCCATCCACCCATAAGACCTGGACTCACTGACCTACACTGTCTTGTTCACGCATAATCTAAACTGACCTACACTGAAACAATCACGTATGCCCACTCTTCGTACTGACATATTCCTTGACGACAATGAACTCCGCTGTAGTGGATGATCCACATTGTTCGATTCATCCATTACCCCTGCATTCAGTGACCAACTTTGAAGCATTCAGCCATTATCACAATACCTACTGTCTGATACAGCCGATCGTTTATTTCCCCTATACTCAGTGACATGCGCAGTCCTGTTCAACCATCAATAGACAATAGACAATAGACAATAGGTGCAGGAGTAGGCCATTCAGCCTTCGAGCCTGCACCGCCATTCAATATGATCATGGCTGATCATTCCTAATCAGTATATTCTTCCTGCTTTATCTCCATAACCCTTGAATCCACTATATTTGAGAGCTCAATCCAACTCTTTCTTCAATGAATCCAGAGACTGGGTCTCCACTGCTCTCTGGGGCAGAACATTCCACATAGCCACCACTCTCTGGGTGAAGAAGTTTCTCCTCATCTCTGTCCTAAATGGTCTACCCCGTATTTTTAAGCAGTGTCCTTTGGTTCGGCACTCACCCATCAGCAGAAACATGTCTCCTGCTGCCAGAGTGTCCAATCATTTCATAATCTTATATGTCTCAATCAGATCCTCCTCAGTCTTCTAAACTGAAGGGTATACAAGCACAGTCGCTTCAGTCTTTCAGTGTAAAGTAATCCCGCCATTCCAGGAATTGACCTCATGAACCTATGCTGCACTCCCTCAATAGCCAGAATGTCTTTCCTCAAATTTGGAGACAAGAGCTGCACACAGTACTCCAGGTGTGGTCTCACCAGGGCCCTGTACAGCTGCAGAAGCACCTCTTTGCTTCTATACTCAATTCCTCTTGTTATGAAGACCAGCATGCTAGTAACATTCTTCACTACCTGCTGTACCAGCATGCTTTCCTTCATTGACTGGCACACAAGAACATCCAGATCTCTCTGTACTGCCCCTTTACCTAAATTGATTCCATTAAGGTAGTAATCTGCCTTCCTGTTCTTGCCACCAAAGTGGATAACCATACATTTATCCACATTAAACTGCATCTGCCATGCATCTGCCCACTCACCTAACTTGTCCAGGTTACCCTGTAATCTCCTAACATCCTCATCATATTTCACCCTGCCACTCAGCTTGGTATCATTAGCAAATTTGCTAATGTTATTGCTGATACCATCTTCTATATCACTGACATATATTGTAAAAAGCTGCGTTCCAGCACGGATCCATGCGGTACCCCACTGGTCACTGCCTGCCATTCTGACATGGAACCGTTTATCACTACCATTTGTTTCCGATCAGCCAACCAATTTTCAATCCAATCTAGTACTTTGCCCTCAATACCATGCGCCCTAATTTTACTCACTAGCCTCCTGTGTGGGACTTTATCAAAAGCTTTCTGAAAGTCCAGGTACACTCCATCTACTGGATCTCCCTCGTCCATCTTCAGAGTTACATCCTTATAAAATTCAAGAAGATTAGTCAAGCATGATTTCTCCTTAAAAATCCATGCTGACTCTGTCCTATCCTGTTACTACTATCCAGATGTGCCGTAATTACATCCTTAAAATAGACTCCAGCATCTTTCCCACCACTGAGGTCAGACTCCGTGAAATACCATATCCAATTCACCCATAACCCTTTGTCGTCACTGACCAATGCAGTCTCATTCAACACAGTGTATCCATTGTCCAGTTCACCGATAACTGCCATAGTCTATGACCTAAAATATCCAGTTCTGCTATCGTGCCAGTACTCACTCACCTGAAATGTTCCGTTCAACCATCATGACAGTTCTCAGTAACCTAAAGTGTACAGTTTAATGATCACCCCGTACTCAACGACCTCAGCTGGCCATTTCACCCATCACTTCTTTTCTGACTGACCTCCATTGTTCTTTCTCCTACCACCTGAGGGTAAATGAACTATACTGCCCCATTTACCCATTCCCCCTGCACACATTGATCTGCACTGTCACGTTTACGCATCACCTACGTATTCATTGATCGACACAGATCCCTTGACTGACCACAATTGTATTTACTGACCTGCAATTATGTTCACCCGTCAACATTGTATTCACTGACTTACACTGTTCTGATCTCCCAACATCAATGTAGAGTGGGACCTACATGGTCCCGTTCACCCATCACCTCCTCCACATTGACCGACACTCTTCCGTTCACACGTCATGCCTATAACCACGAAGCTCCACATTTACGTTCAGCCATCATCCTGACTGACGCTGACAGACGCTGTACGTTTCCTACATCACCATTGAACAGATTGACGGGCACTGGTCAGTTCACCGCTTAGGCCCGTAATCAGCAACCTGTATAGTTCCATTCTCCATCACCATTGTACGTTTGCCCGACACTGCATTGTTCACCAATCATCCAATGTACCCACTGATCTGCACTGTCTCGTTCCCCATCAAGCCGCACTCATTGAACTACACTATCCCGTTCACCTGCGACACGGAGACAGTCACATTCACCGATCACTGCTCCACTCACTTACATGCACTGTCCCGATCACTGCTTACCCCTGTACCGAATGACCTGTACTTTCTCGTTCAATAATCATCAGTACATTCAGCGCCCCAGACTGTACAATTAGCCAATCACCGCTCTACTCACTGACCTACACTTTCTCGTTTACTAAACGAGCCAGTACTCGCTGACGTAGGTCAACTACTTCACTGAAGACTGCGTTCTCAATGACCTATGCCGTCATGTTAACTCATCACTCCTGTTGACATGAGGTGACACTGAAACCTTGACTCGTCAACCCAGACTCAATGATCTATACTGTTCCATTCGTCCATCCTCCTGTACTTACTGACCAGCACTTTCATGTTCACCCTTCACCCATGTCGTCACTAACCTACGCTGTCCCCTTTGCTGTTAACACCTGTGTTAAGTCACCATCACTGAACGGCTCCCCCATTAACCATGTACTAACTGACCAACACTGCACGGCTCCCCCATCACCATTGTACTCACAGACCTGCCCTGTACCTCTCCCCAACCACCCCTGTACTCACTGATCTACACGGTTCCGTTCAGACATCACGCCAATGCTCATCGACCTGCACTGTCCCGTTCACCCCTCAGCCTTGTTCTGTTTAACCTATACTGTCCCATTCACCCATCACTGCGGTAACCTGTGAATTACAATGTGCTGTTTACTCATCACTTTTGTATTCACTGAAGTACATTGTTCCAATCACCTGTTTCTCCTCTACTTACTGATCTCGACTGTCTCTTCACGCGTCACCTTTCTACTTATGACCTACTTTGTCACTTTCACTTAAAACCAATATAGATACTGACTCAAACGGTACCGTCCATTCCAATCAGCCCTCTACTCACTGACCTCTACTGTCCCTTCAAGCATTATTCCAGATTCAATGACCCCCTCACTCCTGTAATCACACTAATCTACTCTTCACCCGTCAGCCCAGTGCTCACTGGCTTACACTGTCGCGTTCATACATTCCCCCTGCACTCTCTGACCGACACTTTCCCTTCGCCAGTCATCAATGAATTCAGTGGACTACTCTGGCCATTTTATCCATCACCCGTGTATTCACTAACGTACACTATTCCAGTCACCCCTCACCGTTTTACGACCACTATTGTCCAGTTCAACGCTTACATCTGGACTCATGCCATTCCCTGTCCCATTCATGCATCATTCCTTTGTGACCGGACCTAAATTGGTCTCTGATGTGTCGACAGCTCCATTTTAATTTTCTCAGTCTTCTCGACCAACAATGCTGTCTATCATCTAACTTGTTTCCTTTCCGCCATGTCTATTATGCTGATTCTTCCAATTTTCTTGAATACCTTTCACATAGGGGCCAATTCTATTTTTGTAGTGAAAATGTTTCCGTATGGTTTCCTACCAACAGTAATTCTAATCTCTGTATTGTCGTTGATGCCGGCACAGGTATGTTCAGAAACAATAAAGTTATGTGGCTTGCCATATATTTCCCTGCCCCAAATGTCGTGTGTGTTTTTCATTGATGGTTAGAGCGTTTCTGCATCTTTGACTCACGCCTTTCAAAATTGTTCTGCACTTGTTCATTGAAGGTCTGTGTTAGACTCTGTCAGTTGATACAATGGCGAGGGATCCCCTTGAAACATTACACAGAACCAGTATTGCAACCAGCAACTGTGAGGCTTTGGCTGACTTGTTGAGTGAAGAGAAAAGTGAATTTCGACAGTGAGGAAAGCCAGGGAACAATGATAGAGATTTAAGCCGATGTTCACAATCCTTCCAAGATATTTTCTTCCTCAAAATGAAGGATTCTATGAGAAGCTGATCCACCTGTGGTTAACGAAGTCAGTCAATGAAATGAGGCAGTAAAAAACGGCAACAACATCAATGAAAACAATTTGTAAGCCATAGGATTGAAAGTAATTTTAGGAGCCAGCCGCGGTTGACTGAAAACTTAATCATGTAAAATAAATTGTATTATGGATGTAAATTGGCTAAAATCATATAAGCAAACTGAAAACCTTTTGTCTGTATTTATAAAAAGAGAGAGAGTAACGCATGTATGTCTGGGCTCCTCAGTGAATGGGATTGGGGAATTGAGAATCGGATCACGAAAATGACAGGTAATTATTTGGTGATCATGATAATGGACAAAATAAATATTCTAAAAGGCATAAAAGAAAGGTAAGGAAGAGAGGAGTTATGTTGTAACTGTTTCTTTTTTTGCATGGGACAACGTCTTGCGCAACATAATGGGACTGAAGGCAAGACAGATCATTGGAATTTTTTGGCATGCATACATTGATTTTAAATGAAGTGGCTGCAAAGATATAATGGAGGCTTTCCTTGAAATATTCCGGTGCTCACTGGATTCAAGGATTGGTCCAGCCGATTGGAAAAATGCTAGAGTGACGAGACTGCTAAAAATGAGAGGGAGACTGAAATAAGAAACGATAGACCAGTTCGCTGAATATTTGTTGATGTGCAAATGCGTGTGTCCTTTATTTTTTTTTTTGAAATAACAGAACTCAAATAAATCTTCAACATTATCAAGCAGATTCACCAAAGTTTTGGCAAAGGATCATCGACATTGACAGATAGAACATAGAACATAGAACCATACAGCACAGAACAGGCCCTTCGACCCACGATGTTGTGCCGAACATTTATCCTAGCTTAAACATCCATCCATGTACCTATCCAAATGCCGCTTAAAGGTCACCAATAATTCTGACTCTACCACTCCCACAGGCAGCGCATTCCATGCCCCCACCACTCGCTGGGTAAAGAACCTACCCCTGACATCCCCCCTATACCTTCAACCCTTCACCTTAAATTTATATCCCCTTGTAACACTCTGTTGTGCCCGGGGAAAAAAAGGTTCTGACTGTCTACTCTATCTATTCCTCTGATCATCTTATAAACCTCTATCAATTCACCCCTCATCGTTCCCCGTTCCAATAAGAAAAGGCCTAACACTCTCAATCTTTCCTCATATGACCTATTCTCCATTCCAGGCAACATCCTTCTAAATCTCCTCTACACCCTCTCCAAAGCTTCCACATCTTTCCTAAAGTGAGGTGACCAGAACTGCACACAGTACTCCAAATGTGGCCTAACCAAGGTTCTATACAGCTGCAACATCACTTCACGACTCTTGAATTCAATCCCTCTGCTAATGAACCCTAATACACCATAGGCCTTCTTACAAGCTCTATCCACCTGAGTGGCAACATTCAAAGATCTATGAACATAGACCCCAAGATCCCTCTGCTCCTCCACCTTATTAAGATGTGCTGGTGTTTTCTGAGAATCAGACAAACAAAGCTGCAAAGGGGAACGAATGAATGTTCTGCACTCAGATTTCCAGATACATTTGATAAAATGTCAAATGAAAGATTATTGCATAACGTGAGAGCTATCATTTTGGGACGTGATATATGCGTTTTTCATAGAATCTTTACTGTGTGAAAAACAGGTCATTTTGGCGCAACAAATCCATACTGACCCTCCGATAAGTAACCTAATCAGACCCATACCCCTGCACTATATTTACCACTAACTAATGCACCTAACCTCCATGTCCCTGAACACCTTGGGCAACTGAGCATGGCCAATTCATCTGCCCGTCTATGGATTCTGGGAATAAACCGGATCAACTGATAAAGGAAGACGGATTAAGGGCATGTTTCCAACAGAGGGTCACATTTCCTGGTTGGAAAAGCCTAAGTAGTAGAATACCCAAATAATACGCCCTAGAAGCTAAATTAGGTTTGGTCATTAGAAATAACTTGCATGAGCAGAATTCAATGTATCCATATTAGCGGATGACTCAAGAAATATGGTAGAATATGTTGTGCGGAGTTCATAAAGAAAACCTGATGAAACACAGGTAAAATACATACGTATGTTCCGAATATGGCACATGGATGTTAATGTCGGAAAGAGTGGCATTATTTGTTCAGAAGAATCAAGCCACTTGTTTGTTATTTCAATGGAGACAGACTCCAGAAACAGTCAAGCAAAATTGGCTTGGGCATTCATGTGTTTGGAACTCAAATCTTTAGTGTGTAGCTGCAGCAAGCAACGATGACACTAAAGACCATGTTGACCTTGATCGTGAGGGGGCTCACATTTTTGTTTTATTTTTGTATTTAAAATGTAAGTTTATTTATAACTGAAATGTTGTTGGTGAGACGGCACCTGAAGTATTGTGAACCGTTTTGATCTCACACCAGCTAGGACAATTCCAGCGTTGGAGGTCGTTCAACAGAGATTTACAAGACTGATTCCTGAGATGAAATTTTCAACGCTTCAAGAGTTGCAGGTTACATCTTTACACATTAAAGTTTGTAGCAGTAGTGGTTGATCTCATTCAACGTCGTGATTCAGAGCTGGCTAGAAAAGTAATTGTTGAGAGCATGTTTCCACTAGTGTTTAAACGTGGAAATAGGGGACGTAGTTAAACAATTAGGCGCCACCATTTGAAACTGAAATATGAAGATATTTATTCTCTCATATGTCCGTGAATATCTGGCATTCTCTGCCATAGACAGGTCTGGAGGCTCGACTATTGGAAATGTTTAAATACGCTGTGGAAAACATTTTGAAGCATCAGGCATTTTTAAGAATGAACAGCTCATGAAAAATTGAAGTTGAGATCTGTGGGAGATCAGTCTCGATCTTACTGGATGTTGGAACAGGTTTGCAGAACTAAATTGTCTCCTCAGAGATCTTTGACCCAGAATTTTCGGCCTATCACCTCCTCAAGCTGAGTGTTAAATTATGCCTGCTGGCATTGTGTGATGCGCATTGCGACGTTGATCTGTGATGTAGTCGTCTTACAAGAGCATCTTATTGCAGGCGTGATAATACAATGAAATTATTATTCCATGACGTAGAGATTTACATCATTCAGGCTTGGTTTCCGCATTTCTTCCCGAACCTCAACATGGGAGTCACAATCTGTTTCAACACGGAAAATGCTGACATTGTTGGACAATAATGTTCTGCATGCGGCTACTCTATCTGATACCTGTGCCAGTCATCACTGAGTTGCTTAGGTTTATGCCTCACACATTATGTTGCAGGCTTGCTACATGATATATACAATGTGGAAGCAGGCCATGTTTCTCCCTACCCTCGATGTGTGCTTCTGTTTGTGTTCCACGTGATAATTTTCCTACCCACTTCATTCAAAACCATTAGCATTTCCAATACTTTACCTTTAGGCACATGTGCTGCATCGCTGTCAAATCAAAAAAGGAGGATGTTTGGGCCATTGTGAGCACACTCGCTACAGACCTGACAAATCTGCTCAACGGAAGAGCAAGATCATTTTTCTGGCCTCTCAATGTGTTCAGCCTTTCCTTGTTATTCTCTCATTCGTTTCATTAATAGCTGGCATTAATTAGTCATTCCTCCTCCTGCGCTAGTGGAAAATACGTTGACAACACGCTTAGGCACGTCTCTTGTAAATTTTAAAATACATATTCTTTGGCTTCTATGTTTCATCTTTTCTGGAAAAAATGTGCCTCAATCTCTTCAATCATTTCTGGAAAGGTAGAACCTCTCACCTTTTCATGTCCATGTAATATCGTTATGTGCAATCCACAGATCAGACTGATCCACAGTGATCTCAGTCTGATCTGACAATTGAAAACGAGTGAACAGCCTCTGGCGCAATAACGTGTGTGATTGAGATCGGATGACTCACCTCTTCCCTCAATTCCCACATTTATCGGCTGTAGTGCCGCATGTCAGTGAAGGTCAGCGCACTGCGTCATCGAGTGCATGTCGACGGATCTATATTGGAGTGTAGTTTGAACAGATCGAAGGCCAGGATTACATTTTGATACTGGATAATGTTCAGTATCTTATTATTTCATCAGTTTAATAAATACACCAAGAGTCAAGTTCACCAAAATCTTCAACTGGTCTCTGAACTTAGCCTGTGCCACCGTATAAATTCCAATGTTTGTGCAGCAACTCAGGAACTGTAGCGTGAAGCCCATTTCGTGTATAAACTCAGGTACAAAATATATTTTACCCAGATCAACGATTTGCTCAATTCACAACATAACGGTAAACACTGCCAACACCAGAAAGAAATTGCATGAAATAACAAACAATAAGATGATAGATTTCCTTCGACTGTCCATCTCAGCGTCTCTTGATCTTTCCCTGTTTGCGTGAGCCTGGAGTCTTCTTCGGGCTTTGCTGCTCAATGAAATGTATCTGATGGTGAAAATATTGAACCGTGAAATAAGTTAATATGGGCGACACGGTGTGAGAATATAATCAACAACTTCAATTGCGGCTCCTAACTGTAAATTAACATCACTCAGGTCGAGACCACAAAACACTGGATCATTCAGAAGACGATACACTTTGAGGTAAATTAAGTACCAGGTTATGTTCTTTAAACAGCTCTCAGTCACCATGGTGAGAATCAAAACTACAGTTTTTACACAACAATATTTAGATTTCAACTTTGATAAACAAATGGCCACAAACGATCGAAGGTGAATGCAAATGTCGACCAAACAGAACAGTCAGTGACAGCATAAAGCAGGGCAGCATGAGTGTTACACACATCCACATACTGCAGGAAAATGAATTGTTCTGAATAAATAATAAGAATGGTCTCAATATTACGTCAAGGATGACGACCAGTACATCTGCCATTGCCAAGGCCATGACGTAGCGAGTGATGCATCTCAACACGCCACACTTTCCAAGGGTCATGATCACAATTGTCATGCTGCTAACTGTTGTAAAAGAAATACTATATTACACACTACCATGAATGTGAGAGCGAATTAAATCCTCCAGCATATACACCCTTCGTCAACATATTCTCTATTCACCACGGATGGAGAATAGAAGCTTTGTACAGTAAATACGAGATGCCATCATCTGACAAACCAAGACTATTTCAACTATGTATTGGAAATCTGGATTATCTACTGACTAGACGGGCAAAGGCAGAATGCATGTAGGATTATCAGTGCAGCTTGAGGAATCCAACATGCTGACAGAGAGCAACAGTAGCTTGCCATGAACCGTCACAGGATTTGTGTGAGAGTGCAGGTCTGATGAGGTTAAAGCAAGCTGTCTCTCTTTGTGCTCAGTTAAATCTGTTCTCATTCTGTGGATATGGAAACACAAAGAAATATACTTCCTCTTCCTGTCAAATATCCTCAGCTCTGAGACATATAAATAGACAAAATAAAACTCGCCTACCCTTCTAGTCACATATAGACACGTGTATTGATGCTGTCTTTTACTTTTTCTTTCCGCCTTTCTTTGAATTTGAATTACTGTCACGTACATGCATGTCAAACTTATACATAGACATATGCAATGTACACATATGCAACACACACACACACACGCACACATACACGCAAACATGGACAGAGTGCAAAAACTCGAAAGAAAAGGCCAGTCTCCTTTGTTCACTCTTGAGTTGGATCATGTGATATGAAAGTGGGTTCCCATTTCCAAGGACATCGACTGATTAGCAAAGAATACCAGGTGAATAGATCCCTCCAAAATATCTCCAAAGTAGCACTAACATGCCAGAGCAAACAGAACTCGTCGAAGGAATAGTGTGCAAACATTCTCCACATTCAAACAGGTCTTAACTGGAGTAAATAGCCAGACCCCTCCCAAGCTAGTGTAGATCAAATTCTTTCTATGTAAATTGTGTCTCGTCCAATTTCTTCAGTTATACGACAACACATCACATTGTCCGGGGCAGACAAAATGTCCTTGTCATGAGCAACTGGTCAAAAGTTCATATATATTTGCTAACAGTTGGATCGGATTTTCCGTTACTTAGCACAAAGGTAATGCGATGGTCCTTATCAAGAGCATTGACACGAGATCTGAGTACTCACGGGGGACACTGATTGCAGCGAGAATGGGCTAGTAAATCTTTTCGACATCTTAAAAAACTCCTTTCATTTCATACTCCTCTGCAAAAAGAGATACAGCATCAATCAAGTACATAGTCAGTCCTTCGGCCATTGAAAAGTATGGTTCTGTCTAATTCTGAGAGGTCCAGTGAAGTGATCCCCATATTTGTGGCAGTCAGGCAGAAACCGCAAGGATATCATGAGGGAATTCTGTGACTCACATTATTTAAATACACTGAACACCCACATTTACTGGACCAACCTTAATAGAACTGTTCACCGCCACAGAACAACTGTTTTCCGTTAACCTCTCGTGATCCAATTAGATTTTCACACGCAGACCTCACGGGGTGAGTCACCAATATTGTCTTCTGTTATAGAAACTTCACGTGGAGAGTCACAGCTTAAAATGTGTTGGCACTGACGATGTAAAAACAGGGAGTTAGAGCACAGGATCGGTGTTCAAATACTTCATAGAAATAGGCTGATTTTGTCTGTACTTACTTTGGCTGCACTTACTTTGGTTGCATTGCCCATATGATCGCTTGAAGGAATTATCTTTGTACTTCGAAAAAGATGCAGCTTTACTTCCGCTCGGTATGTACTGTCCCAACACAAAGACGCAGAGTCATAAAGTTCTGTGACACAAAAAGAGCTCTTCGGCCAATCTCCTCTGCACTGGTGACAAACAAACACCGATCTATTATCATCGCATCCACATGAAGTTTCACTGTAATCTCGGAGGCCTTGGCATTGCAAGGGTATATTTGTAATTATCGTCAATGATATGAGGATTGTTGCCACTGCCACACTTCCTGCAGTGCCATTGCTTCACCGAAACATACAGGTACAGAAGAGACCGTTCGGCCCATCGTGTCGGCCCTGTGTCCTAATCAACATGGCTCCTTCTTTCAGGCACTCGGCACACACCCTTGAATGTTATGAAATTTCAAATCAAATACAGTTATAAAGGCTGTTCATTTTAAACCCTCAACTACGCGCCTCAGCCGTGGACATTGTATGCAGAGAATGAAAGGAATATTTTCGTATCGCCTCTATCAATCGCCTGCCTTTCACATGAATAAAATGTGCCCTTGTTATTGAGCCCACAACTAAGGGACACAGCTGTTCTATATTCAACATTTCGAATCCTGCAAGACTTTATACACATTTGTCAGTGACCACTCAACATCCTCTGCTGCAGAAAAATCAAACTGAACAGTCTCTGCTCAGAGATAAAATGCCACATGAGTGACAACATCCCATTGAATCTCCCCAACATCCTTTCGACAGCAGTCGCACATTTGCTGCATTGTCAAGATCAGAACCTCATGCAGTACTTCATATGCTGTCCCGTCAAATTCCTGTTTAGGACCAACACTAAGAGAAACTGATCACGACATGCCAGAGAAGTAGAAGATTTTGCGATTAAACTGCAGTCTGGCTCCGCTGTCCATCCCCTCACAACCTCTGCCTGTCCAGCGTTACCAAAGTTTATGCCAGGACAGTGATGGAGTAATTTGCCCGGATGAGTGCGTCAGCAACAAGAATTAAGACGCTTAACACCATCCAGGACAAAGCAGCCTTCTGAAGTCTTCCACTTGTGAACAATGCACTCTGAAACTCATACCGGCATGACCGAGGCAGTTACACTAATGTTTCGTGGCTGCAATGCAAAAATTACAAAATAGATCTTGAAGAATTTCCAGAGACAAACTAACGTGCATCACCGTGTGGAAGGTCAATGGTCACAGGGGCATTCAAATGTCAACACTTGCAGTTTTCCTTCAAGCCTTTAACCCAATCAATTTGGAATTTTGACACCTCTGCCCGTTGGCACTTGGTTCAAGGTCTGTAATTCTTAATCGAATTACACCGTGTCTGTATCTACAGAACGAAGACTGCACAAGGTCGTAGTCTGATACTACAGGCATTTTTTCACTCATGTCAGGCAGAGGTAGAGGTGAATTTACTGTCTGCGAGTTTCATGAATCCATTAATTTCTTTATCGTAGACGGATGTTCAGGCTGAGATGGAAGTATTTTTAGTCAGTAGCGCGACCAAAGATTACAGGTGAAGACAGAAATGTGGAGCTGGGATTCTGGCCCTTCAGGAAAACCAAATAAATCCCAAAATACCAGACCGTCTCAAAGCAGGAAGCATGTTCTCACAGATATAGAGTATTCAGAAGCCAAGGCGAGGTCATAATTGAAAAATCGTGCAGGACTAAAAAGAGGAGAAATGCCTTCACCCAGAGAATAACGAGAGGCAGTTGAGACCGCTGCCACAGAATGCGGCCAAAGGTAATGTTTCGAATGTCTTTTTTTGGGAGCAGTATAAAGTTCAAAAGGGACTTAATGAGGCTGCGATGGATTAAACCATCATAACAGATAGGAAGGTGTTTCTCAGTCGGTTTCAAATGATTGGGAACATTACTACCACAAGCAGTTTAATTTATCTGATTAAGAGGTATGTTTGGACATTCGTGACTTTGTATTCCAAATATACCAAAGGGAACAAGCTTGAGATGCTTTACAAACGATGTTGTCATGAATACACAGAAGACTACGTTGAGTAGTAGCGAACACATTTTGGAAACTTTGACAATATTTCAGTCCCCTGTGAAGAATGGGATTTATCCCAGGAATTCCAGTCAGCCATGGAGGAAATTGCACGGCATATGGTATTCATCTTAATGTTATGTACAGGAATAGTAAAAGAAGACTGGAGGATAGCAAGTGTTCAAGAATTAGAGTGGGGACAACCCTCGTAAATACAGATCAGTGAGCCTTACTTCGATTGTTAGCAATGTGTTTGGAAAGGTTACAAGAAATATGATTTATAATCATTTAGAAAGGAAAACGTTGATTAGGGATATTCAACAAAGTGTTGTGAAGAGTAAGTCATGCCTCACAAAACTTATAGAATTCTTTGAGATAGCCAAACAGGGGAAAGAAAATGATTTGGTGCATGTGGATATCAGTAAGGCATTTGATAAGTTTCCCCACAGTAAGATATTGCACACAATACAGATGCAGGGGATTAAGAGTGATTCAGCGGTGTGTATCAGAAGTTGGCTGGTTGAAAGAAAACAGAGGGTGGTGGTTGATGGGAAATGTTCATCCTGTTGTTCAATTACCAGTGGTTTATCGCAAGGATCTATATTTATGCCAGTGATGTTTTTCATTTTTATAAATAACCTGGATGAGTGCGTAGAAGTATTTGTGATTAAATTTGCGCCAAACACTAAGGTCTTCGGAGTTGTGGATACTGTTGCAGGATGTCGACGTTTACAGAGGGAAATTGATCAGCTGCAGAGCTGGGCTGAGATGTGGCAAATGGAGTTTGATTCTGAGAAGAGTAAGGTGATTCAGTTTGGAAGGGCCAACGGGTACAACGATTATTGGTCGAATGGTGAGCTTATAGGTAGTGTAGAGGAGCAGAGAGGTCTTGCTGTCCATGCACACAAATTCTTGAATATTGCCACCCATTTTGATAGAGTTATGATTAAAATATACGGTGTGCTAGTTATCATTTGTGGTGGGATTCAGCTTCGGAACCAGGAGGTAATGCTACAGCTTTTTAAAAATACTCTACTGCAGCCGCAATTGGATTATTGCGGACACTTTTGGACATCTCATTATAGATAGGATATGGAAGCTTTGGAGAAAGTTCGGAGGACATTTAGTTGGATTTTGCCTAGTATGGAAGGAAGGTCTTATGAGGAAAGCCTGAGGGACTTGAAGTTGTTTTCTCCAGAGAGAAGAAAGTGAAAGTTGAATTAATTGAGATATGCAAGGCAAGTAGAATGATAGATAAGGTGGACAGTGAGGAACTTTTACGTCAGATGTTTATGGCTAGCGCGAGAGGATGTAGCTTTAAATTGAGGGCTGATAGATATTGGATGGATGCCAGTGCTCGTTTCTATGCTCAATGTAGTAAAGGTGCAAAACACACTGCTTGCAACAATAGTAGATTCGCCAAAATGAAAGCATTAAAATGGTCATTGATTAGACATATGGATGAAAATGGACTTGTCTTGGATAGATAGTCATTGGTCCCACTGGTTGGCGCAATATCGTGAGCCGACACGCCTGCACTGATTTGTGATTTGCTGATGCTGGTGTTGGACTGGGGTGTACAATGTTAAAAATCACAACAGGTCCAACAGATTTATTTGGAAGGACGAGCTTTCAGAGCACTGCTTCTTCATCAGGTGGTTGTGGACAATAAGGTTGTAAGACAACAAACGTAAAGCAGAAGTTTTCACTGTGTTGTAACTGAAATTATATGTTCAAAAAGACATGGATTGTTTGTTCAGACGAATATATTTTAGAATGACCATGTTGGTTTCAGTTCTTTCATAGGTAAATCGCAAAACGTTTTCAAAAGTTAGATTCTCGAGTGAACTTCAACAATTGATGTCATTTTGGCGTATATAATGCATTGCATGTGTGAGCTGCCCTTTATAAGACTGTCTGTGCCACAATGGTCAAACTGGTTCTTATCTAAAAATGACGGATTTTCAGAACCTTACAATGATTTGAGCAAAGTAAAATGTAATTCTGTAAGTACGCTCCAGAAACTGTATGTGTGCATGTGCGTGTGTGTGTGCTGGGGTGGGTTGAGGGGCGGCAAGTGTGGTTGGGAGCATCTGTGAGAGAATATGTCTGTGTGACGGTTGAGTGTAAAGGAGTATAAGTTTGTGAGAGGGTGCGTGTATCAGTGTGGGAGTGCATGTGAGAGCATATGAGCTATGGTCTGCATTAATGTACCGTCTGTAGGAGAGTGTGTTTGTCTGTAGAAGTTATGTGTGTGTGCGTCTGTGTGTGCGCATCTGTGTGTTCGTTTGTATTTCTGTGTGTGTTTGTGTGATTGTGTGTGTGTTTGTGTGATTGTCTGTGTGGCTGTGTTAACAGTGCAATGGGGTCACCTGCAGTGTGATATGAACCCAAAGTCCCAGTTGAGGCCATCACCATGGGTACCTCCGTGGTTAAAGTTCAAATATAAATGTAACTTTTAAAAACGTTTTGCGATTTACGTGTGAATGAACTGAAACCACATGGTCATTCTAAAAGATGAGAGAATGAATATACAATCCAGGTCTTTTATATATGAAAGAATTGAAATCAACATGGTCATTCTAAAATATGACAGACTTAACAAACAATCCAGGTCGTTTTCACAATATAGTTTCAGTTACATCACACTGTAAACTTCAGTATAAATTTTCTGTCCTTCGCTCTTATACTATACAACTATCTGATGAAGGAGCAGCACCGAGAAAGCTAGTGCATCTAAATAAGCCTGCTGGAGTATAACCTGGTGTTGTGTGATGTTTTAACTTTCTACTGCGTTGTAATGTTCTAAGTTCTCTGCTGTTCTTGGCACGGAGACAATTGGATGGGTATGATAACAGAAAATGACATATGCAGCTGTTTAAAGTTCTGGCACTCCATGCCATTCCATTGGAATAGTCTCACTCACGACGTTAACACCTCCAGATTCTTCTCAGTAGAAGTCTTCGTGCCCAGGAGTGACTGCTTCACTGTAAGTAATATCGATTACAGCCATTGCCTCCTGAATGATCCGAAGTTTATCGCGCTCCCGCTCTAGTTCCATAACAAGGTTTGGAGCAGCGAGAGTTGGGTGCACTTCCTGCAGATGTACATGCATGGTACACTAATGACGTCCCTCATCTCAAACATCATGCAGGTGAAACATTACTATCCCTGCATTGCCATCACTGCGAGTACCCTTATCAGAAAGTGAAAAAGGGCAGAAGCTTACCTGATGTGCCTATGATGTTTAAGATTAGAGGGGTTAGCTGGGTGGGTGATCCATGATCTCCATGGAGAATGCAGGATAAAGAATGGAATATCTTTGTCACAATGTGCACTCTGAATCTTGCATATGGATCTATATTTACAAGGAGAGGGCCCAGGAGAGGAGCACAGGTGCAGGCGCCTTGACATGAGGCAGGATGCTTTTCTAAATTCAAGATGAAGTGTCCGTTTTCTCTACCGGAACATTACAATGGCCAATGCATGGATTCAGGTTTTATTTGAGTGGGAGCTGTGGTGGACGGAATTAGACAGGTGGGTCGGCGCCCATACCCACTATCCAAGCTCGTTTGATTGTGGTAGGTATCCAACCTGGGACGTTGTGATTGGATTCACTGCTGAAACCATCATAGTTCAGATTGACCGGATGTTCAAATGCTCTGTCACTTGTTTTTAGTCATATTTTGGAAGTCATCCATTCGTATGCGGTGTAGAGAAATTCAGTAACTTTTATTGTAATTCATATAGTGTGAATTTACAAAGCGAGACGCAATCTCAACTTTTGAGGCTTCAAAAAAAAATGCAAGAATTTTGCAATCGATTGTGAGTGTTAGGTGCCTCCCATCCTTTATTTAAATGATGATTGGTGCCAGTGTTTGAATGTTATTGCTTTATTGAAATATCCAGCCAGTCATATTAATCAATAAAACAGAAGAAATGAAACACTGACTACGCCAATAAACCATAGAATACTTGACCATATTCTTCCATATGCCTTTTAAATATATCAATGCATCATTTCTGAATTTATTTTGTTCTCTGATATGGTCGGTCTGCTCTGAGATGCTTCGTCACAATGCTTGGTGACATAGTCTGTGAGCCCCCTGTTGAAGCATTGGTGTACTGACCCGTTTGCTATTTATGTGTCTTGTTCTGTTGTTGTGGGTGATATCACTTTCGGTTACTTTTTGCAGAATTTGGAAAATGAGGTCTAAATCGAACTGATTTTTTTTGATGGAGTTCCTAATTGGATTATAAGCATCTAGGATTTCCTATGTATGTTTTTGGTTAGCCTGAGCCCAAAAACTGAATTTATGTAAAACTCTGTTATCTCACGTTTTAGATTGGAATCAATCTAAACATCAGGTAATAGACAGAGAACACAGAGGGCTAACACCTTCAACATATTGTCTAGATATCACCATTGTTAACAGCCAACCCGAGAATGCAACTTTAAAAAAAAGGATTTTATGATTTACACATGAAAGAAGTGAAACTCTCACAGTATTCTAACAGATGAAAGGCTTAACAGACAATCAATTTTTCAATGTACAATTTCAGTTACATCACACTGCAAATTTTTGCTATAAATTCTGTGTTATGATCGAGCCCTCCACAATCACCTGATGAAGTAGCATCACTCCGAAAGCTAGTGTGCTTCCAATTAAACCTGTTGGAGTATAACCTGGTGTTGTGTGATTTTTAAATTTCCAATCTCATTCGTTACCTCTGCAAGAGCACCCATAAATCTATTGAGAGGATGATCATTTCTGTCCTGTCAAGATGCAAACTGTCCATCTTGTTGCAGTCCAACCTGCTGTAGAGCTAGTCCCATTGCTTCTTCCAAGGCAGGTTTCCAGCCACATTTTAATCACTCAATGCTTCTTCTAATCCTCATCAGCACATTGGACTATGAGTAAGTTTGAGATCACTGTGTTACATGTTCTGCTTTTCAATGTTGTTGCAAGCCAACTCAAATTTTCGTTTATGGACAACATCCCCGCTTTTCTACAGAGTTTTTGCCAACAACATGGAACACCCCCTCTGCCTTTTGATCCTGCTCCAGCAGAATTTCCTGCAGCTGTTCTGTAATATCCTTGACCCAAGAAACACAGGAAAAGTACATTTATAATTGTAGAAACTCCAGCATGTTCATCCCACGAAAAAATACACTATCAGTGCTGCTTGTCCAATCTTCTCTCTCACTTTCTGTCAGATAAGGCTTACATTCTGTCATTGACGTGTCTCTGTTTGCAATCCTCTGATGAATCCGCTCCCTCACAAGATTCCAAAATTGGAAACTGGGATGTGATCTAGGTTATCTCAGGAGTCTCCTGGATTGTCATGTATTTCTTATTTGCACGTACACCCCTAAACTGTGGTGTGTCCACCTGTGCAAATGTGTTTTCCCTCATCCTAGCCTTGCATGGCGCACAGTAATTCTTGCTCCAGAAAGTAGAGATCCAATGTTTGCGAACTACGACATTTCCTGCAGATATGTTTTTTTTTCTCTTGGATATTGAACGTCCCAGAATCCCAAATTTAGCCTGCTGACCATTTCTTTTTCGGCAGAGCAGTCTGAGCATATTCAAAAGTTTCTGACCAGATATAACCATTGAACACATTATCATTTAGTCTCAAAAAATCGGCACCATATTTGGATCCGAATACTGATTATTTCCAAACAAGGACAAGACAAAATGGAAAGTGTTCCCTCTTTCACCCAATCTCCCATTCACCAAAATCACTCTCTGTGAGATCACTGATTTGAGATCTGTCACTATCTTGTTGTTCCTGCACTGCAGCTCCTTTGATGACACAGCACAGAGCTTCATTTTGAATCATAAACATACATTCCCTCCCATTTTGAAAGATTAGAGCAAGCGTCTGCCTTGGGAATGCTGGGTACTTCAAACCAGAAGAGTCTCACACATTTATCATACCCTGTGCTGTACCTTTCCTGGGAATGCCTGAGACGGATAGTGCAGGTGGAGTTTTCCTCTCTAACCCGACATAGGATTGCTTTACTGGCGTAAATTGAGAGATTTTGCTTTGCATCTGACGACGGTTTTAATTGGACTGGGGATGTAGGAAAGTAGCTGACAGTGACAGTTACTTTTATCTTGAACTAAAGATCGCTTGAACTGTAGTAATTATGTATAATTTCTCTCGAAAGAACGTTAATTGCAATTTTCCAGACAATTGCTGACTTGTAGCATGTATTTCTGTTCAAACTTTCCCTGTCACTGTGATATACTTACCTGGTCGTCACGAGATAATGTGTCAAATGTACAGCATAATTTCCTGTTAAAGCCTGTTACAAAGAATACTGAAGGAAACTCTCGGATTTGACCGCCATCACCATCTGAACACTCAGTTCAGGTAAAGTATTCACGATCTACACTTCCACGTTACTTTGATGATTATGAAACATCAAGTTTAAAACTTTTAAAGTCTGAATTCTTGACAAAAGTTGAGACATTTCATTATGACACAGAGTGATACATACCTGAACATGCTCGTTGTGAATATATGCAGGACTTCCATCTTTGGAACTCAACACGAACGATTCAATGTACAATTGCAGCTGCAATGCAGGGAGAGGTAGTAGGAGGGTGTGACACGGCCATAGAATTACAGAGTCATAGAGCGTGGAATCTGACAATTTGGTCCAACTGGTCCATGCTGAACAGAACCACAAACTAATGTAGTCCTACCTGCCTGCTCCTGCGTCATGTTCCTTCATATCTTTCCTATTCATGTATCCATCCAGATGCCTTTTAAATTTTGTAATTCCACCCGCATCCACTACTTCCTCACGAAGTTTAATCTAAAAGCAAACCACCCTCTGTACAAAACGTTTACGTCTTATGTCTGCTTTAAATCTCTCTCTTCGCACGGTAAAAAATGTGGCTGCTAGTCTTGAAACTTCCCATTCTAGGCTCATAACATCATAGAGATTTACAGCACACAAAAATATCATTTCAGTCCAATTTGTCCATACCAACCAGATAATCTCGACTGATCTAGTTCCATTTTCCAGTACTCGGTCAATATTCCTCTATGATTTGGTGACGCCGGTGCTGGACTGGTGTGTACAGAGTTAAATATTACACAAAACCAGGTTATCGTCCATCGGGTTTAAGTGGAAGAACATTAGCTTTCGGAGCTCTGCTCCTTCATCACTACCACGGGATAAAGGAACGTTGCTCCGAAAGCTGGTGTACTTCCAATTAAACCTGTTGGACTATAACCTGGTGTTGTGCGAATTTTAAACTTATTATTCCTCGAAACCATTCCAATTCATCCACCTCTGCAGATGACTCTTAAATGGTGGAATTGTACCAGCCTCCATCACTTCTTCTGGCAGCTCATTCCATACATGCTCACACCATGCATGCATGAATATCTTGCCACTTACATCCCTTTAATATATTTCCCTCTCATCCTAAACCCCTCAAGGTCTGGGCTCCACCATTCTAGGAAAAATACCTTGTATATTTGCTGTATCCATGTCCCTCATGATTCTTAAGGTCAACCCTTAGCTTCTGACACTCCTGGTATTCAGCCTCTGCCTACAGATCAAACCATCTAGCCCTGACAATATTCATGGAAATCTTATCTGAACGCTTTCTATGTTTGGAATATCTTTCCTGTCGGGGTGAGACCAGAGATGCATGCAATATTCCATAAAGTGGCCGAACCAATGCCATGTGAAGCAGCAATATGAGCTCTCAACACTTGTGCTCAATGCACTCAACATTAAAGAAAAGCATAACAAACGTCTACTTCACTATCCAATCTACCGGAACTCTCCTTTCAAGAAACTATAAATCTGTATTTAAAGGTTTCTTTGTTCACCAAACTTCACTTACCATTATGTGAACAAGTACTGCACTCATTTGCCTTTGCAAAATGCAGCACCTCACGTTTACCTTAATTGGACTCCATCTGCCAATCGTCAGCTTATTGGCCCACCTGATGAAGTTCTCATTTTATTGCGATTTGACATTCTTTGCTGTCCACTACAACTCCACTGTTGGTGAGATCTGCAAACTTTCTAACTGGACCATCTATGTTCATATCCACTGCACAGCGCCCCACCACCCCGCTCCACACACTTCCTAACTCTGTAGCATGCGTCAAAAGCTGCATAAATATCTCAATTCTTAGTGAGTTTCGAGAAGATTCTTAGTGAACCACACGTTGAGGTTCTGTATGTAAGTTTCCTCGCTGGTTTCAGACGTTGCATCATCATATTAGGTGAAAGCATCAGTGACCCTCAATTGAAGATTCACTGGAGGCTCAGTAATGATGTCAAGTATTTTGGTGAGGAAACGTCTGGAAACCATACTTCCAGCGCAGCGACAAAACTTACATCCAAAACCCCTTATTTCTGAACCTACCTCCAGCATCAAAAAAACTATTTCTAGAAACTCCCCCATCTCCTACACACCTCCTCATCTCTGTAGCCTCTTCCTGCGTCTGTATCTTTTCAGATCATTGCTCTTCCTCCAGCTCTTACGCCCCTCCCCATCTCTGTCAACTTCTCTAATGCATGAAAACTCTCCCAACATCTGTATCACGCTTTAGCAATGCTGGAATTGGCGAGGACAAAGGAGACGAGTGACATTTAGCAATAAATGTGCTGAACCATATTAAAAATAAATTCTTCATGTTTTATCAAGTTAAATAATAGTTAAACCTGCTGATCATAAATCTTTCAGCATCAGTTCCTCATTTTTCCCCAAAGCCTCAGTCAGTGGAAGATGAAGAATTTTACGTTCGCCTTTTAAACCTCGCCAACTTCTGCCTGATCATCTTGCTGACAGTCTCTTCATAGTGGTGTGCTCTCTTTCTGAAGTCAAGCTATTTTGATCTTCTTTGTGATCTCGTTCAGTAACAGACAGATCAGCCAGAGACACAGTGGTGCAGTGACATTTTCTTCCAAATGTTTCCTCGTGCAGACACGTGCCTTAGTCAAAGCCAGTTTACAAACCGATAGTGATGTCTCATTTCTCTCGATGATGTATACCGTGATGTCATATTTGTTCTGTGAGATCATACTATGGCCCGTCAAGTTTGAAGCAGCCTCAATGTGATCAAACAGTGAGTTCCTGAAACGCTCAAAGGTGGTGTCTTTTTTCGTTTTTTTTAAATCTGAGGTGAGGGAGAGATTAACTCGGATGGGTGAGTTAGCTAAACAGCATCTGAAAAAGCACAGCATAGAATGAAGCATGTGGCAGGTGAAAACTCGAAAATATGCAAGTTTTCCCATGGGGTGACGTATTAATATTGTTATCAGTGGGAGGAAATCCTCTCAAAGCTAGGTTTAGTGGCCCCTATTAAGTTAAGAAAATGTAGAGTCAGCTAAACTGTCTGGGAAAAATGCCGGATAATAACAAGAAATTATCGGATATGTCATGCAAATTTGTTGAAACCTCACTATAATAGAGAGGGGGAAATGGAGAAACATGTGTTAGTTACTGTCCCGCAGAATGAGGAATCAAATCCAGATGTTGGATTTTGATGTACCTTAAAATACCTTAACCAATGAAGAAATCATTTTGGACTGTCTCTCAGGAAAAGTAATAACCCATTTAGAAGGTTTGCCACAGCTGTATGAGGAGGATTGCAGGAACAAGATGGGCTTGAGTAATCCTATTGAGCATGAGGTCGATGTATGGAATGCTGTTCTGGTTAAACCTCCTCCCTCGCGGGTTAATCCTTTCAAAACCACATAGGTCCAGAAGGAAGTAAATGCGATGCTCAATGAAGATATCACAGAACCAAGTCAGAGCCAGTGGAATTCGCCGATAGTTCCCAAACCTGATGGGACTCAACGATTTTGAGCCAATTATTGGAAGGTCAATGCGCTAACGAAATTGGACTCGTGCCCAACACCAGGCTTGAATGACAGTACAGAGAACGCTGGGCAAGCCAGTTACATCACATTGTTGGAGCTACTGTTTGGTTATTGGCAGGCACCTTTAGTAGAGTAAGCAAAAGAGCTTTCTACATTATTAACTCCAAATGGGATACGTCAATTGAAAATTATGCCCTTTGGGATGAAAAACACACCAAACACATTCCAAAGACTCATCAGCATTAATGTGACTGGGTAACCAAACTGTGCAGTTTATCTGGATGATGTAGTGATCTTTAGTGAGTCATGGAAAGATGACATGGTACTGCAGGCAGAGCTCTTTGAATAATAAAGAGAAGCAAAACTGGAAATAAAATTAAAGAAAACAGAATTTCCGAAGGCAGAGGTAACATTCCTGGACATAATGCAATTTATGGAAGTTGGACCCCAAGGAATGCAAAGTCGAAGGTCATTGAGGAATTTCCATGACCATCTCCGTGGGCAGCATGGTGCCACAATGGTTAGCATTGCTGCCTCACAGCGCCGGAAACCCCTGTTCAACTCTCTGCCTCAGGCGACTGACTGTGTGGAGTTTGCACATTCTCCCCCTGTCGGCGTGGGTTTTCTCCAGGTGCCCCGGTTTCATCCCACGGTCCAAAAATGAGCAGGTTAGGTGAAGTGGCCTTGCTAAATTGCCCGTAGTGTTAGGTGAAGGGGTAAAGGTAGGGGAATGGGTCTGGGTGGGTTGTGCTTCGGCTGGTTAGTGGGATTTGTTGAGACGAAGGGCCTGTTTCCGCATTGTAATAAATCTAATCAAATCAAGAGGTGCTTCAATTTTTTAGGAACGTCAAATCTACCAGGCATTTGATCCAAATCTCTGCAGTGTAATGACACTATTAACAGATTTACTGAAGAAGAACACAACTTTTTAATGGACAGACCAATGCTCGGAGGCATTTAACTATTTCAATGCAGTATTAACAGCCACACTCACTTTAGCTTCACAATTTTTTTAAAAAATACTTTCAAGTTGCAATTGATGCGAGCAATATTGGGGTTGGAGCAGTACAGTTTCAGGAAGATGATGATGGAATTGGATGCCTAATTGGGTGCTTTTCAAAGAAGGTCGACACTCACCATATAATACTCGACCATCGAAACGGAATTATTGAATTTGCTACCGGCCTGATAACAGTTTAGCGTTTCTGTGACGGACAATGCGTGTGAGAGAGTTGTGTACACGGATCACAATGCTCTTATACTCGTGGAACGTCTTCAAGACAAGCATGTGTGACTATTTCGTTGGAGTCTTATGAAACAGCTTCTTAATTAATAAATTGTACATGTTGCGGGTGTGAAAATGTGATAGCAGATGCGTTATCGCACTCTTAATGGTTAAAGTGTAGATAAGATTGAACTGATGCCAATGCTATATATGTGAGCAGAAATTAATATGAACTTATTTAATGTCCTATGTATTTCATTATATTTTGTTATTTAGTCAACCCTCAGACAACGTTTCCTGTGTGGGACTCACTTCCGATTCGTTGTAAGCACGAGATTGACTGACACTATGCCCAATCGAAGGTGGATGGAAAATGAAGATCTGCTCTGAGGGCACAGGTGCACTCTCGAGGCTTAGCTATTTAAATGACCCTGCGCACCATTGAAACCGAGAGTGGTCAAAATGACTGTGGTTCTTGCACTCTTTTGCGTAGTTTCATCTGGAACTGAATCAACTAATCTACAATCTGTTGCTGAGGAGATGTACCATGGAGGAGTTCACATCCACAGCATCGATGACCCATACAGGGACTGAATTAGGAAAGGGTAAAATGATGATGAAGTCATATGGCATTGGAACAGGCTGTTTGGCACAAAACAAAACCAGAAATTGCTGGAAAATCTCAGCATGTCTGGCAGCCTCTGTGAAGAATAATCGGATAACCTTTTACGTAGAGTAACCCTTTCTTAGAACTAACTTCGGCCAAAACGTAAGTACTCTTCTGAGGTAGGGTCACTTTGACGCAAACGTTACTCTTATAACGATGATGATAGATGCGTGAATTTTGCCTAATGGATTTAAGTAAGGCTTTGGACAAGATCCCCCATGGTAACCTCCAACAAAAAAAACCTGCATGGGATCCGCAATGATTTTGCTGCTTTGACTCTGACCAAGCTTGCCCGTAAAAGGCAGAGGTTACTGGTGGAATAGTGTTTTACTGGATGGAAGTCCATGAATATTGGTGTTCTGCAGCATCCGTCGTGGGACTTCTGCTGTTTGTTTTACGTATAAAGGACTTGGATGAAACTTTTGGTGCATTAGTAAGTATGCAGACGATATAGAGATCGTTGTAGCTGTGTTTAGAGAAGTTTATCCAAGAATGCAGCGGGATGTAGATCAGTTACCGATATGGGTAGAGAAATGGCATACAGCTTAATGTGGTAATTGTGAAGTGCTGCACTTTGGGAGATCAAATATTAAGGCAAGTTGTGGAGTTCAGGGAAGGACCCTGAACAAATTGAAGTTCAGAAGGATCTTGGGGGGCAAATCCATGGTTTTCTGAAAAAGGCCATGACAGTAGATAGGGTGTGAAGAAGTAGAGATAGTATGCTTGCCTTTATTGGTTGGGGAAGTGAGTTCAAGAGTCAGGATGCCATGTTGCAGCCGTAAGACATTTGTAATGTGTTCAATTCTGTTTGTTGCATCATAGGAACGACGTCCAGGCTTTACGGAGGGTACAGGAGGCGGTTTCTCGGATGCTCTCTTGATTAGAGGGTATGAGCTTTAGGTGAAACTTGAAAAACCTGCTTTTTTAATGGTGCAGCAGTGTCCGAGGCGAGAGTCGATAGAAGTCTACAAAATTAAAAGATGCATGGATCAGTTAACGAACGAATATTTTAACCAGAGCTGTCATGCATTTAATTTGAGATGGGAAATTTCAAAGACGCTGTTTTTACCCAGAATGATACGAGTTTAGCATACGGCGACAGGCAGAGGAGTGGAGTAATAGTAGTATTTAGGGACTGTAAGTTAAGCACACGAATATGCAAAGAACGGACCGATATGGACCAAGGCCAGGATGAGGAGGTTAGTTTAATTTGGCATCATGTTCGTATATGGTGAGCCGAAGGTCCCGTTCCTATATTGTGCTGTTCTATGTTCAATGATCAAGTTGTGTGAGACTTCGGAAGCCAATTTCCATCAGATGTCACGTGCAGTTTCCTGCCTGCCATGTCATTGCAGCTGCTCAGGTAATACAAATGCGGCAAAGTGCTTCTGCCTCTCTCACTTAAAACAGTAATTACTAAACATTAACATGATTATTGGCAGTGCCCTCAGATTGCAGTCTGAGAGAGATACATTAAGATGCCGGTACATTGTTACTTCATGCTTGACTCGTGAACAAAACATTTGTCACGATTGCCTACGTTGAATAAAGGATGTCATGTTACACTAATAAAAGACAACAGTGGGACCACATGTGGAGTACTGCATACATCTCTGTCACCCGGCCATATGAAGATTGTTATTAATTTCCAAGTGTTCAAAAAGATTCATTCGAATATCACATAAACTCGAAGGTTTAAGTTGTAAGGTGCAACTGGATAGGCTAGGTCTCTGTACCTTGAAAACTGGAGGCAGATTGGTGACCTTAAAGAGATACTTAAAATATGAGGGGCACAGATAAGGTAATAAAAAAGACCTTTCGCGAGTGTACGGGAACAGAAAAAAGGATGTTTAAAATCAGAGTAACTTTTTAAAAGGAAACTGAGGGAGATATTTTTCACATTGCCGGTGGTGCTTATATGGTACGATTTGCCGGAGGAAGTGGTCAATCTAAGTGCAATTACGACAACTAAAAGACATTTGGACATATACATTGATTAAAAAAAAGAGAGATATGAGCTAAATGTTGGCTCATTCAATGTACGCTAATTCAAGTTTAGAAATCGAAGTCAGAATGTGTGAGAATCGAGGTCTGTTAACATGTTGAAAGGCTCTGAGATCCGACTGTGTGCTCCGTGGACGGGGGAATGCAACTCACTGGACTTAATTGTCTTTATCACATCTGATGTGGTGTGTTACTTGTGGAATGTTGGAAATATTTCAAAAATAGCGAAAAGCAGTTCCATTAACATGGAGTAATGTTACCGGGTAAAATAATGCTTTGAAACTCTCTTGCATTATTTTCTATTACAGGACATTATCATTTTGGACGACGTAACATGATCAATATTTCAACAGGAGATAAAGTTCGATCCGTTCTAAAGCAATGGGAATGGAAACGTAAATTTTCGTAGAATCCTTTGACAAATCGTTTCAGTCCTGGAAAAAAAACAGTTCCCTCAACTCGAGCAAGACCTTTACCTGAGAAGAGGCAACAGGCCAAGGATTGAACAGAAGGACGAAACAAAGGGACCAATTAGAAAAGGTTGCTGCATTGGCTTATACATCCCTTATGAGCCTCTCAAGAAAGTAGCTGCCTTATGAGGACTGCTCACTGTCACCAAGAACAAATTTAAGTAATTTAACTGAAAAACGTTCGACATCTTCGTGGTATGTGACTTGGAGCGAACCTTACACGTGATTCCATGTCTCTGATGCCTCGTCCTTCGCTAAGTGATTGCAGGTCTGGAAGTTAGTGTCTCAGGTGCCTTAATAAGTTATTACAGTGAATCTTTACAATGGCACACACTGCTACCACCGTGTTGTGAAGGGAATAACTTTTTAAGATAGTGGATGAAATGGAGCATGGCATGCTGATTTTTAACAGTCAGATTCCAAGATTGCTGATTTGCTCATCCAGGCATGTTGGGATTTATTTCATCACATTCCTGACTAATGAATTCGAAGTAGTGGATGTTTTCGAAATCTACTCTCTCTATCCCTTGAATAAGATTGTAAGTTTCTGAGAATATTGTTCCTTCTTCTAATCTCCAGAGAAAGCGTGCCCAGTCTCCCCAATCTCTAATTTACGAAACAGTCCGACCAACACAGCAATTAGTTCAGTTAAACTCACTGTACTTCCTCTCAGGAAATTATATCTTTCCATTGGCCAGAGGATCATAAATGCACAGAATAGTGCAGGTGCGATGGCAGCGAGATGGAGGAAGCTCAATACCTTAAATACGAATTGTCTCTTGAGTTGCTTTCTGCATCTGTGTGCTAATGTTTGCTGCCTTGTTAACATTAATGACTTAGTCCTTTGGATCTTAGCTGTTTCTAATGTTTACTGTTTAAGAAGTACTGAGCATTATCAGGCCTCAAATCAAAGATGATAAAGGTATACTTATTCACATTCTTTTCTATCTCTCATGCCCTATCCTACTCACTCAGGATATTAATGTTCACCTGAAACCTATTTTTACCCATCTGTACACTAGCAATCCAACTAAGTTTTATGTCATTTTTGAGTTTGTTAATATTACATATGGATCCCACACCAAACTCATTGTGAATAGCAGGGGCCTACGCAATGATGCTTCTGGTCGCAGCATGACAACCCGAGAGTTGCGTAGACTTGATTTTACTCAATAAACGCAACGCTTGAGGGACTAAAACATTCTATGTTCACATCTACTATGGCATTGCCAGGACCACGAGTCAATTTGCAATGTGAAGCCAGTAAAATAGAGCGGTGTTTCGCATTAACGTACGAGGGAAAGTACCAACAACGTTGAAAACTTCCAGTTGAGTACAGATGAAGATCTTCTGAATACTGAACTATTTCTTGATAATGGTCCACTTTAATTAAAGTGTTGATTTAAAGCTGGAAATAAAATGTGCAACAATTTATTCAACTGTAAGTACTTAGTGATGAAATAGCATTGAGAAAGTGTTGTAATGACATCACAGCTAGCTTTGAGAACAAATTTATCCTCTGTTCCTGTTGAAGGTTCTCAGCAGAAACACAAGGAACACAAGCCTATTGATCGATATGATGAGTTATCACTTGTCTCTAATGTAGGAGATAGGACATTTTAAGAAGATAAACTGCCGGAAAGAGGCAGAGACCATGAAGCGTGGAGAGAGGAATAACTGTAAAAAATACATTCTTACCAGTTGTTCCAGAGCAGTGTGCTGAGTGGATTAGTTCCTAATGTTTCGTTCGGCACTTTAATCCTAGCTTTCTCTCTCCACACATGTTGTCCGACCTGCTGAGTGTTTCAAGCAACTTCGTTTATGCCTTGCATTTGACGGTGGGAGCAATATTTCGCCATTTGAAAATTGAAATGAGCATCGTCGGGTAACCTCGATCAAAGGAAGAAAGAGGAAACAGTGAAGTGAAAAGTTTCAGGGAGTCTCAATGAATCTGTGTAACTTTGTCCTGCCTTCGCAGTACAGTTCACAGACAAACAACATGATGAACAACAAAGAAAAAGCCTGAGTTACACTTTCAGTGGAAGATGAGGATTGCTTACTATTCCGTCATTTAATGAGAAAAATACATAAATCTGTTGATAGGAAGCAGCGAACTTCAGCACTATACATTCGTTGCTCTGTGCCATAGGATCGCTGTTAGCACAGGCAGCAGGTCCTCACCACCTGTGGAAGAAAGCATCAAGTTGAAAATATCATAAACAGGTAGGTTTTGAGCATTATCTTAAACATGAGAGGAAGTTGTATATGTTGACAGGTTTAGTGACTGAGTTAAGAACATTCGCTAAGCTCTGTTGAAAGCATATATTTTTACTTTAAATCTGATATCAACCGTTTGTCAGCCACAGTTGAGGTACCTTTATTTCTCTTATTCTTCAAATCACTATCTCCTCTCTCATAGACCTATCCGAAATATCACCATTCTTTTCTTCTTCAAAGTCATGTTCAAAGTGCCATGTCCTCCCCAAAATGAAACCACTGCCCTCTGGCCGTGCTTTAAAATTCTTACCTCCTTTCTTGGCATTTGTTCTGAAGAAAGTATGTCACTTGTCAAGATGTTCTGTGTCATTCCACATTACTATAAATGGATTCATGAACTCCAGTCAAGACTTAAGAAAAAAAAAGCTTTTGATAAACTCTGTTTGTATTATTATTGTTCTGCGCGTGGATTCCACAGGGAATCTCTGTAGTTATTGGTCCCCCGAAGCGCAGATTGAGCTTGTCAGTCTGCGCTTCGTTAGTCGGGTATCCATCAAAGGAGCCTTGGATGCATGGCCAGGGGGCGCTTGCACATTTAGAGAAAGTGAAGACTGCAGATTCCAGAGAGTCAGAGCTAAAAGGTGTGTTGGTGGAAACACACAGCAGGCCAGGCATCATCCGGGTAGCGAGAGAGTTGAAGTTTCGGGTATACGCACTTCATTGGCGTTCAGATACATAGCCTGATCGAAAATAATTCTGACTTTGAAACATTTCACGTTTTTGTCAGCAGTTTACAGGTTTGATCACTTTAGGAGACTACATGCAGTTTATCTGATTAAAGTCAAGCTGCGTTCATGCTCATTCGTTGAAGTGTTTGCATTTATTTCGAAATTTGTGATGGTTCACGGCAAAAATGTTTTTTTACAATCAAATTGTTTTTGATAATTAATGAACCATTTGATTTTCAAAGACAGTCACGTGTATCAGTAAGTGCATTGCATTTCCAAGCGTTCCCAAGTGTTTATATTTCATTCTGAACGGGCAAGAAGGTGGAAGAATATCACCTTTTAATCCTGGGAGTTGCCAGATGTGAATGAATCTGAAATACAAATGATGTTTGTAGATGGGGTTTGAATGTTTGCAAATGATATCACCAAGGTCCCAATCGCCCTTCCCCCACGAGAAGGGATACTCAAAATATGCGCACTTGACGTGTGGAGCAGCGCATGACGTGCAGGCGCGTTGCCAGAAAACATAGGTTTTAACCATCAAATCAAGATTAAAGTAGTGCTAGAAAAACACAGCAGGTCAGGCAGCATCTGCGAAGCAGGAAAATAGACAAAAAGCCCTTAATCAGGAATGATCATTAAGTCCATCCAGGTCACACTTGATATGTTTCTTCATCTATTTATAAAATGGTTCTAATTAGTCTCCTTCATCATCTGTAACATGAAGTCTTGCTAAATAATTCGACTGATACTTAACTTCTGATGTTCAGAGTTTTTTTTAATATTCAACTGAGGAATCTCGATTAGCCTTCCCACTGTCCCATTGGATTTGATAGGCTTCTATCGCGAACACTTGCAGCCCATGTTCTGCAGGATATCGTAACGTTAAGGAGGGTGATGCCGTGTTGGTGGGTTGGATCTGGGATGATGTCCGAGGGGGGAAATGATGAAAATGGTGAAATCAATGATGCAATGTGGTTTGAGGGTCCAAAGGAAAAATATAGGGTGTTCTTTCACCAGATGAGGAGAAAGTGAGGACTGCAGATGCTGGAGATCAGAGCTGAAAATATGTTGCTGGAAAAGCGCAGCAGATCAGGAGCGTCCAAGGAACAGGAGAATCGACGTTTCGGCCATCAGCCCTTTGATGCCGAAACGTCGATTCTCCTGTTCCTTGGATGTGTGCCTGACTTGCTGCGCTTTTCCAGCAACACATTTTCAGTTCTTTCACCAGATGTCGAGTGACGTGTATTTGACAGTGGAGTAGGCCTAGGACCTGCATGTACTTGGTGGAGTGTTAAGGGGAGTTGATGTGGTGGTTACTAGGGCAGTGGGGTTTTTGGGTGCACGCTTCCGAGAGACGTTTTATGAAACGTTCTACACTCGACTCATCACAGGTCTCCAGTCTGACAATCTTTCTTGCACTATTACTAAATACTTCCTACCATCAAGCTGATTATGTTCCAATGTGACAATTCGACTTGGCTTCCATGTGATCTAACCGTCTACAACAGCCTATCATATGGAACCTGATCAAATGCCTTAGTGAAGTCCTACCCTCGTTAACCTTACTGGAGACTTCCTCAAAATATTCCAACAAATTTGTGAGACATGAATTCTCACTCACAAAGCCAAACAAGCACGATGAATGCACTTATTTCTGTAAAATTGATATAGTGATGTCGTTCTCTTTTTGTAAGGTTCATTTTGAAGAAAGACTTGTAATTGTTTGATCTTCGTCTATTTATAACATTATCTTTTTGCTCTTAATCTATTGATAAAATATCTTTACTTTTCTTTTCAATCTTACTTGGTAATGACTTTCCTATCACCCTTTGGCCGTTTGGACCATTTTTAAATGTGTATGATAGATTTGGTTCGTCTGCAAGCCCTTGTACAGTTTTTGAGTTTTTTGTAATGATCAGAATCTTAATTTTTGCTGTTTCATCTCACCCTGTATGCGTAGGGACACCTATGGATGCATTAAAATTTCTGTTGTTGGGTGATGTCTACACTGTCAATATTAACTCATTTTTGAATGCGTCGGTTGCATTTTGTTTTTTACTTCAAATATCCTCATCCAGTCCAACTATGCCAGTTACTCTCTCAGAGTCATAAGATTTATCTTCACCAGCCATCAAAGTTTTAATTTTGTTGTGTTTCTTGAGTTCCATAATTATGTTAAATTTAAATGTTCTGTTGTCATGAGATCAAAACTACCCTCTCTCAGCGAATTCATCCACCAGACCAGCGTCATTTCAGAAGATTAAATTGAGAATTACTTCGCTCTTTCAATGAGTGCTTGCGTGCTAAAAATGATAGTGAACTATGATTAAAGAATTGTGCTCTTGGTGTCTTTCCATCGGTTCACAGTGTTACAACACGGAGGTAGAACCCATCGGTTAACGAAAACCAAACACCCTGAAAAGATTGCATAGCCTCATAATTTATTAGAACGTGAGTGACAGATAACTTCTAATTTCCATTATTTGAAAAAAAATAACAATTTATTTTCCAAATTCTAACAAGAAACACTTAAAAAAATTGTTCACAACTCCAAGCCTCCTTTTTTGTTCAGTACTTAATAACTGACTCCAATTCTATTTATAAAAACCTGATTATTCGCTGTCTTCAATCTTCTACTTCATCTGCCTGGACCTTCTTCTTTCTTTTCATGCGAGCATGTTTTACTTGAAATATGATAGATAGTGCCTTTGTGAGCAAGATATTAAATAGACAGTTTGCTCTCCGGCTCTGCATTGGTTTATCTGTTGTGCGATGGTAGTTGCTGTCCCTCTAATTTTCAAAATACCAGGTTGAACAAGGCCCAATTACACAAATCTCAGGTCTCCATTGAACAGCTAATAGTTATGTTGGAATAGCCTAACGTTTATCGGGCAGCGATGTCTGTACTTTTAAGTCAGCGAAACACTTTCTATCTTAAAGTGACTATTCATGCTGTCAACTGCGGAATGAAAATGAACAATCGTAATGAAAAGATGGCTTTTTAAAATCTAATTATTTGTACCATTGCTATGAAATACTTTTGTCATTAACTGGAGCTATACCTTCCATATTAATTATGCACACACATAAAAAACACTGCAATCAGTCACTTTTTCCTTCAAAATTCACAGTTGCGCATCTCCCATTGCATTCTAACATGCCTCAACATATGCAATTTGTGAATTAAAATTCAGTAAATTAGACTCCAACGAAATAATCGCAGCTTCACCTTTAAGTCTTCCCCAAAATGTGAGAGGATTATATTCAGTGTACACATCCATACATCTCCGACATAAAGATTAAAATATTGGAAGACACGTGTTCGTTTTCAATTTTGGACTACCTTCTGTGGTAAATTTGAGCATGTTTTCCCAAAAAATGGCCGCTTGGCTGTTCCAATCCATCGTTAACTTCCTGCATCAATACAGCTTCCAACACATATATTGCTGGCATTGATAGGAAGTTTGAACGGTTTCAGAAATATTTTCAGGAACTAAAACTGGTGAGGTTGAAAATGCGGCTTTTACATTCACAAATATATCCTAGTACACTTCTGTCTATCGAAAATTTGTGTTCTTCATTTAATAAACCCATCAGCAGTGTCAACATGTTGCTATAGCTTGCAAAAAACTTCCGGCAGAATCCGCTCAGTCCCAAGAATCGAAGCACTTCTTTCATCGAAAAGGTTCGTGGAAATTCTACGATGGCCTTCCTCATCACGTTGTTTTGGTGTCATCCATTCATATCGGATTTTTTTTACCAAGACCGTCATCTGTGTCTTTGTGAAATCTGTTTTCTTTGCTATCGACATTGCTATTCGTAAACGTTCAAAGAGTTCTACCAATTGTGCGAGGACACCTTCCATGATTGGCTAGAGATCACTGCGTCGTCGAGATATACAGCACAATTTGTTAATTCGGTTTTAATGCTAACCAGGAGTCTTGGGAATGTGGTTGTTGGGTTTTCCAATCCAAAAGGCATCACTTTGAATTCTAATATAGCCTATTTGTGATTGCACACGTGGCTTTCACTTTTAACGACACCTGCTAAAATCCATGCAATAAGTCCAACTTCGTTAAGTAAGTATCTTGTACAACTTGCTCCGTAGTGTCCTTCACTTTTCGTGTTAGACAGGAGTACGATTTTGTTACAGCGTTGACCGTCCAAAAGTCCACAAAAAAATCATTGAATCCCTTTAGGTTTGGGAACTAAGACAATTAGCGAACTTCACTTGCTTTGATTCAGTTCCATGATACATTCATTAAGCATCGCATCCTCTTCCCGCTTGAACTGTGTGGCATTGAAAGAATTAAGCTAGGGTTGCGATTCTATCAGAACAGTATGCCCTACTTCCATCTCATGCACAATGGTGTTAGTACTCCCTGCATATGTCCTCGTACTGTTGCAAGAAGACTTTCAAATCGTTTCTTTGTTCCTGAGAACGGTAGCTCAGTATCCTGTCTCATTCCTCAATGACTTCGTGTTAAATAATGTATTTTGAAACACATCAAAATACACAGCATTTGGTTTTGAATCTTCACTCTGCAGGGCACTAATGAACGCATACTTCTTCAGTTCCCTTTCTCTATTATATTAGTGTTTCAAAATATTATTTTGACATATATGATTATTTTTTCTATCTGGTATCTTTACTAGATCGTTTGCATGATATAGAGCATAGCAGATAGAACATTACAGTTAGGTACTGGCACTTCAGCTCTTGATATTGCGCCAACCTGTGAAATCAATGTGAAGCCTATGTAAATTACACTGCTCCATTCTCGTCCATATGTTTATGCAACGATGATTTAAACGTTGGCGAGACTACGACTGTCCCAGGCAGTGCGATCCATCTATCGACTACTCTCGGTGTAAAGTTACTACTTCTGACATCTGTCTTATATCTTATACCCGTCATTTGAAAACGAAGTCCCCTCGGGCCACCATCGTATGGACAGAAAAGGTTCTCACTGTCCAACATATCTCACACTCACGTTATCTTATGTGAGTCAATTAAGTCACCTCTCAAACTTCTGTCCAACGAAAACAGCCTCAACGTCCACAGACTTTCCTTGTAAGTCCTTCTCTCCTGGTAAATCTCGACTGAACCCTCTCCAAAGCTTCCACATACTTCATATCATGTAGTGACCAGAACTTTACACAATATACCAAGTGCGACTTCACCAGTATTTAGCTGCAGCATGACCTCAGGTTTCCAAAAGTCAATCCCTCTATCAAGAAAAGCTAACACACCTTTTGCCATTCTAACATCCTATCAAAGTGGATGGCAACATTCAAGGATCCATGCAAGTGGACCAAAGGATTAGCCATGGGCATCCGCATGGGCCCCAGCTATGCCTGCCTCTTCATCGGATATGTGGAACAGCCCATCTTCCGCAGCTACACTGGCACCAACCCCACATTTTCCTCCATTACATCGATGACAGTATCGGCGCTACCTCATGCTCCCACGAGGAGGTTGAACAGTTCACCCACTTAACTAACACCTTCCATCCCGACCTCAAATTTACCTGGACCGTCTCAGACTCCCCCCTCTCCTTCCTACACCTTGCCATTTCTATCTCGGGCGACGGACTCAACACGGACATCTGCTATAAACTGACAGATTCCCACAGCTACCAAGATTACATCACCTCCCACCCTGCCCCCTGTAAAAACGCCATCCCATATTCCCAATTCCTTCGCCTCCGCCGCATCTGCTCCCAGGAGGACCAATTACAATACCGAACAACGCAGATGGCCTCCTTCTTCAAAGACCGCAATTTCCCCTCAGATGTGGTTGACGATGCCCTCCACCGCATCTCCTGCACTTCCCGCTCCTCCGCTCTTGAACCCCACCCCTCCAATCGCCACCAGGACAGAACCCCACTGGTCCTCACGTGCCACCCCACCAACCTCCAGATACATCTTGTCATTCTTCGTCATTTCCGCCACCTCCAAACAGACCCCATCACCAAGTATATATTTCCCTCCCCTCCTCAATCAGCGTTCCGGAAAGACTACTCCCTCTTTGCGTCCATAACCCCCACCAACCCAGCCTCCACTCCCGGCACCTTCCCCCTGCAACTGCAAGAAATGCAAACCTTGTGTCTACTGTGCAAACATTTTATACTTTACCATTGAAGGAAAAGGTCGTTTGAAAAACTGCTCTTTAGCCACTTTTACCTACGTTGGAGAAATGCTCAAGGATTCCAGCTGCAGTGTCTCTGTCCAAGTTCCGAGCGAAGCTGAGGAGTTTGGTGCAACAACTGGTCATGTAAATTCCTCACTTAATGTCTCCACAAAACAACGGAAAGAGCTCGTGAGGCTGTCACAGCGTTCCCAATAAAGGAATTGCATTCGTATGCCAGGACTCCATGAGCATAATGACATGGTTCTGAGATAAAACACTCAGGGGTGGATGGGGAGGGCAGTATCAGGATGGGTTACCTTTCACCACGCTCGGGAAGCCTCTGCTCTCCCTAATTGACACACATGGCGACAACAGAAAATGAGCAGCAGTAAACCATTCAACCCTTCGCGTCTGGTCACCTGCTTTTCCAGAAAATTGCGACATTAGAGATACATTCCCGTCTGCACCTGATTACCAAACCTCCATCCCCCAAGACTTTAACAAGAATCTATCGATCACCACTTTCAACCACACCGGAGGGTTTGACAAAGGAAGAGCAGGTAACACTGGGTCTTCACCGACTGTATTGTCAATAAGTGTTAAAGGCCGCCAGGAGGTGTCTCGGCTTTCACCGACTTGGAACGAGGTGGAGGGGCAGAAACAATCCCTCTTCTATGATGACGATTGTCAGACTCTCTCTGCTCAGATCACAATAAACACTTTATGACAACTCCTGGTGCTGGGGATGCCCTCACCTGTATTGGTTATTACTTCATGTACATTACTTTTTGAGAGAGTTTATTGTGTCCACCGCCTGTCTACTCCCATCACAAATATATTGTTTCCCTCTCTTGCTCTACCTGCTTCTGTCTGTCTTTATCTCTGTTCGTTTCCTCCTCTCCCGTCCTCTCTCCATGTCTCAGCTTCTGTCTCAGTCTCTCTCTCTCTCTGTTTCACTCTGTGACTTTCCCTCCCTGAATCATTCTGTGCCTCTGTCCCTCTCCCTATCTATCCGTCTCTGTTGCTGCAACTATGACTATCCTTCTTTGTCTCTCTCTGTCTAGCTCACTCTCTATCTCACTGTTCCTACCTCGCGCCCTGTGTCTTTTCCTCATATTGACAATGTCAGATGCTTGCTGTCTGAGTTTAGCAAAATGCTCACTTGCATTAACTCAAACCGTTCAAAAGACGTTCATTCACTCATCTTTCCCCAGGCAGTGATTTATAAAATGCAAAGTCCCCAGGTACAGCCAACCATACCTTGACACACTACTTCAAGTAAGTCTACCTGTTCATGCATTTCCTTTTCGGTGTGTGAAGGTCTCTGTGTGGGATGATTCATTGTCTTTGTGGGGATGTCACTCTGTGTGTGTTTGTCCCTCGATTGTTGTGGTTGGATATTTCCCTGAGTGTGACACATTATGAGCACGCTTTTGCATCTGTGTGTGAGTTACTCAATGTGTACAAAGTTAAAAATCACACAACGCCAGATTATAATTCAACAGTTTTAATTGGAAGCACACTAGCTTCGGGGCTCTTCTCCTTCATCAGGTAGGTGTTTGTGATCAGCTTGACAACCAGCCTGATGAAGGAGCAGCGCACAGAAAGCTAGCTTACTTCAAATTAAACCTGTTGGACTATTACCTGGTGTTGTTTGATTTTTAACATTGTCCACCCCAGTCCAACATTGACATCTCCAAATCATTTCTCAGAGGCGACATATTCATGCGTTTATGTATTTTGGCAATATTACTCTGATTGTATGAGAGTGTTTTCGTGAAGGTCAGTGTGTCTATGTGGGTAGTTGTTACTGTGGCTCTGTGATTACCTATCTGTGTGTGTTTTGCACATGTGTATCTGTTGTGTTTGTGTCTGTGAGTATGATATTTGTGGGGTTACAGTCCTATGACTGTGTGTTTGTGGGAACGTGTGTGTGGGTGTTACTGTCAGAATATCATGATGCTTCTGTAACTCCATGTGTTTGTGTCGATGATTTTCAGTGTTTTATTGTGGGAGTGAAGTGTGATTCGCTGCCTGGTTATGCTTTTGTTTAAGCAGGTCAATGTGTTGTTGAGATTGTGTGTCCGTGTGTCAAGATGTTCTTGGGCCCACAGGAGGATCACTGTGGGTGTGTTTGTCTCTGAATGTCGCTCTATGTCTATATCTAATTGTGGTTGTGGTTCACTAACTGGGTTTGAATGTGATTCCCTGTGTATATAATAATTCCCTGCCAGTTCTCGCAGGTTAGTCTATGTTGTTTCTTACTCTGGGTTCGTTTCTATATGTGTGCGACGGTGTGGATGTCATTCTGTGTCTGTGCGAAAATATATTCTTCTCTCACAAATCGTTTGTTTTTGTCTACGTTTTGTGTGTGCATTCTGTCTGTACATGGGTGTGTTACTATATCTCTCAGTACATATGCATTTGTGTGTGCCTGTGTATTTTGATTTGTGTCTACATCTCAATATGACGGCATTTCTGTCTGAGTGGGTGTGTGTGCATTCGTCTGTACGTAGGTGTGTTATTATATGCCTCAACGTGTCGGATATATTTGTGTGTGTACTTCCGTGTGCATGTGTGAGTAGGTGTGTACGTCTTCTGCACTCCATATTCCTGTGTGTGTTGTGATGGTGTGGGAATGTTTCTGTAGTCTTTGTGTCGGTGTGTTCCCACATTTCAGTTTTGCTGTGTTATTGTGTGTACCTGTGGGCATTTGTCTTTGTTTGGCAGGATATTCAGAAACCTCAGTTTGACTGTGCTTCTGTCTGGGTGTGCTTATCCATGTATCTGTACATGTTTGTGTGAGTGTGTGGGTGTATTTTTGTGTTCCTCTTATTGTGGTTCTGTCTCTGTTTGATCATGAGACTCACTGTCTTGAAGATGGACAAGGGATCATTACAGAAAGTCACAGTGACAGATTGCTCTCAAAGACTTATTTCTGGCAAACTGGAAAATATCTAAACACATGTCACTCCTGCATCCTGAAACCTCCAGTTTAAAGACCTGTTTTGCAAACTAAACAAGAAACAGGAAGACTCAATAAAAGGCAGAATTCCAGTTTTCTCGTCCATGATTGAAGCATGGATGCAATATATACGTAGTACTTTATGTTTGAGCTGTTTGGGTTCGTAGCCAACCGAAACCGCATGATTTGGCAGAATCCACGGTAAGAGTGACATCCCTGGTTTTGGTGAACGCCAAGGAAGACCACGAAACAGTTGAGTTAAAAAAGAAATATCCTGGTATTTTCCCAGACGGTATAATAACCAGATCCCAACATCATAATCAAAGCACAAAGCGAAATTTAAAGAGAAATAAGAAGGAATGGCGGTTCCGTTAGCCGACTCCCTATTTGACATAATGGTGCAGGATAAACCTGAACAGACAGAGCATCAGACATAAGTGTTTACTCCTGAAAGATTAAGAGAATTGCAACAAAAAGACAAGGCAATAAAACATATATATGTGTACCGCAAAATACAGGCAGAGAACATGCTGGAAAGGTATTATCCTAAATATAAAAAAACAAACTCAGGAATAAAGACAACGGCAAGTTGATGCAAAGGAGGAATGGGCTGATGTGCACCAGGTTTTATTGCCGAAAGGCAGGAGCTGTTTTGACTACCTAATGAACTACCTGTCAGAGGTCACCTAGGGATAAGATTGACTCAGACATTGGTATTAGCTTGGACGACACAGAGATGTGGGTCATTTTAACCGTGCGTTTCATACAGGGCAAATGGTAGGTAAGTTACAGGCGGTAATAAAACCAGCATTTTTGTTGCCAATTCCCGCACTTGAAGAACCTTGCACGAGAGCTTTAATTGTTTGTCTATATCCACTCTCGAGAACTAAAAGTGGAAACTGCTATTTGTTAAACATAGTTGCTATGTCTCCCAGGTTTCTGAAGTGAAATCTATTGTGGATTATCAAATCAAAGTTCATTGTTTCTTTAAACCTGTATTGGCGACCCAGAGAGATACATTCGTACCAAGTTTCAGATTTTGTTGGTAGGCTGTTTAAGGAGGTTATGGATAACGTAGGATTACAGCTTTTTAAATGCAAAGTGATTTATCATGAATCACAGGGACCTTCTGCAATGTGGAATCAGACCTTGGAGATTATGCTGAGAGCATACTGTCAGGATTACCCAAATGATTGGAATAAAGATTTTCCATTTGCTTTGTTTGCCATTCGAGATTCCCAGAAAGACCCTACTCAGTTTTCTCCCTTTGAGGTCACTTTCAGTCATGAGGTGAGTACCCCTTTGAAGTTAAATATAGAAAGATTGACAGAACCAAATTCGGCGACCTCACAGTTAGATTATGTTCCGAAAGTGACGAAGAGATTCAATAGAGCAGGCGAGCTAGCGAAACAGGGCACAGCACAGAATGCAACAGGTGGCAGATATAGTTTCAGACAAAGATGAGTGAGGTGAACGAACTCGTTAGATGGCAGACACAAAGCAAAGATATCGAGTATTTAGAAACCATATTATACTCAAAACAACGAAGTAGAGAAACAGGTGTTAGTTACTGCCAAACAGAATGAGTAATCAAATGCAGCAGTTGTGGAGTTTGATTTCCTTGAAAACAAATTGAAAATGAAGAAGTCTTTGAGAAGTGGGATAGATCAGCAAGGGATTTGACCCAGGAGCACAGAAGGAAGTTGCAAGATTTATTACTGCAGTACAAGGACATATGTAAGCATAGGATGGGGAGGAGTAATGCTATGTTCATAAAGTCGACATCAGCTATCTGTTAGAATAATAAGGTAGTTATCGTAGGGGATTTTAACTTTCCAATCATCGACTGGGACTACCATAGTGTTAAAGGTACAGATGGAGAGGAATTTCTTAAGTGTGTACAAGACAATTTTCTGATTCAGTATGTGGATGTACCTCCCAGAGAAGTTGGAAAACTTGACTCACTCTTCGGTCATAAAGCAGGGGACGTGACTGAGTTGTAAGTGGGGAGCACTTTTGGGTCAGCGAATATAATTCTATTCGTTTTAAAATAGTGATGGAAAAGTATAGACCAGATCTAAAAGTTGAAGTTCTAAATTGGGAAAAAGGCCAGTTTTGATGGTATCAGGCAAAAACTTTCGAAAACTGTTTGGAGGCGGATGTACGCAGGTAAAGGGGCAGCTGGAAAATAAGAAGCCTTCAGAAATGAGATAACAAGAATCCAGAGAAAGTATATTCCTGTCAGGGTGAAAGGGAACGCAGTAGCTATAGGGAATGCTGGATGACTAAAGAAAATGAGGGTTTGCTGAAGAAAAAGAAGGAAGCATATGTCAGGTATAGACTGGATAGATCGAGTGAATATTTAGAAGAGCATAAAGGCACTACCAGTATACTTAAGAAAGAAATCAGGAGGGCAAAACGGGGACATGAGATATCTTTGGCAAATGGAATTAAGGAGAAACCAAAGGATTTTCACAAATATATTAAGGACAAAAGGGTAACTAGGGAGAGAATAGGGCCCTCAAATATGAGCAAGACCGCCTTTCTGTGGAGCCACAGAAAGTGGGGAGATACTAAATGAATATTTTGCATCAGGCTTTTCTGTGGAAAGGGATATGGAAGATATAGACTGTAGGGAAATGGATGGTGACACCTTGCAAAATGTCCAGATTACAGAGGAACAAGTGCTAGATGTCGTGAAACGTTTCAAGTTGGGTAAATCCCCAGGACCTGATCAGGTGTACCCGAGAGCTCTGTGGGAAGCTAGAGAAGTGATTGCTGGGACTCTTGCTGAAATATTTGTATCATTGAAAGTCACAGCGGTTGCTGGAAGACTCGCGAATGGCAAACGTGGTGCCACTGTTCAAGAAGGGCGGTAAGGATAGGTCATGGAACTATAGACTGGTGATTCTGATATCGGTGGTGGGCAAGTTGTTGGAGGGAATCCTGAGGGACAGGATTTACATGATTTGGAAAGGCAAGGACTGATTAGGGATAGGCGGATTCCTCAAGAAGGGCTTATGCCCGAAACGTCGATTCTCCTGCTCCCTGGATGCTGCCTGACCTCCTGCTGCGCTTTCCAGCAACACATTTTTCCATTCTGATTAGGGATAGTTAACATGGCTTTGTGCGTGGGAAATCATGTCTCACAAACTTGATGGAGTTTTTTGAAGACGTAACATAGAAGATTCGTGAGGGCAGAGCAGTTGATGTAATCAATATGGACTTGGTAAGGTGTCAGGCAAGGTTCCCGATGGGAGACTGATTAGCAAGATTAGGTCTCATGGAATATAGGGAGAACTAGCCATTCGGATATAGAACTGGCTCAAAGGTAGAAGACAGAGGATGCTGGTGGAGGGTTGTTTATCAGACTGCGACCAATTGCGTGCCACAAGGATCAGCGTTGGGCCGCCTACTTGGTGTCATTTACATAAATGTTTTGGATGCGAGCATAAGAGGTACAGTTAGTAAGTTTGCAGATGACACAAAAATTGGAGGTGTAGTGGACAGCAAAGAGGGTTACCTCAGATTACAACCGGATCTGGAAAAGTTGGACCAATGGGCTGAGAGATGGCAGATAGAGTTTAATTCAGCTAAATACGAGTGCTGCATTTTGGGAAAGCAAATCTTAGCAGGACTTATACACTTAATGGTAAGGTCCAAGGGAGTGTTGCTGAACAAAGAGATCTTGAAGTGCTGGTTCATGGCTCCTTGAAAGTGGAGTCGCAGGTAGATACAATACTGAAGAAGATGTTTGGTATGCTTTTCTTTATTGGTCAAAGTATTATGTACAGGAATTCGGAAGACATGTTGCGGCTGTACAGGCCCTTGATTAGGCCACTGTTGGAATATTGTGTGCAGTTCCGATCTCCTTCCTATCGGAAAGTTGTTGTGAATCTTGAAAGTGATCAGAAAAGATTTACGAAGATGTTGCGAGGGTTGGAGGATCTGAGATACAGGGAGAGGCTGAACAGGCTGGGGCTGTTTTACCTGGAGTGTCGGAGGCTGAGCTGTGACCTTATAGATGTTTACAAAATTATGACGTGCTTGGATAGCATAAATAGACAAGGTCTTTTCGCTGGAGTTTGGGAGTCCAGAAACAGAGGGCATAGGTTTAGGGTGACGGGGAAAGATATAAAAGAGATCTACGGGGCAAGGTTTTCACGCAGAGGGTGGTACGTGCATGGAATGAGCTGCCAGAGGATGTGGTGGAGGCTGGTGTAATTCCAACATTTAAGAGGCATGTGGATCAGTATATGAATAGGACAGGTTTGGAGGGATATGCGCCGGTTGCAGGAAGGTGGGCCGAGATTGGGTTGGGATATCTGGCAAGGACGGGTTGAACCAAAGGGTCTGTTTCCATGCAGTACATCTCCATGACTCTATGAGTATATATGAAATACTGCTCTGATAAGCATGAAAGGTGCAGAAAGATGTTGAGGCCATGCTCCACGAAGATATCATTGAATCATCCCAGAGCGAGTGGAGTTCTTGAATCCTGTTATTTCCCATACCAGATGGGACTCAATGAATCTGCGTGGATTATTGGATGATCAACACCGTTACAAATTTGGAGTATCTATTCCTAGATAGGAGGACTTTGTCGAGAAAGTTGGACAGGCCAGTCATATCACCATGTTCGACTTATTCCATTATTACAATCAGGTACATTTATCAGAGTCGGTAAAAGGAATTTCCGCGTTTGTAACGCAAAATAGGTCATATCAGTTTAAAGTGAAGCCCTTTGTAATGAAGAACGCACCGGTCACATTCTAAGGATTCATGACCAGAGCTATAGCTGGGTTAACAAACAGTGCAGTCTATTTGGAAATGTAGTGATCTTTACTCAGTCCTGGAATGATCACATGGTACAATTGACAGAGCTCTTCGAACCACTACATAGAAGCAAAACTGGTGATAAACTTAAATCAAAACTGAATTCACGAAAGCATAGGTGACGTCCTTCGGACTTAACATAAGTCATGGAAGGTTGACACGACGGAAGGCAAAGACGAAAAACGTCAAAGAATTTCCACGGTAGACCTTGAAAAAAGAGGTGCTTCGAAACTTAGGAATCAGCGGATACTATTGTAAGATTGTTCCAAACTTTAGCTGTGTAGTGGCTCCGAAATGTGATTTGCTGAAGAAGAACACAAAGTTTCGATGGACAGAAACATGCCAAGAGGCATTAGATAATTTGAAATGGATAATTACCACCAAAACAGTTTTATGTACACCAAACGTTTCAAAATTTTTTAAGCTGCCATTGGTGCTGGTGACATAGGAGTTGAAGCATGATCATAATGGGACTGAACTGCCAGTTGGTTGCTTTTCGAAGAAGATCAACATCCACTAGAGAAAATATTCCGCAATCGAAAGGAACTACTGAGTTTGTATCTGGCCTTTGCACATTTTAATGTGTATGTCACGAACAGTATGTCACAGGGAGTTGTGTACACGGACCACAATCCGCTTACATTTTAGAACATTTTAACGATAAGGATATGAGACCATTTTGTTCGTTTCTTACATTGCAGATTTCAAATTCAATATTCATACACGTTGCAGGTCGTAAGAATGTAAACATAGATGCATCATCGCAGATTTAATTGATAGAGTTTAGATGTGATTTGTATTTATTTAATGTTATACTTGTAGAGATACCTTGGAAGAAATCAACGTGAACTTATATTAAAGTTACCTGTATGCTCGGTTAATATGTTTAAAAAGTAAAGAAGAAAATATGATGCCATGTTTTCAAAAAAATGATTATTTCTTTTCTTAAGGGGAGATGTTATCAAGATGTAGGTGTACTGTACCTTAAAGAGAGGAAAAAGCTACCAGTGACAGCACCAAGTGTTATCATTAATACACAATTCATCATGTACTCCAGCCACGGGAGTAGCTTGTTGCCTGGAAACTACAAAACAGAGTCTACATAACCAGTTTAAAATAATTCTCGAAAAATATCAAATTCCAATCAAGTTTGAAGGGAGGAATTGACAATCTTAAATGCCATTCACAACATCGGGTGCAAATAAGAAAGGCAAAATTGAAGAGTTGGGAGGAGAACTGCTACCAGACCAACTGATGTCGGATGGTCGTCAGACCCGCTCCGAGGTATCTGTCTTGAGAACGAGTTTGCAACAGAGGAAAATCTCAACACTGACCTGGAGAACGAAACTACCGAAGCAGATAAAGGGAACATTGGACCGCTGGCTGAATTCTCAGCTTGAATTTTTCTGTGGATCTGAATTGCGATTTTTATCGGATTAGTATCATAGAACACAAGGTAAAAAAAAGTTAGAGGAAGGAATTGGAAGCAGTTGGTAGTTAATGAGTCTCGGTTATAATTTAAAAAATGTAATGATTAATATAAACTTTGAATATTTCCAGGCCATTCGAAGTTTTGCATATGACTGCAGGGGATTTTTTTTCTGTGTTGCTGGGTTTAGATTAAGCAGGAGGGTTGACCCCATGTCCTAACGCTATTGATCATAGCCACGCACTTCATGATTTTATAAACCTCTACAAGGTCTGCCCTCAGCCTCCAAAGCTCCAGGGAAATAACGCCAGTCTGTTCAGCCTCTCCCTGTACCTCAAACGTCCAACTCTGGCTACACCTTTGTAAATCTTTCCTGCACCCTTCAAGATTCACAACATCCTTCCGAATGGATGAAGACCTGAATTGCGTGCAATATTCCCTAAATTGGCAAGAACAACGTCCTGTACAGCTGCAACATGGCCTCCAAACTCATATACTCAATACTCTGACCAATAAAACAAGCATACCCAACGCCTTCTTCACAGTCCTACCCGTGACTGCACTTTCAATGAGCATTGAGTCTGTAATCCGAAGTCTCTATGTTCAACAACACTCGTCGGACGATGTTACCATTACATCCTGCTCAGTTTCGCATTTCCAAAGTACAGCAACTTGCATTTATCTAATTTACACTCCATCTGCCAGTCCTTAGTCCATTGGCCCATTGAATCAAGATCCCATTTTAATCTCCTCCAATTTTCTCTTTAATTAATTTCATCTGCCCTTTCACGTCATGTCCAAATATTAAATAAATGTCAGTCAACAAAGTCTGTCATTCTGGAGCATCCCAATGGGAAATAGTACAGTGGATTACCTTTATTCGAAATATTCGGGTAATCCTGACAGTACTCTTTTTACATGGCCGTCAGGATCTGATTCCACCTTTCTGAAGCTCACTGGGGTTCAGGATGATACGCATTTGATTTAAAGTGCTGCTTGCCTCAACTACACATGACTTCCTTGTATAGCATAAAAGTAAAAATTACAACCTTGGTCTGATTGAATATCTGTGGGTAACCCATACAACCTGAAGGAAGCTACCATCTCCTCTACCACACTTTCCGCCTTCATATTGTGCAATGGAATTGTCTGAGGAAATCTGCTAGACATATCCACAATGGTGAGCAAATACTGGTTCCCACTTATAATTTTAAGAAGGAGACCTACACAATCAACCATAAATAGCGTGAAAAGTTCTTCGAATGGCGGAATTAGCAACAATGGTGCTGCTCTTATTACTGCCTGAGACTTACCTACCATTTGGCACTTATGACATGTACAGTAAAATTTAAACTCATCCTTGTGCATTCCACACCAATAGAAATGCTTTTCTACTTTAGCCTGATTCTTCCTTACACTGATGATCTCCTAGTAATTGATGTGCTACCCATTTCTCATCTGTGTGTTACCAGCAACACAATTTGGTGCACCTCTGTTCATTTCTCCTCTTTATTAACCTGCCATAGTCTCCATTTTCGTCTTAGGATTCAATCCTTAAGAAAATAACACTCAGGAATGCCTTCGGTTCCTTTTCTAATTATTCGCCATTATGTGTGTCTTTTATTGTCTCGTCTTTCACTTGTAAATCCATTAGCGTTTCAGATGTAAGCACTTCTGCTTCACCCTCTGCCTGTTCAGGCTTTTCCCTCACCACTACATGAAACAGGGTGTCCTCTCAGTGAACCTCCACTCCTGCGGCTTTCACTTTCGTTTTTGCTTCGTGTCGTGAATATGATAGTGGGATTTTGTTATCTTACCGACTGAAAATAAAAGTCCAGGTTATGTTTCTTTTGGCTACTCTGTTCAGTGGCATTCATTTCGTTTTTCCATAACAAGAATGTCACTCCGACCTTGGATTCTGCGAAATCGTTCCTATGAAAACATGTAAACCTGAAACTGTCACACTGTTACTCATTCCCACTTTTATTTTGCTCGTATGATTTGGCAGGCCAACTTGATCGTACGTATAGGGAGACGCTTATTGCCTGTCCGTCTATCCCACAATTCAGTACTCTCTCGGTTAACAAGTCAGAAAGTGTGAAAATACGTTCATCTCTTGCGATTAAAAACTGATTATGTCATATTACGCTCAAAATTATAAATTCTTTCCATTCGCACCCGCCCCCTTGCTTTCTGAGGAAACGTAACCGACAAAGGCAAAGTCTTTCTCGAGATCAGGTACTAACTGTATACCCAGCCCCTGTCGAGGTTGTGCACTTTCCTGCATCTCCCCGGCTCTTCTTGGGGTTTCGTTCAAGCATTTCACGAATTTCACTGGCTTATAATCTTTCACGACATCTTTTCCCACACTGCCTTTCTTTAATGGACAGCATTGTTCCTTTATGTGTTGCATGTTCGGCCAGTGAAAACACCTTTTGCTCGTCCACATTTTGCACACTCAACACTGTAATTTTGTGTCCAACTCCCCTGCAGTGAAAATACCTGAGGCCTTTCACACCTCACCTTCAACTTCTTGGCATTTTTGATAAATCTGTGGAAGACAATGGACAGTGTGCTCACTCTTCGTTTTGATCTGCAGCATCTCCCCTTCTCACAATTTCTGTCCCTCCCTGAGTGAAAATATTACTTGAATTGAAAGATTGCCGAATGCATCAATGCATATTCGCCTGCATTCTCAGCCACTGTTCTCAATTGTTGAACTTTCTGTTCTTGGACATGAATATTTGCCAGCTCTGGAAGTGAGTTTCTTAAACTTCTCCACAAGAATCACCTCTTTCGAAGCCTCGTTGCTCTTACCTATTTTTAAAGCCCGCAAAAATTTGCAAAACATATTATGTTTGATTCTTTCAAACTTAATATCAGTATGACCTATTTCCTCCCTTATATTTCTGAACCGATGTTTCTACGCTTCTGGTACCGATTAATAATCACTTGGTCCCTCTTCTAACCACTTTGTAAAAACCTCACGAGCTCTGTCTACCAACTTAGTCTGAATTGGCATTAACCACAAGTTATATGACCACTCCATCAGCCGAGATAATTTTGCAAACGAAATAAAGAAGTTTTGAACATCTTTCTATCAAAATGTGGCAATGTTTTAACATACTTGTGTATATCAGTATATTCTCTCCTCAACTCCATCCTATTTATTTAAATTTCTTGACGAATTCACAACTTCTGAAGTTCAATTTCACTCACCCTTTCTCTCTCTCTCTTTTCCTATCCGTTGCCTCTCTCTCTTTGCTCAGATCCGACTGTTTTCTCACTTTCATTATTTCTATGTCGGCTTTGCTCAAATGCGTTTTTTTTTGCTCAATCTGCTGCACTTGTTTCTTTCTTAGGCAAACCTAAGTGCTTTATTACCTCCCTAACAATTTTAGATTTACATTTCTATTCCTCGTTAGATCAAATTCTAAGCTATTTGCAAATTTTATACATTTGGCATTCTTCTGTCTTTCCAAACATTGTGGGAAAATTTGACGATTATCTTCAAAATCCAGAACCTGGCAATTTGAAGATCCATTTCCCTCACGTTTTCCTCAACCAAGCACAACAAACCACAAGTACATTAGTCGCATGGCCTACGCTTTATTTAAATATCTAGTGCACTAATCGGCAAGTGATTAAACCTGCTGGGTTCTTTCATAGCTCAAGTCCATTCAAATCTGTCCAACTCTCAGACTCGCTCTGTCTAAACTCATACAAATCACAGATGAAATGAAATGACACGGCGGTAACCCACTCTGTTAATTCAAACAAGCACCCAGAAAGCTTCACGTCGCTTTGTGATCTATCGGAATATGAGAGACAGCGAACTCTGAAATTTCACTATTTCAAGGAAAAATTACCAATGAATTCCAAAATTCAAAAAGTAAAAATTTAACGGCAACTGTTTACAACTCTAAATCTCCTTTCTCTTAAGTGTTCTGCCTCCAAATCGGTAACAACCGTTCCAACAAAACCCGGATTAAAAGTTACCACTACACTATTTCTGTAAAGACATAGTCAAGCCTTCGTCTCCAAACGAACATTCAGAGTACTGTGTTCGCACTACTACGGTGCTAAGTGGGGCAGACTGCGAACCAATTATTATGAATGTGTAGAGATCCATGATACCTTGAAGAGAATTGAATAGCAGGAAAGTAATGACAAAGCACAGAGAGTCCTGAACGCAGTAAGAATAGAACACTTTGTTGAAACAAACACCTGCAATTGAGCTGTCATTAGACAAAGACAGATTGAAGATTTTCCAATCAGTAAAAATTATGCCCCAAGATACCAAAATTCAATCAAAACAGAATTTAGTATTTTGATAATATGGCAACCAATGAAACTATGACACGTTTTGGGTATAAAACCGGAATTTGTGACCTGTTCAAAGAATAACTGCCAAGGGCATGCACAAAGATAGACTGATAGTTGAAGAGTTCTGTGAAAGGTACCTGTCAATAAGACGTGTAGGCAGCAGAACTACGAAGCCGAACTCGGAAAGACGACAGAGGAAAATCTACAATGGAGAATCAACAAAGTTGAAAGCAGTTTTCCAACGTGATTTTTTTGTATCAATTTGAATCGGGAATTTTTGTCATTTAGTCAGACCAGTGTTGCAGAGTGGGAGGTAAAAGATATGGTTAAGAGCAAGGAAGTCAAATAGTTTTTGGTTTTAATATTTTCTGTTGGATTTAAGTAACAAAATTTTAAATTTTTACTTTAAATATCGACCTCTGGGATAGTTTATTTCCTCTTGAATTTTAAAAGGCTATGGCGGGAGGTCAACCTTTTCTGTGTGGCTAGTTTAAATTAGCAGAGGTGTTTACACCATGGTGTAACACTATGAGGGGTTTCGTCAACAATTTGAACAGGTTTGGACAGATCCTGACTGAGATTTGGAGAGGTTTGAACTGATTTGGGATACGAAACAATGTAAGTAGATTTAAATACTTACAGTATAGTGTGCTCGAACTTTAAACAAAACAGAGGGGAGACATTAGATTAGATCACTAACAGTATGGAAAAAGGCCTTCGGCCCAATAAGTCAAGACCGACCCTCCGAAGAGCAACCCACGCAGACCCATTCCACTACACCAAACGCTACGGGCAATTTAGCGTGGCCAATTCAACGAACCTGCACATATTTTGGACTCTGCTATGAAACCAGAGCAAACGCACGCAGACACGGGGAGAATATGCAACCTCCACACAGACAGTTGCCTGAGGCGAGAATTGAAGCCTGGTTTCAGGGACTGTGAAACAGCAGTGTAAAGCATTATGCCACCATGCCGCCCACGCCAGCAGGCTGAAGACATGTGGCTGGTTAATTTAAAAGTGAATAAAATGTCGCTTAAAATTGCTAAATAGTTTATAGTTTTTGAAGATAATTACCAAATTTTCTAACCATGTTGGGAAGGACAAAGTGTGGATTGCAGATGATGAAGATTAGAGATGAGAGTGTGGTGTTGGAAAAGCACAGACTATCAGACTTATGCTCGAGACGTCGTCTCTCCTGTTGCTCAGACGCAGACTGGTAGGCTGTGCTTTTCCAGCAAGAAAGTTTGGAAGGAAAGAAAAGTGCCATACTTTCAGAATTAACAAAGAAGTTAGATTTCATTTAACGAAGGACAAAAGTAAAGCGAAAAATATAAGGTAGTCACTCAAACACTGATGTGTGTCAGGAAAACAGGCAAGTGCAGTTCAATTAGAAGAACTTAAATTACGAGTGAGGAAAATAGAGTTTGAAGATAAAAAAGGGAAACAGAGAAAGAGAAGTGAAAGAGATAGTAAGAGCGAAAGAGAGAGAGGATAAAGAAAGAGAGAAAGAATTCGAAATTGAGAGTTCAGGACCTCGTCAGCAAAGCGAAGCTAAAGGGATGGAGATTAAAAGAGGAAGTTATTGAGATATGCAAACGTAAAATTGGCTGGGCAGATCGTGTGGTCCGAAGATTTTTGAGTAATGCTCAGACACATTAAACTGGTAGGCAGAACAAGTGAGATATTTTCCATGCTGTTAAATGGGGAGGGGTGGGGTGGAGCTAGAGATTATGAAAAGGTCAAACAGACTATTTTAAGTGCATACGAATTGGTACCAGAAGAGCATAAACAGCGGTTCAGAAACATAAAGAAGGGACCAAGTCATAATGATGCTGATTTCAAAAGCTTTAAGTATATTCATTTTGATAGATGTGTGTGGGTTTGAAAGACAGATTTGACCTATTAGGCTGTGAGAAAGTTCAGTCTGCTGTCGGCGTAAATGGTCACTGTGAGAAATGATAAGTATTCTCGTGGAGGATTAACACTTCAGGAAGCGAGAAGGGCAGCTGAAATAGCAAAGAAAAACATGCTTGTGCATAATACAGGCTTCGTTTACAATTTCATTCTGTGAGGGATAGAAATTGGAAGATGGGGAGTTCCTACACGACGAAAGAAACAGAGGAGAATACTGGCAAGGGTTTACCACAAGTCAGAAATGAAAGCCGAGATGGTGGAAATGATGTGAAAGGCTTCAGGACTTTTCACTGTAGTAAAGTGGGACAGTGAAGATCACAGAATAGTGCGTTTGTAAAAAATGTAATAAAAGAAGCTGAGCGAGAGGCATGTGTGATAGACGTAAAAGAATTCCCTGGAAGAGCCGAGGAGCAGCAAGGGAATGTACCGTTTAAGCAGAGGCTGTGTATGGAGACAGTACCTGATCTCTATGAAGACTTGGTCTGTGTGGTTATGTTTTACTCAGAAACAGCGGGGGAGACGGACTAAAGGTATTTTGAGAGATACAGGATCTAAACAGTCTTGAACAATAAGAGATGAGCGAATGTGCCATTTTCCTGGTCTGTTACCTGAGATTGTGGTAAATTGTGGGATAGCTGGACAGGAATTTAGCTTTCCCGGATGTAAAATCATGTTGGATTACCAACTCAAGTCTGGGCAAGTAACAATGGGGGTGATTGACAGACTGTCAGTTCCAGGAATCCAGTTGATTCTTGGGAATCCTTTAGCCAGATCCAAATTTGGAGTGGAGAAGCTGAAGGAGGATCAGAAATGGAGGAGATGAAACAAAATTGTCCTGGTATTTTCTCAGGCTGTTTAGTAACCAGATCCCGGTATCAAGTCATAGCACGAAGCAAACATTCAAGAGAGAAGAAGGAGTTGAACTTCTCTTAACGGACACGTTGTTAGATGTAATGTTACACGATTAACTTGAACAAGCAGAGGGTCAGACAGAAGTGTTTCGTCCTGAAAGGCTAAAGGACTTGCAACAGAAGGAAATAGCGATGGATATACAGATGTGGATGCGTACACTTAAAAAGAGGTAGAGATAACTCCTGAGAGTCATTACCTGAAATACAGAATCCTCAGACGGGAATAGAAACCACGGCAGGTGAATGCAGAGGACAAATGCGCAGAAATGCACCAGATTGTGTTTTAGACAGGCAGAGAGAAAGTGTTACGTGTAGACCATGAACTACTTGTACAGAGTCAATTCGGGGAACGACAGACACAGGAGAAAGTGAGGACTGCAGACGCTGGAGATCAGAGCTTAAATATGTGTTGCTGGCAAAGCACAGCAGGTCAGGCAGCATCTCCCAAGTCCCTCCTCCCTACCTTTTATTTTAGCCTGCTTGGCACACCCTCCTCATTCATGAAGAGGGCCTCATGCCCGAAATGTCGATTCTCCTGCTCCTTTGATGCTCGCTGACCTGCTGCGCTTTTCGAGCAACACATTTTTAAGAACGAAAGACACAGGCTTATGTACAAAAATATTTTTATTGGCGTGGAATGCACAAGGACGCTGTAAAACCTTGTCGTACAAGTCATGCATGTCAAATTATTGGAAGGCCACAGGTCATAAAAAATCCAGCAAATATATTGCCAATTTCTGCATTTGATGATCCTTTCATGCGGGTTACAATTGATTGCGCAGGCCACCTTCTGAAAACAAAAATTCGGAACCAGTACTTATTACCCATAATGGATCTGTCTACCAGGTTTCCAGAGGAAATTCCATTTCAGATTATCAGGGGAAATATGTGGTCGAGGAGTTAGTATCTTCCTTCACCTGGGTATGGGCTACACAGAGAGATTCAGTCGGAAAATGGGTCAAAAGTTACTGTTAAGCTGTTTAAGGAGGCTATGGATAGCTGAGGCACACAACACTGTAATCCAGTGCGCATCATCATAAATCCCAAGGAACTTTAGAAAGGTGGCATCAGAACTTGAATACCATATTGAGAGCATACTGTTAGCAGGATTACCCGAATGACTGGTATAAAAGTGTCGTATTCTTATTTTTTCCATCAGAATTGCCACAAACGAATCTACGCAGTTCATTCCTTTTGTTAATATACAGTCATGAAGTGAGGGGCACTTTGAAATTATTCATTACCAATGATGAGGAGGCAATTTGTAGATTGCACACTTCGGTTATGTATCAGAGGTGAGGGAGACATTACTCGAATACGTGAGTTAGCTAAACTGCACTAAATTGTTCAAATCGTGAAATGAAGCCGATAGCAAATAAAGGCTCAGATCAGACGGTTTTTTGAGATGATGACGTGTTCATACTGTTACCAGGACTGCTACTTTCAAGTTAACACGCGTCTATCAACGACAATATGCTTAATGCTTTCGAAATCAACATGATTCTGATTTGATTCCTTCTTGGTGGTTCTGAACCTCTGTCAATGCACTTCTGGTGCAAATTCATCAACACTTAAAATTGAAGATACTTGATAGCTTGGTTTAGTATTCCCATCAAACTGAAATAGAAAAAATGATTCCGGTGAATTATCAAGTAAAGATGTGATATGGGGGAAAAATTAGAATCGAAAATGTTGAAACTGTACTATACTAGAGAGAAAGAAGTGGAGAATCAGATGTTAGTTACTGCTCACACAGTGAAGAATCCTATCCAGATATTGTAGAATTTTATGTGCATCCAAGAATGTTCAACTATGAGGAGGTCCTTCAAGAGTGTGATAGGTTAGCAACCTATCTGTCTCGGAGGAAAGACAGTAGTTGAAAGGTTTCTAACAGCATTATGAAGAAATATGTAGGAATAACGGGAGGGATAATGCTTTGTGCATGAGATCGATGACGGGAAAACGTTTCGATAAAACCAACAGCTGTTGGCTTAATATTTTTAAGCCAGATCGGTCCAGAAAGAAGTGGAAGCCATGCTCATCAAAGATATCATCGAACTGAGTCAGATAGACTGGAGTTCACTGATCGCCTTGGTCACCAAACCTGATGAAATCAATTATTTTGCGTGGATTATCCGAAGTTCCACACTGTAAGGAATTGGACCGGCACCCAATACTAAGATTGGAGGACAGCATCGAAAAAGATGGACAAGCTGGTTACATCACCAAGTTAGACTTACTGTGTGGTTATTAGCAAGTATATTCTCAGACAAGACGAAAGAACTTTCTGACTCTGTAAACCCAAATGGGCTATATCAATTCAAAGTGATACCCTTTGGAATGAGGAACGCAACCTCCACATTCCAAAGACTTTTGAACAGAGTTGTATGTGGGCTAACAAACTGTGGATTCTGCTTGAACGATTTAGTCATCTTTACTCAGTTCTGGGAAGAGCACACGGCCCAGTTAGCAGAGATCTTTAATTAAGAGACGCAAAATTGAGAATAATTCTAAACAAAACTGAATTTGCGACAGCAGAGTTGACGTGTTTGGGACATGACAATTGTCATGGAATGTTGACCCGTTGGAATGCAAAGACAAAGGCCATCGTGGAATTTCCACCATCAACCTCGAAAAAGGAGGCAGTTCTTCGTTTTTGGAGAATAAGAGGATTATGTCAGAAGTTTGTCCCAAACTTCAAAGTTAAAAATTACACAACACCAGGTCATAGTCCAACAGGTTTAATTGGGAGCACACTAGCTTTCAGAGCGACTTTCCTTCATCAGGTGACAGTGGAGGGCTCGATTGTAACACAGAATTTATAGCAACAATTTACAGTGTGATGTAACTGAAATTATACATTGAAAAATTGATTGTCTGTTAAGCCTTTCATCTGTGAGCATACAGTGATAGTTTCACTTCTTTCATGTGTAAATCACAAAACCTTTTTTAAAGACCTTTTTTTACACATGAAAGTAGTAATAGCAGTTGCATTAGCGTGAATTTGCTAATAAAGAATAAATTATGTATATGTGTGTTTGGAAGTTAATATGAATTAATATTAAAGTTATATGTTTGTAATGGTAATGTGGTTCAGTAGTAGAGGAAAAATATGTCACCTTCTTTTCATTATGATGGTTCATGATTTTTTTTCCTTCGGGGGAATGTGTTATGAAGATGCAGGGCTGTTTCTTACCTTTCAGAGATTATGGAAGCGGGCAAGGACCTAGAGAAACATAGAGTGTGCTGAAGATTTAAAAATGTAACATTTGGTTGTGAAAGAAATATCTGAGGCTGTGTTGCTGCCTTAAAAAAAAAGCTCAAATTTACCCAATCAGTTAAAATTATGCTCCGAGTTACCAAAATACAACCAAATTTGATTTTTACTTTTCAGGATGACATCAAACTGATGAGGCAGTTCGACGGTTCGGGTATATGAAATTGGGTATTTTGAACAGTTAGACGAGCGGCACAGAGCACCAACTAATATATGGCCTGCAGTGCCGCTCTCTGAAAAGTGCATTTTCAAATGAATGTTATCAGACAGAAGACCGAAGAAAAGATCCAGGAAAGTACAAACGAAGATACCAAGGGTAAAGCAACTCCTGCCAGGTTTGTAAATTTGATTTCGTTGGTAAAACTTGGTCGGATTTATTTATCGAATCATTATATTGTTCGAGAGTGGGAGGTACAAGTGTTATCAGACAAAGGGCATTTACATTTGAGGTAATTGGTTTTTAACGTTCTTGTGTTTCGCAGCGATACATAATAAAGTGTTACTTGCTTTCTTCACAAAGTCACTCACTTGAACTGTTCATGAGGCAGAGTGAGCTTTCTGGTGGTTAAGATTCAAATAAGCAGAAGCGTTTACACCCATGTTGTAACACTGTATAGCTGTGACATTTTCTTGAATATCATTGAATATTGTGTGCAATTTCATTCACCTCACGTTATAAAGGAGATACGTGATCAAGGGGGATGCAGCATATGGTGATCTGACGGATCATTCGGATGACAGTCTTTTTTTCCTATGAGGGGACATTTTGTGGGCTAGGCCAGTACGTTAGGATTATTGGCACGGTGGCTAAGTGTTTAACTCAAATGCTCCACAGTGCCACTGATATGCATTCGATTCTAGCCTTGAGCAACTTTCTGTGTGAAGTTAGGATCGTATCCCTGTGTCTACATGGGTTTTACCCCACAGTCCACAAATGTGCAGGTCATGTGAATTTGCCATGCAAACTTGCCCTAAATGTTCAGGGTTGCGTAGAACAAATCTAGATCAATATGTTTCGGGAATTGATCTGGTTGGGTTACGCTTAAGAGGGATGAAGTGGACTTCTTGGGCCAAATTGCCTGTTATCACCCAGTAAAGATTCTATTCCATGAAACCGAGTGAAGATTTCAATAAAATCTATAGCATTCGAAACGGTGAGACCGAATGAAAACTGCGATAATCATTCCCTCGAACTCAGCACCACCTTCCTAACCTACAATCTTCTTTCTGACCTCTCCGCCCCCACCCCACTCCGGCCTATCACCCTCACCTTGACCTCCTTCCACCTATCGCATTTGCAAAGCCCGTCCCACAAGTCCCTCCTCCCTACCTTTTATCTTCGTCAGCTGGACACACTTTCCTCATTCCTGAAGAAGGGCTTATGCCTGAAACGTCGATTCTCCTGTTCCTTGGATGCTGCCTGACCTGCTGGCCTTTTCCAGCAACACGTTTTCAGCAGCGATAATCATTCCGTGGCTTGGACGTCTAACAGAAGGAGCTGCAGTCTTATGTATAGGCAGGCCATTCATTATTTTGATTTTAATAGATCCTTCACTGAGAGACTGATTCATTGGACATTTGTTACCTTGTCAGGCTGTGGAATCCCAGGCACTGAGTGCGAAGTAGAATCACGTAGATTGGTTTATTGAAAAAAATGGATGGACAGAGAGCAGGAGTACGATGTGGAGATAAAAGGATAATTCAT